>NW_020837949.1:41601577-42192049 GCF_003676395.1 Aethalodelphis obliquidens
AGATTTATACCATGGCTCTGGTATCATTGCAATCCAGGTTTTCAGACCCTTTTTCCACTGACCAAGTGCCTGGGAAAAGTCCTTCTCTGTTTCATCAAGTGTAAAGTGGGGACAATGACAATCCCACCTTATGGAACTGCTGGGAGGATTAAATAGCTAATGGATGCTAAGTGCTTAGCTCAGTGACTTTGGATATAGGAGGTGCTCAGTTTAAATGATCATTACCCAGGGACTTCCCTGGTGGTGTAGTGGTTAAGAATCCGCCTGCCAATGCAGGGGACACTGGTTTGAGCCCTAGTCCGGAAAGATCCCACATGTCATGGAACAACTAAGCCCGTGCACCACAGCTACTGAGCCTGCACTCTAGAGTCTGAGAGCCACAACTACTGAGCCTGTGTGCCACAACTACTGAAGCCCACCCTCCCTAGAGCCTGAGCTCCGCAACAAGAGAAGCCACCGCAATGAGAAGCCTGTGCACCGCAATGAAGAGTAGCCCCCGCTCACCGCAAGTAGAGAAAGCTGGTGCGCAGCAATGAAGACCCAATGCGGCCAAAAATAAATAATATAAATAAAAATAAAAAATAAATGATCATTACCCAGTAGAAGGATCAGGAGTGTCTATGAAGGACTAGAACAGGAAGAACTAGGAAGAGGATGAAGTTCAGATACAGTGGAGTAATGACCAGGCTGGTTCCTGGGCACCAGCGAGAACTGGTTTGGAAAGACCACAGACTCAAATTTTGCATTTTGTCATTTACCCAAGATCCGCATGGAGAAGAAATGAGGAGATCACAAACCATAGGATGGAGACCACCACCCTCCAGTTTTTCTTTAAATCGAGGTAAAATTCATGTAATATAAAGTAACCATTTTAAAGTACACAATCCAGTGGCATTTAGTATGCTCACAATGTTGTGCAACTATCACCACTAAATAGTTCCAAAACTTTTTCACCACCTCAAAGAGAAACTCCATATCCATCAAGCAATCACTCCCTACTCACTCATCCACTCAGTCCCTGGCAGCCAACAATCTTTCTGTCTCTGGATCTACCTATTCTATTCTATTTCATATAAATGGAATCATTAATATGTGACTTTTTTGTGTCTTGCTTCTTTCACTTACCATAAAGTTTTCAAGGTTCATCCACGTTGTGGCATGTATCCGTACTTTGCGCTTTTTTTGTGGCTGAATGGTATTCCAATTGTATGGCCATATCACATTTTATCCATTCATCAGTTGGCTATCTGGATTGTTTCCTTTTGACCATTGTGAATAGTGCTGCTATGAACTTTTATGTACAAGTTTTGTTTAAATATCTGTCTTCAATTCTTTTGGATGTATACCTAGGAGTGGAATTGAAGAGTCAATTAGGCTGATTTTATACTTAACTTTTTGAGAAACTGCCAACTGTTTTCCACAGTGGCTGCACCGTTTTTCATTCCCACCAGCAGCGTATGAATTTTCCAATTTCTCCACATCCTCACCAACCCTTTTTATTGTCTGTATATTTGATTATGGCCATCCTAGTGGGTGTGAAGTAGTATCTCATTGTGGTTATGGTCTGCATTTCCCTAATGAGTAATGACGTTGAGCACATCCCTCAGTTCTTAACAGTCAACCTGGTGGGTTTTCTTCCTTCTAGGAACTGCTTTGGGATCCACAGGGAAGGTAGGGTCTTGTATCACAAGGAAACAGACATTAAAGCCATTCTGTTTGAAAAAAATTTTAAATACATTTTTTAAAGAACACTGTGAGCCACAGTAAAGATGGCAAAATAGATATCTGGAATTCAGATACACATTGAAAAAGAAAGTGAGTCACTGTATTGACTTAGAAGGACAAAGAGGATGATGAAATTGAGGATATCTTTTGAGTTGAGATTTGTAACTTTTAGAACATTGGACACAAATTCTGTTAGTCCAGTTGACCCTCTTCAGAATCTCCTGGAGACCCGTGGGAATCCTTTAAAGGTAAGGAGACACTTTGTAGATTCAAAGTCAGATCCTGCTTTGGCAGGTGAGGGCAAGGCTTTCAAGCTACTCATGCTGGGCTAGAGACCAGAAGTTGCCTGCGGATTTCGTAAGACTTTTAACCTTGAAGTATTTTCTTGTTAAGTCACTTCCCAGGACAGTATTAAAAATGCTGTTAAAGTGGATGTGGAGGCTTGCCTATCAGTCAAGCAGACACTCCTAGGAGAATGGGATGAGCTACATTGTCCTACGTGGTATTTCTAATCCTGTGACCTGTGTGCTGTCTAGAAGGAGGTGGTAAAACCTTTGCTAAATGGCCAGAGGGAAAAGTTCCTCTGCGGCTGGGGGGTGGGGGTGGGATAAGTTTAGGGGGAGAAAATTGCTGTCCCCTGGGATTAGAGGCAAGAGGCACCCATTGAAACTTTTCTATCCTCCCTTCCTCCCTTTTTCCCTCCTTTTCTTTCCATTGCCACTTTCAGAAATGTTCTGAAGAATAGATTTTAGGAGGTATTATAAATAAATGTTAAGAATGAGGCAAATCTAATTGGCTGTTATAGCTTTTAAATTGCATCTTGTAAACCAGTTAGGGCAGACTTCAAGAGTAGAGGCTTTTTTTGTAGAAAATAGTTCAGAAACACTTGGAAAAGGTCCTGAGAAAAAGGTCATTAAAATATTGTTTTTATCATTCTCCTAATGTGGTATATCACATATATTTATTTGCATATGTTGGACCATCCTTGCATCTTGGGAATAAATCCCACTTGACCATGAAAAAAATATTGTTTTACATTTTTGAGGAGTAACACATTCACATGGTTCAAACTTCAAAAATTAAGAGTAAAACACTGCAATGTCTCCTTTCTTCCCTGTCAGTCTCCTCAGTTCTTGCTCTTCTAACCTAGTTACCACTATTGTTAAAGTCTGGTATAGCCTTCCAACGTCTATGCAAAGACCAGAATCACAACTAACAGCTGAACAATCATCGACAGGAAAACACTGGAACTCACCAAAAAAGATACCCCACATCCAAAGACAAAGGAGATGGTAGGAAGGGCACAATCACAATAAAATCAAATCCCATAACCACTGGGTGGGTGACTCACAAACTGGAGAACAATTATACCACAGAAGTCCACCCACTGGAGTGAAGGTTCTGAGCCCCACGTCAGGCTTCCCAACCTGGGGGTCTGGCAACGGGAGAAGGAATTCCCAGAGAATCAGACTTTGAAGGCTAGTGGGATTTGATTGCATAACTTTAACAGGACTGGGGAAACAAAGTAGTGTGCGCACCAGGACCCCGGGGGAAGGAGCAGTGACCCCACAGGAGATTGAGCCAGACCTACCTGCTAGTGTTGGAGGGTCTCCTGAAGAGACAGGGTTGGCTGTGGCTCACCATGGGGACAAGGACACTGGCAGCAGAAGTTCTGCAAAGTATTCCCTGGTGTGAGCCCTCCTGAACCCTCTCAGAGTCCCGCCAATAGCCCCACCAAAGAGCCCATGGCCTCCAGTGTTCAGGTGCCTCAGGCCAAACAACCAACAGGGAGGGAACTCAGCCCCACCCATCAGCAGACAAGCAGATTAAAGTTTTACTGAGCTCTGCCCACCAGTGCAACACCAAGCTCTACCCACCACCAGTCCCTCCCATCAGGAAGCATGCACAAGCCCCTTAGATAGCCTCACCTACCAGAGGGAAGACAGCAGAAGCAAGAAGAACTACAATCCTGCAGCCTGTAGAATGAAAACCACATTCACAGAAAGATAGACGAAATGAAAATGCAGAGGGCTATGTACCAGATGAAGGAACAAGATAATATCCCAGAAAAACAATTAAATGAAGTGGAGATAGGCAACCTTCCAGAAAAAGGATTCAGAATAATGATAGTGAAGATGATCCAGGATCTCAGAAAAAGAACGGAGGCAAAGATTGAGAAGATGCAAGAAAAGTTTAACAAAGACTTAGAAGAATTAAAGAACAAACAACTAGAAGAAATAAAGAACAAACAAACAGAGATGAACGATACAATAACTGAAATGAAAAATACACTCGAAGGAATCAATAGCAGAATAACTAAGGTAGAAGAACGGATAAGTGACCTGGAAGACAGAATGGTGGAATTCACTGCTGCGGAACAGAAAAAGAAAAAAGGATGAAAAGAAATGAAGACAGCCTAAGAGACCTCTGGGGCATTAAACACACCAACATTCGCATTACAGGGGTTCCAGAAGGAGAAGAGAGAAAGAAAGGACCTGAGAAAATATTTGAAGAGATTATAGTTGAAAACTTCCTTAACATGGGAAAGGAAACAGCCACCCAAGACCAGGAAGCACAGAGAGTCCCAGGCAGGATAAACCCAAGGAGAAACATGCCCAGTCACATAGTAATCAAACTGACAAAAATTAAAGACAAAGAAAAATTATTAAAAGCAACAAGGGAAAAATGACAAATAACATACGAGGGAACTCCCATAAGGTTAACAGCTGATTTCTCAGCAGAAACTCTACAAGCCAGAAGGGAGTGGCACGATATATTTAAAGTGAAGAAAGGGAAGAACCTACAACCAAGATTACTCTACCCGGCAAGGATCTCATTCAGATTCCATGGAGAAATCAAAAGCTTTACAGACAAGCAAAAGCTAAGAGAATTCAGCACCACCAAACCAGCTCTACAACAAATGCTAAAGGAACTTCTCTAAGTGGGAAACACAAGATAAGAAAATGACCTACAAAAGCAAACCCAAAACAATTAAGAAAATGGTCATAGGAACATACATATCGATAATTATCTTAAATCTGAATGGATTAAATGCTCCAACCAAAAGACACAACTCACCAAATGGATACAAAAACAAGACTCATATATATGCTGTCTACAAGAGACCGACTTCAGACCTAGGGACACATACAGACTGAAAGTGAGGGGATGCAAAAAGATATTCGATGCAAATGGAAATCAAAAGAAAGCTGGAGTAGCAATACTCACATCAGAAAAATAGACTTTAAAATAAAGAATGTTACAAGAGACAAAGAAGGACACTACATAATGATCAAGGGATCAATCCAAGAAGAAGATATAATAATTATAAATATATATGCACCCAACATAGGAGCACCTCAATACATAAGGGCAATGCTAAGAGGAAATCAACAGTAACACAATAATAGTGGGGGACTTTAACACCTCATTTACACCAATGGATAGATCATCCAGACAGAAAAATTAATAAGGAAATACAAGTTTTAATGACACAATAAACCAGATAGATTTAATTGATATTTATAGCACATTCCATCCAAAACCAGCAGATTACACTTTCTTCTCAAGTGCACATGGAACATTCTCCAGGATAGATCACATCTTGGGTCACAAATCAAGCCTCAGTAAACTTAAGAAAACTGAAATCAAGCATCTTTTCCAACCACAACGCTATGAGGTTAGAAATAAATTACAGGGGAAAAAACGTAAAAAACACAAACACATGGAGGCTAAAAACTACATTAATAACCAACAGATCACTGAAGAAATCAAAGAGGAAATCAAAAGATACCTAGAGACAAATGACAATGAAAACACGACGATCCAAAACCTATGGGATGCAGCAAAAAACAGTTCTAAGATGGAAGTTTATAGCTATACAATCCTACATCAAGAAACAAGAAACATCTCAAATAAACAATCTAACCTTACACCTAAAGGAACTAGAGAAAGAAGAACAAACAAAACCCAAAGTTAGCAGAAGGAAAGAAATCATAAAGATCAGAGCAGAAATAAATGAAATAGAAACCAAGAAAACAATAGCAAAGATCAATAAAACTAAAAGCTGGTTCTTTGAGAAGATAAACAAAATTGATAAACCTTTAGCCAGACTCATCAAGAAAAAGCAGGAGAGGACTCAAATCAATAAAATTAGAAATGAAAAAGGAGAAGTTACCACAGACAATGCAGAAATACAAAGCATCCTAAGAGACTACTACAAGCAACTCTACGCCAATAAAATGGATAACCATTTTATCTGAAATGGACAAATTCTTAGAAAGGTATAAGCTTCCGAGACCAAACCAGGATGAAATAGAAAATATGAACAGACCAATCACAAGTAATGAAATTGAAACTGTGATTAAAAATCTTCCAACAAACAAAAGTCCAGGACCAGATGGCTTCACAGGTGAATTCTATCAAACATTTAGAGAAGAGCTAACACCCATCCTTCTCAAACTCTTCCAAAAAATTGCAGAGGAAGGAACACTCCCAAACTCATTCTACGAGGGCACCATCATCCTGATACCAAAACCAGACAAAGATACTACAAAAAAAGAAAATTACACACCAATATCACTGGATGAATATAGATGCAAAAATCCTCAACAAAATACTAGCAAACAGAATCCAACAACACATTGAAAGGATCATACACCATGATCAAGTGGGATTTATCCCAGGGATGCAAGTATTCTTCAGTACATACAAATCAATCAATGTGATACACCATACTCACAAATTGAAGAATAAGAACCATATGGTCATCTCAAAAGATGCAGAAAAAGCTTTTGACAAAATTCAACACCCATTTATGATAAAAACTCTCCAGAAAGTGGGCACAGAGGGAACCTATATCAACATAATAAAGGCCATATACGACAAACCCACAGCAAACATCATTCTCAATGATGAAAAACTGAAAGCATTTCCTCTAAGATCAGAAACAAGACAAGGATGTCCACTCTCACCACTATTATTCAACATAGTTTTGGAAGTCCTAGCCATGGCAATCAGAGAAGAAAAAGAAATAAAAGAAATACAAATTGGAAAAGAAGAAGTAAAACTGTCACTGTTTGCAGATGACATGATACCATACATAGAGAATCCTAAAGATGCCACCAGAAAACTACTAGAGTTAATCAATGAACCTGGTAAAGTTGCAGGATACAAAATTAATGCACAGAAATCTCTTGCATTCCTATACACTAACAACGAAAGATCAGAAAGAGAAATTAAGGAAACACTCCCATTCACCATTGTAACAAAAAGAATAAAATATCTAGGAATAAACCTACCTAAGGAGGGAAAAGACCTGTACTAGAAAACTATAAGACACTGATGAAAGAAATCAAAGATGACACAAACAGATGGAGAGATATACCACGTTCTTGGATTGGAAGAATCAATATTGTGAAAATGTCTATACTACCCAAAGCAATCTACAGATTCAATTAAATTACCAATGGCATTTTTTACAGAACTAGTACAAAAAATCTTAAAATATGTATGGAGACACAAAAGATCCTGAATAGCCAAAGCAATCTTGAGGGGGAAAAACGGAGCTGGAGGAATGAGACTCCCTGACTTCAGACTATATACAAATCTACAGTAATCAAGACAGTATGGTACTGGCATAAAAACAGAAATATAGGTCAATGGAATAGGATATAAAGCCCAGAGATAAACCCATGCATCTATGGTCAACTAATCTATGACAAAGGAGGCAAGGATATACAATGGAGAAAAGACAGTCACTTCAATAAGCGGTGCTGGGAAAGCTGGATAGCTACATGTAAAAGAATGAAATTAGAATACTCCCTAACACCATACACAAAAATAAACTCAAAATGTATTAAAGACCTAAATGTAAGACCAGACACTGTAAAACTCTTAGAGGAAAACATAGGAAGAACACTCTTTGACATAAATCACATTAAGATCTTTTTTGACCCACCTCCTAGAGAAATGGAAATAAAACCAAAAATAAACAAATGGGAACTAATGTAACTTAAAAGCTTTTGCACAGCAAAGGAAACCATAAACAAGACAAAAAGACAACCCTCAGAATGGGAGAAAATATTTTCAAATGAATCAATGGACAAAGGATTAATCTCCAAAATATATAAACACCTCAGCCGCTCAATATTATAAAAACAAACAACCAAATCAAAAAATGGGCAGAAGACCTAAATAGACATTTCTCCAAAGAAGATATACAGATGGCCAAAAGGCATATGAAAAGCTGCTCAACATCACTAATTATTAGAGAAATGCAAATCAAAACTACAATGAGGTATCACCTCACACCGGTTAGAATGGGCATCATCAGAAAATCAACAGACAACAAATGTTGGAGAGGGTGTGGAGAACAGGGAAGCCTCTTGCACTGTTGGTGTGAAAGTAAATTGATACAGCCACTATGGAGAACAGTATGGAGGTTATTTAAAAAACTAAAAATATAAATGCACATACAAGCCTATTATTTCCTTTCTGTTTTACAAGCGGTTGATTATTACTCCACGTTCTGCACTTTGCTTTTTAACTCAGCAATATAACCTCTTCTGAGCGCAGATGCAGTTTGTTTTACTTATCCTTGTTGTTGTTAAAATATCTCTACTTGGACACTTTCTGGCTCTTTCCTGCTGACTCTTTGTCAGATATGATTAGACTGTCATAACTTTTATCGAATAATGTAGCTGCAGACTCGCTCTCGGGAGGGGCGGAAGTGTCACGGCCAGCTTCCTCTTGCTGCTTGCTGTGCTTGCATTATTATTATTATTGTCATGTGCAACCTGCCATCTCTTGGCAGGAATCTTTTAAAGCTACTTGTCTATTTGCCGAAGGCTAGTTTAGTTAAATCTGAATCCCAGATTCATACACCAATGTAACTGTGCACACGTAGAGTACATAGGGCATGAGACAAGGGAAGCAAGTGAAGGAGAGAGTGAAGATCTCTGTCCCAGGAGCCCATCTGCCATCAGGAACTCTCAGGCCACTTGACTGTGCCTGGCTCACCTGAGGACCCCTTAAGGGCCCAGTGTTAGCTTGTTTGTTAAATGTTACTAACACTTAACATCTTCCTAGTTTTTTGATGAAAAATAAATATAAATAGAAGCTTTAATATTTTCTCCCCATATCTCCATGGATCATCTTTTGCACACCCTGGCATGCATGTAACCTACTTTGGAGACCACTGCTCAAGACAAAAAAGTCTGATTTCTTTGGCTTTAATCATCTATGTATCTATCTATATCTATATCTATATATATCCTAAAAAATTACAGTATTAGTGCATATTCATTGAAGAAAAAAGCAGAAAATATAAAATCAGTCCTAATTCCATAATCAAGTGATGACCACACTTTATGTTTTGGTTTACCTTCTCCTAGACTTTTTCTTAAAGATGTGTGTATGATTTTTTTTTTTAACAAAAATGAGGTCATACAGGACATACTGCTTGTACTTAATCTTATGGTACATCCTTATCTATTTCCTCAGGATAAATCCCTTAAAGTGAAATTGATAAGCAAAGAGCAGGCACTTTGTAAAGATGTGTGATGCATATTTCCAGTTGCTCTACAGAGAAGTTGTACCACCACAC
Organism: Aethalodelphis obliquidens; assembly: GCF_003676395.1. Taxonomy (NCBI): domain Eukaryota; kingdom Metazoa; phylum Chordata; class Mammalia; order Artiodactyla; family Delphinidae; genus Aethalodelphis; species Aethalodelphis obliquidens. The sequence goes on from NW_020837949.1 coordinate 41,610,909, forward strand.
ACCAGCAGAAAATGGGAGGGCCTTTCCCCATGCATCCTCACTAATACTGCCACCTTAAAACAAAACAAATCCAAACATTGTAAATGTAATGGTCCAGTGTATTTTATTTCATTGAAGTTCTACAGAACTTCAGCAGTACTTTCATGTGTTTATGGCAACTTCATGTTTATCCTTTTGTGGATCGCCTTTTTGTGTTACTTGTTTATTTTTCCATTGGAGTGTTCTTCTTTTGATTAATTTGAAGAGATCAATTGGATTATCAATTAATTTGAATTGATCAGCTGATTAATTTTGTTCCCTGGTTAACTCATGCTGTGTGATGGAGGTTATATCCTTTCCTCCCATTTTGGTTGTATGGACCAGCCATGAGGGTGGAGAACAGAGCTGACCTGTGCTCCTTTGGCCAGTCTGTTTGTATGTGGCTTCTTTTCAAGGCTCTGAGATAAACCGTGATGTACCGAAATGAAAGCTGCATGGGGTGGTAGGAATCAGGAACTGGAGAATGTGAAGTGTTAAGAAATCTTTGACAGAAAACCAAATTCTCAATATAAAACTCCTTTTCCCCAAACCTGAATGTTCAAGATTGAAAGAAGGCTTGCTTATTAAATGTTATTACTTCCTCGTAATAGATGCGGTAATTATAACTGTAACTTTCTGCCATATGTCAACACAGCTTTGGAGTCATACAAGCTTCTGTTGGTGTGGCTCTGGACAGACAGGTCTGGGTTGGATTCCACATTCTGCCACTTCCCAGCTCTGAGACCTGAAATAAGTTACCTGATCTCTCCAAGCCTCAGTTTCTTCCTCTGGAAAATGGAGTTGACCATCATGGCTAACTCACAGCAGTACTGCAGGGACTAAATGAGAAAATGAACACTAAATGTTTTGTAAAGGGCCATGCACATAGTAAACAGTTACTATTTCTGTTATCTATTCTCAATATTATGTTTTTATTATTATTATTCCTATCAGCATGAGATTTGTTCCAGGAACTACATCCTGAGCTCCAAACAATTAATTCACAAGCCCTTTGGGGAATACAGTCCATTTGTTGGCTGGACCACTCAGCGAAAGTTGGTGTTACAGATACAAATTTTGGTGAAATGGCCAGTAAAATATTGCCACCATTAGGTGGCGCCAGTGCCCAGCGGATCCGTGCTTGGACGCCGGCATCACCCAGGCAACAAGGGCAGGCTGGGGCTGAATCTGTACTGCAAAGGGGCAGCCCTCGGTGGGGAAACACTGAGGAGAGCAGCGGTGGTCTCAGGCTCCTGTCTGCTTTGATACGGCCGCACACATGGCCCCCGTGTCCCCATACACCCACATCCCCATTTGCCCTGACACTCCTCAACATGCCCCCAGGCCCTCAAAGTTTCTTACAAGACTCCCCCTCCCCAAGCTTTCCTCCCTTCCAGGGCTCCACATGCCCCCTTCATGTCCTTGGCACACTTTTGACAGCATTCTCACCCTCCTCCACGCCCTTCTCGGGGGGCGGTGCTCATGTCCTGCCACCCTGTCACCGGCGCAGTGTCAGCCTGGGCAATCCTGAAAACAGCACCCCGAATCCCAGACCTCTTTGTTTTTTCAGGTTTTGGGTTGTATCTGTGGGTTTTTCCTGTTTTCCCATGGGGCATGACCCTGGGCTTTTGAGTATCCATTTGAACCAGTGCCCTTAGCTCATCCTGCAGTTCCCAAGTGTCATGTGCCCTTTATCCCAATGGCTGTGACCTTGGGCAGGCTGGCTAGTCTCCCAGGCCTCATTTGGGGTATTAATACATGTACCTTGTGGTGAAGCTTTATTGAAGCAACATATGAAAGGGCCCTTCTCAGTACCTAGGTCAAAGATCAATGACTATCACTCACTTACTTATTCATTCCATTCATGCCAGAATACGAGCTCTCTCCTCTCTGGCTCCAAGGTGCCACCCCACTAGACCTCCCTTTGGTCCTGTGAGGTCCTGACACCTCACTGGAGAGAGGGTCTCTGCTTTTTTCTGCCTACTTTGGGTTTCCTGTAAGATGTGGCTGTGGTCCTAGTTGCTAGGAGTCGTGTTTGGCTTGGCAATATGGGGGCTTTCTGGCCCTGGATATTGCTTTTCCTCCATTTCAGTTGTGGGCTTGGGCCAGGCAGCCTCTGGGGGACAGTGTCGTCTTGGCTCGAAGCTTGTTGTTTTCCACCCCCCATTAGCACCCAGTGGGTAATGTGGCAGGTCAGAGGGGCAGGCCAGAACTCCCAGGTGCGCAGACCTGACTATGAGCCTGTGTTCAATGGGACAGGGCTGATCTTCAGAGCTGCAAATAATACCAACAATTCGTCTTGATCTTCTAGTGGAGTCTGCAGTCTGTAATGGAACACAGATGTGGACATACAAAATTAAGCTGCTGCTGGGCATCTTGGGGCAGAGCCTGGAGGAGAGCCCCTGACTGGTGGGTTCTTGGTCTTTGGCTTGGCTGCCCCAGGGCTGTGGTCACAGTGGGTGTCGCTAGCAGAGATGGAAGGTCCAGCTCCTTACCTGGGGCTTTTTACCTTTACACTGGAGAGCCCCACTGAGGTCCCAGCAGGGAGATACAGGGCACACTGAGACCCACCATTCAAGACCTTGGCTGGTAGGGTCACGTATAAGAGCTAATCAAGTCAACTCACTGCCTTTCTTCTCTTCTCCCTGCTGTCCAATGAGATCAGGCACTGCAGAATGATTTTTTTCCCCTGGAGAGCGCCTAGGAAGATCTGTATGTAAGGGTCAGAAGGGAGCACCCACAGGTCTGATGTACAGCATCCTGGGTCTTCACCCCATTCCTGGTATATTCTTTCCTTGGTGATGTGACTGTGGGGAGGCCACAGAGCCACTCTGAGCCTTGGTTTCGGCCACCGACTGTCTAGGGCTTCATGATCCCCAAGTTCTTTGCCAGCCCTAAAAATCTAATGGTGGAAGGAACAACTGCCCCACGCTGCATGAGGGGCCTGGGGGTGGCTCAGCCCAGCCCAGCCTCCCTGCTGGGAAATAAAATAATTCAGGCTCCCACTGTGCTCTAGTCCTCACAGGCAGAGTAAGGAGATCGCCCATCACTAGAGCTACCCACTTCTCAGCTTGCCAGCTCCAAACCCATGGATGATATCATTGGACAGCACTGATTAGATAGTGCACGTCAGAGTTCTCTAGAAAGCTTTTAAAAAATATCAATGCCTGGGTACTGCAAACCTGTTAAAGTATAATCTCTGGGGTGGGGTCTCAGCATCATAGTGTTTACCATATACCAAGTGATTCTATTGAGTGTCCTGCATTGAGAACCCCCGTGAAGTCACTTTCCTGCTTACAAATTGTATGTATTTAATGGTATAGGTCTCCCTGCTTTCCACGTCCCCTGGAAAGGGCTCTCTCTCACCCCTTCGGTAGCTCCACCTTGTATATTTAATATGTTGAGTTGATTTGACTTGTTGGAGTGTACCCACACCTTTGCAATGTAACATTTTAGGCCATTTAAAACCTTTTGCTACTCAGAGTCTGGTTCCCAGATCAGCAGCAGCAGCATCACTTGAGAGCTTGTTACCAATGCTACCCCTTCCCCACCTCCTACACCAGCACTGGTGTTTTACCAAGATCCCAGGTGGTTCTTATGCATATTAAATTCTGAGAAGCACTGGTTTAAAAGAGCATTCTTCTCTCTCACCATTTTTCTAAGTGAAAAATTTCAAACATACAGTGGAACTGAAAGCATTTCCCAGTGGATACCCCCAAAGCAGTTCTTTGGTCACAGCCCAGCCTCCGTGGGGGACAGCGTTCTGCGGAGCCTTCCTAGAGGGGGTGCATGTGTTGCTTCTCCACGGTGCCTGTTGTGTGTCCCATTTCAGGGATTGTGGGCTCTGGGGACAGGATGTGTATTAGGGCAACTCTGTACATCCATGATTTTATTATCCATGCAACACAGTTCCATCACTGCTGGTGGTCTGTGTAGGTCTCTGCTTTGTAATTTTAGTCCTCTGATGAATGTTTTTCATCTTTGAATCTCCAGCTCTCTGACGATGCCTGGCACATAGTATGTACTCAAAATATCTTTCTTGAATGGACTTTCCATCTCTCATCATGAACAACATGGCAAGAGTAATTAATTCAAGGAGCAGAGAGGTTAATTGAGTCACCCGATAACAGTTAATGTAAATTTGGTGGGCTGGAGAGAAACGAAAATTGACTAAGTCAATACAATTTTGTCTTTCTGTGAGCTGTCTGTATCTTCATTTTCTAAGGGCAACTGGCAGGCAGCTCTCTTCCTGGCGGGTGCAAGTCTCCATCGAACTTTGAAGACAAGTGGCTGCTTTGTGCTTTGAAATTGGGTTTGCAGGGCTTCCCTGGTGGCGCAGTGGTTAAGAATCCACCTGCCAATGCAGGGACATGGGTTCGAGCCCTGGTCCGGGAAGATCCCACATGCCGTGGAGCTGCTAAGCCCGTGCACCACAACTACTGAAGTCCGCACACCTACAGCCCGTACTCTACAACAAGAGAAGCCACCCTAATGAGAAGCCCGCGCACCGCAATGCAGAGTAGCCCCCGCTCGCCGCAACTAGGGAAAGCCTGCGCGCAGCAACGAAGACCCAACGCAGCCAAAAACAAACAAATAAATTTTAAAAAAGAAAAAGAAAAAGAAATTGAGTTTGCAGAAGAAGAAAATGCCTCCCTTTCCCAGAGCTGGTCTCATGTTTGTATTTGATGGGGATTATATTTGGGAAGAGTGAGGAATTAAGAATCTTGTGAAGGACACTTCTCCACAATCCACCTCTTTCCATTCCTCCTTCTGTCTAGCACAGGGGAGGTGAATACACCATGGGTGTTCTGAGAACACAGCAGTTCCCCTCTGCCCCAAGCCATGAAGAAATGCCCCCTGCTTGGTGAAATCCTTTTCATCCTCTAAAGCCCACTGCAGGTGTCACCTTCTCTGAAAATCATCCTCCAATCCTCGCTCCCTCAAGCCCAATCTATCACCCCTCCGCCTTTCCTCCCAACCTTCCCAGTCTGTGGGGAAGCCCTTGCTGTCTACGCTCTGATTTCTAGGAACTTCTTAAAGGCAGGGAGGATGGTTTATCTCTCTCAGAATCTGGAAAAAAGCAAATGTGGTCCTACCACTAGTCCACCTTCCTTAAGTGTCCTGACTCTCCCTCCTCGCCTGTCTGAATCCCAGGCACCCTGGAACGCTACAGAGGGTCCTGTTGGGAGGCCTCCCCTACCCCAGGCAGCATCTGAGTGCTCATCTTTCCCTGCCTCAAGTCCATTATTTAGGCTTGGTGTTTCCTTGAGCTTTTGCTCATTTCACACAGACTAGTTCACAAAAATGTAAGGACTCTGAGTCAAGGTCCATTGCAAAGGAGACACAGGCCTGTGGGACACAGTTTATGGAAGGACACTGCCCTCTCTCCACACGGAGCCCCCAGGCCAACCACTGACCCTCGTCTCCACATCATAGCCTAGATGTGGGTGGATCATGTGGATATATATTTCCTGATGTGGATCAGCCTCCTCTGTTTATTTTATTAAATGCATATCTTTCTGTAAATTACAGGCATGTGTTTCCTCTGTTAAGTGCTCTAGGTTAGATAAAGAGAATCTAATAGACCTGCACAAGCAGGAAGTGCACTGAGAGTGGGAAAGAGTGACCAGTCTGCTGGTTGCTGCAGGTACAGCAGCACAACAGGTAGAAAAAGGGCTGCACTACCTACGGGGCTGTGAGTTGGAAAATTGGCCAGACACCCTCAGAGAGCTGACTTGACATTTAAAAAGTTATTTTTACTTCATTGAGATATAATTGACATATAATATCGCATTAGTTTCAGGTATACAATGAAAATTTCTTTTCCATGTGATGAGAACTTTTAAGATCTACTGTCTTAGCAACTTTCAAATACACATTATTAACCATTGTCATCATGCTGTAGGTTATATCCCCAGGACTTGTTTATCTTATATCTGGAAGTTTGTATCTTTTGGCTCCTTTCACCCAATCCCCCCATCCCACCCACCTGCCTCTCTGGTAACCACAGATCTCATATCTTTCTCTATGAGTTTTTTTTTTTTCTTTTAGATTCTACGTATTAGTGAGATATACAGTATTTGTCTTTCTCTGTCTGATTTATTTCATTTAGCAAGCTGCCTTCAAGGTCCATCCATGTTGTTGTGAATGGCAGGATTTTCTTCTTTTTTATGGCTGAAGAGTATTTCATTGTGTTTGTATGTACATATGCACACAATGGAATATTATAATATATATATGGATATATATCACATCTTCTTTATCCGTTCATCCATCCATGGACACTTAGATTGTTTCCATGTCTTGGCTATTGTAAATAATGCTGCAGTGAACATGGGGGTACAGCTATCTTTCCAAGTTAGTTTTCACTTCCTCCAAATAAAAGCACAGAAGTGGAATTGCTGGATCACATGGGAGTCCTACTTTAAAATTTTTGAGGAAGCCACTGTTCTCCATAGTGGCTGCACTAATCTACAATCTTGATGGCTTGTCTCCTGGCAGATGAAGCCTCTGGATGACCCCTTAATTATAGTGCAATGCTAGGAAGGCCTAGTGAAGAAAATAGCAAAACGAGTTGGGGCATCAGGGTGGAGAGGACAGTGGCTGGGGAGCAGTGAAGAAGAGGAAAGAGGTGGATAAAAGAAGGGATGGTCCCACTTCATTCATGTAAGGAAAATGTTCCTTGTACCTGAGTCTTGGCTGGAGTGTGGCTCCTTTCAGGCCCCCGTAGGGTCAGGGCTCTCAGAGGAAATACAGTGAAAATCATTCCCCTGCAGGACTCTGGCTGGGGAGCAGGGCTGGAGACAGCCTTCTGGGTAGGGTAGCATCGGTGGGGTCCTGTGCTTGCTTGCTGCTTGGTCTGATTCCTGGCCAGGGCCTGGGTAAATAGAGAGCCAGCAATACTCACTTAACGTTTTTCTTATCTCCCTGTATTTTCTCATTTCCCTCCCTCCTAGTCCAACAGGTAGTGGCCTCCATGCTCATTGTCTCAAGGAGACTTGTGGCAGGGAGGGAAGAAGAAATAACCAGCGATTCTTTTTGACCTTTGTGTTCTGAATGCCTCTGTTGAGGGATGAGGCTCTGCAGAGGGGCTGAAAGGCAGTGGTGAGCGGACCTGTGGAAAAAATATTGATATAAAGGTAGTAGGATTTCCCCAGATTGGAAAAAGGTTCCTGTGGCCTTGGTGGTGCTGGGTCAGGGAGGGAGAACAAGAGAGATGGTGGAGGAATGTTCAGCTGCATGAGCCAAAGGGCCAGTTACCCGCATCCCAGGCAGCTGTCCTTGGGCTCTAGCAGAACCCCTAGAGAGGAGCGTTTGGCTCCAATGCCCATGGGAACCAGGGACGTAGCGTGCATGAGTAGAGGGGCCTGCAGCACCCCTCTAAGCCTGCTGATTCCACCCCTCCCACATGGGTGCTATAGTTGATGTTGCCATACACCACCCAGATCCCCCGTCAGACTAAAGGACTAATTCCCCAGCGGCCAGGAGCTGCCCTCAGCTGAAGAGACATACCTGGTCCAAGGTCTTGCTCCTTTCCAGGGACAACCTTAGCCAATGACTGGTTGATTCAGGAGTATAGAGGCCTGGCTCCTTTCACCACAACAAAAGGGCCGCTGCCTCAGAGCTCCTCATGAGGCTGGCTGAGGTCACTGTTGAGACTGCGTGGTAGCCCAGCTTCTTCCTCTGCCCAGTTCCATACCCTTCTCTCTCCTTTCCAGGTTCTGATTCCAAGAGCACTTCTCGCTTAACTTCCTGCGTGTTCATCTCTGTCTCAGTGTTGGCTTCAGGGGAACGCACTCTATGACAGGTACAGAAAACGATTTCTCTCCTGTGAGAAAAACGAAAGTGTGCAGCGATGATGCAGGGGTGATGGATGGTAGCTGACATCTGTGGGGCATCTTAGGAACTGGATGGGCTGGAGGACTCAGTCCTCTCTGAAGGGGGAAGCTGCTGCTCAGCCCCAGCTGGTCAGTGCCAAGAACAAGTGGGTCCAGTGTTTCTACATCTTTTAAGGGAAGCTGGAAATTTAGATTTTTTTTTAAATGTGAAATGTCCTGATTAAAAAAAAACAGTGTGTGAGCTAAAAAAAAAAAAAACAAACCCCAAACCTGTCCAGGCCACAATGGGTTAATAGCCTTTTAGTTTGCGGCCTCGGGTCCAGGCAGACAGGGCCAAAGGCAGTCTCAGGAAATTCCACGCCCAAATGCCAAGTGGACAAGGCTGACTGTGGGGCAGCACAAGCCTTGGGGACGGCACTTAAGGAACACATGGGTGCCCTGTCCCAGTAAGATTTCTGTGGACAGGCCCAATGGGGAGGGAGTTAGAAACGCCCAGAAAGACTGATGTTCAATGTTCAGCCAAGCCAGTAGGAAGGGACTGTGAGTTAGAAATCAAGAGAAGTGGTAGGAATTAAAGAAAGCACAACTCTTGCTCACCTGAGTTTCAGTTCAAAATTCCCAGTACACAGATTGATGATACTGGAGATATCCAAAAGCTGAAAGCAGCTCCATTTACGGGGTTTCCACTCCAGGGGGTCTAAGTCATAATCTATAAAATATCAGAGTTTATCAGACCTTATCCAGTTAGATTTAATTGCATTAACACCACTCTTCCATTCTACCAAAGGCATATCTAAGATTTTTTTTTCTAATAACACAAAGAGCTCAAGTCTCGATGAGTTGAAAATAATAAGAGAGAATCTAACTGAATGTGTCCCTGCATGGCACCAAGATCTGGGACATGAAAACTCCAAGTTCATGTTAATGGCATTAAAGAAATGGAAATAAATGGTTTCTTTCTGTTTCCACCACAATTCATCACAGCATCTAGATACTTCTGTAAATGATTAAAAATCAACCTTGGTCCAGCCCTCTGGTTTCAGACCCTCAAGAAAGGCTGTCCTTGAAAATCTGTGGCACGTTCATTTCAAGTGACACATTTGTGTCAGGCTGACATGTACACATGGATCTCATCACTCCTATCTTCTCCATCAAGGGGAATGTGGAGTAAGGTGATGCTGTCATGGGTCCATCTAAGAGTGCCAATTATAAACTAGATCAGTCCTAATTCACCCTTGTGCTCTAGTGTCAACACAGTGCTCAGCACAGGGAAGGATTCTCATGAATAGAAACCCCTCGGTCACTGAGACTAGGACCCCAGCTTAGGGTCCTCCTTGATTTCCTCTGTCTTCTTCATCCCCCACCTCCTTTCACTCAGTGATTCCTCCTGACAGTTTCCTTGGATCTCCTTCCCCAAGTCTGCTGTTCTGGTTGAGGGTCGTCTCCTCATTCTGCACCTGGACTGCCTCATAACACTCACCCTGCTGCAGGTTATGCCCCCACTTGCATGTGGCTGCCAGCAGGATCTTTCTAGAACACAAAACAGATTTCGTTACTTTCATGCTTAGGAATCTACATGACACTTCATTATTTTCAGGCTGAAGTCCAAACTTCTCAGCAAAGCACTCACTGTTTTCTGCGCCCAGCTTCACTTCCTGCCACTCACCACCTTCTTCTCCCCACCCTCACATCCCGTGTCACCCTGGACTCCCAGCTGGAGCTGGGAACAGGACCCATCCCCTGAGATGGTAAGGAGCCAGGGCTCTGCAGTCAGACAGACCAGGTGGTGAGTTCTGCTAACCAGGGCAGGTTAATTCTCTTTCTTAAACCTCCCATCTCCTTGCCAGTAAACCAGGATTGACACTTATGCCAATCCCCACATCAGTACCACTCTCTCCAATTCTACCTGCCATCCAGGTTTGCTGTGAGGATAAAGTGAGATTGTGAAAAACCTTTAGCAAAGTGCCCGCAAACTGGGGTCAATGGTGAATGAACGCTGGCTGGGCAGAGAGGTCTGGAAGCAGGTATGTAAGAGGCTAACAGTGACTGCCCTGGGTGGTGGGACTCTGGGGGACTTTTCTACTTTCCTCATCATATCTTATGTGAGAATATGTTATGATTTCCTACAACACGCAGGTCTTATCAAGACACAGCTAGAAATGATTTCCTCTCTAGAACCTCCCTAACTTGCCTGGATAGAATGAGTCTCCTGTACCTTCTACTTCCATCAGCACTCTGTACCTGTCTGTGACATAGCTGGCATGGCTGGTGATGGCTCATTTGCCCTCCTGCATTCCACACTGAATCCATATTTCTGTGGGTCTCTGTTTCCGCAGGACTCTGTCCAGCACTTGGCATTGAGTGTGTGGTGGGCTGTCAGTGCTGGTTCCTTTGACTTGAATGGAGGCCTCTCTCACTAAGAATCACCCCGGCACTGCACCCCCAGGCTTTGGTATTCTTCTATTTAATGTTTATAAGATTTTAGGAAACACACATTTTCAAGAGATACATGTTCTCCCACTGAAAGTCAAGCTCATTGTATGCGGGCAGGTCAGGAGAAAAGAATGCACAGGAAGCCAGGCTTCTCGTGAACCTTGGGAAGTAGCTTCTCTCTCCCTCTCACCTCCCTGGCCCCCTGGGGATTCCCATGTCCAACCAGCTGAGTAAGGACTTTCTGAGCCCCTAAACATGCACAGCCCTGACACCCGGCTGGAGCACCAAGAGCCTGTCAGCCACATGGCTCAGAAGAAAAGGGGGAGAAAAAGAAAGAAAGAAAGAAAAAAATAAAATAAAATAAAGTTATTAAAATAAAAAAATAAAATAAAAAAAGAATTAAAATAAAATAAAATAAAATAAAAAAATAAAATAAATATTAAAAAGAAATAAAAATTTAAAAGTAATTTAAAAAAAGAAAAAAAAACAAAGAAAGAAAGAAAGAAGAGAGAACCAAACCAAAAAACAAATCCACCAATGATAACAAGCACTAAAAACTAAGGACAGACAGAATCTTAGGACAAATGGTAAAAGCAAAGCTATAAGCAAAGCTGGCATTTGAGGCTCTTATGTAGATTATTCAGTGAGATAGTCCAAGTTAAAAATAATATAAGTAAGCTCCTCTTTTCCAAAATAGGTTCTCATATTAAAACTTATTTATTTATTCCTAAAGGAATTAAGATAACTTACAAAGAAAAATAAAATAGATAATAGTGGAAACAAAAAATAGATGTAAAAGAAGAAAGAAAGAAAAACAAGGCAAAGAGCCAGAGCATTCAAAATGATAAGGGTTCTTAATATTTGGATTTACAGATTATAAAGTTGCTTTCATTAGCGTTTCTAATTATAAACTATCAATCATCAAGATAACTGAAGCTTGTCTTAATGGACAGACTGCTTAGATAATATGTTCTTATAGAAATAGGCTGAAGTTTCTCCATAAAGATTTTCAGATGGGAAGTGTTCATAAGGGCATCAATCCCAATGAATTGTTGGAAAAGACAAATTGATATCTACTTTGGGCACAACTATCCTGCCTAACAAAATGCAGCAAGCTTCTCTTTACTCCTTGTTGGCAAATGCTACTTTAAGTATGGAAACATCTCTCAATTAGAATTTCTCAAAGGATGATCTTTGAGATTCTTCCTACTGGGAAGTGTTGTTCCCACTGCTGTTGGTTGGTGGGAACAGGTATCTCAAGGACAAGGGACCATGTCCATTGTCTCACCAGGCTATCATTGCACCTACCATAGTGTCTGGTATGTAACAGGCCACTAGGAAACACTGTTGGATGTTGGATGAAGGAATGACCCTCATTCCTCGCACACAAAAGGAGCTGGGAATTATCTGTCCCAGCACATGGCTCTCCTCCCTCGCCTGCCCTGAGAGGTCTGATAAGAGCTTTCCCATCAGCCTGAATACATCTGTGCACATCTGTTACTAAGTGCATTAACATGCTTCTCAATTTGCTTTTATCACAAAATGTGGTCCATCAGGCAGATTTCTTATGACATAAGTGCTATTGCCTTAACTTTTGGGGGGAAAAGTCTATTTTTCAAAATACTAAAGACACATCTAGGAAACCACTGTGAGGTTTTAGTTGCTTTAATGAAGAGCCCTCAAACTTTGTGTGTAATGTCCTATAAACTACTGGGCACATCTCGTTGTCAGGGTGAAAACAATCCTACTGTTACACTGCGGTTGATATGGGGTCACTGAAAATGGGTCCACTTTTCTGTATACTTTAATGAACATTCAACCCTGCAGAGGAAACATCTTCAAATCCCCTTTCTCCCCAACACACGCATTTGGTCATAACATAAATCGCTGGTCAAGATCACGTCTCTCTACTCACTCCCATCAAACAAAAATAAAAGGTCTGCCTGTAAAAATCATGCTCTCACTGTGAAATATCCATTTGAAGTAAAGAGAGGGTAGAACAGTTTCCACTAGGTGCTGCATTGCATCCTGCAGTCCGTACGTCCACGGGCTCCTAGCAGCTCTCCTTGTGCAATAACACAGGGCTCCTGTAGGTGGCTCTGCCTCCCTATTATCTCCTTCTACCCGAAAGTGGCCACAAATCTTTAAGCTCCAGTCCTAGTTCTATTGGAGCTTGAGCCAGGGGCTCTGAAATGTATACCCAAACCTCACTAGCCTGGATGTTACTGGATGCTGCTCATGCAGAAGAGAAAGCCACTAGACATTTAAATGAGGGGACATTGGGAAAATCTACTGGTGGGCAGCCCTGGTCTAGTCTCAGCAGAGCTGCAGCCATCACTTCAGTCTGGTGATGGGAGTGGACTAGACTCAGGTTCTAAGTGTCGGACCAGTATTTCCAAACGTGTATTTTTCAAGACACGAATTTGGCAAAATTCTCAGTGAAAAAACAAATAGTTAAATAAATTTGGGTAAGGCTGTATACTGTTCTCTTCGGAGTGTTGTAAAGCAGCATCTTAATATTTTAAAAGCTCTGAAAAGTTCTGCAGGAAAAAAAATCTGTTTAGCTTTGCTTAACTCAGGATTTTATGAACTCAGGACCTAAAATATCAAGTAGAGCCACATTCTGTGGAATGCATTCCTGGAGGTGACTGACATCTACAGTGATTCTGGGGGTGAGAACCCGGGGCCTCTGCACTTTTCTGGGGTGGAAGGAGGGTGCCGCAAAGGCGTTCACCTTTGGCAACTCTGCCAAGCAACCAGCTCTCATGAGAGGGGATGTGTGTGTGGATTGCCCAACACATACTATGGAAACTGCCAATCCTCCAATTGGGAAAGGGGAAATCCCATTTATTGGGCGCTTTATCTGTGCCAGGCGCTGGGCTAGATTCTTTTTATGCACAATGAATGTATTCTTCCTGGCATCTCCTGAGTAGACAGAATCTCCGCTTCACAGGAAAGAAGACTGATGAGCAGGGTGGCAGGGTCACCTGCTGAGTTTGCATGTAAGCAAGTGGCAGAGCCAAGACTGAAACCGGCTGGCCTCAAATGCCCTTACTTTGTATTTTGTTTTGTTTTTAAGACATTATACCAGTGACTTATTGAGAGTATTTTAGTGAGGAGGTAATTTGGATTGATTTAACTTCAACAGTCCATGAAGATGTAGAGGAAAGAGTGGACATAACATAAGAGACCCAGGTAAGAATCCCAGGGTTACCACTTCCTGGCTGGGTGGCCCTGGGCACAAGTTATTTAACCTCTTTGAGCTCCAATTACCTCTCTCCTAAAATAAGAATTATTTATGAAGAATTAAATTAGAACTAAGGGTATGGGCTAAATACATCTGTACTTAGCTCCAAAATGTCTGTGTAGTCCCATGAGCCAGCACTTGCCGTCCCCACCAGCCACAGGCAAGCGGTGGCTGCTCACATTCTGCCCAGAGCTCTGAAGCATTAGGCCTGAAGGGCCAGCAGTGGGGCAACACAACTCAGGTTGTCTCTTCTACACCTCTCTAGGTGTCGGAGCCTTGGATGTTAGCCAGCACCAGGTCAGAGAATAGACCCGAAGCAAGGTCCCAGTTATCAGAAGTCAAAGCTAAATTTAGGATGCAACTGTGAAAATGAATACTCAACAGGCTCTGTGAAGTAGGGAGGTGAGTAATTATCTGGCAAATTTGATTACTGTAGACAGGCCACGCTGATAATTTGCCCAGTTCTCAGCCAAATAACCCCTCCCTCTCCCCCAATATTTTTCTTCTCTGAACCATCTTGGTCCTCTCCCCTGTGATCCTTTTCATGTTTTACCCTTAGTTGTATGGGTTTTCTTTTGTGGGAATTATTATTTCTCTTCCCTGAGACCTAAGATTGCAAACTGGTGACCTTGGGATGCCATTCAGCCCTCAGAATGTTCCATTTGGCCAGGTTAAAAAAATCTAGGTTTCATTAGAAAATTTAGAGATTTCACGCAAAAATTTAGATTTACCTATCATATGATTCAGCAGTTCCACTCCTGGGTATGTATCTGAAGAAAATGAAAACACTAATTCAAAAGGATACACGCACCCCAATGTTCCTAGCAGCAGTATTTACGATTGCCAAGATGTGAAAGCAACCTAAGTGTCCATCAACAGAGGAATGGATAAAGAAGATGTGGTATATATGTACAATGGAATACTACTCAGCCGTAAGAAAGAATGAAATAATGCCATTTGCAACAACATGGATGGACTTGGAAGGTATGCTAAGTGAAATAAGTCAGACAGAGAAAGACAAATACTGTATGATATCACTTCTATGTGGAATCTGAAAAATAAAACAAACTAGTGAATATAACAAAAAGAAACAGACTCACAGATATAGAGAACAAACTAGTGGTGCTCAGTGGGGAGATGGAAGGGGGAGGGGAATAAGTGGTACAAACTATTGTGTATAAAATAAATAAGCTACAAGGATATATTGTACAGCACAGGGAATATTGCTAATATTTTATAGTAACTTTAAATGGAGTATAATCTTTAAAAATATTGAATCAATATGCTATATACCTGAGACTAATATAATATTGTGAAATCAACTATACTTCAATAAAAAAATTTAGATTTCTGTTTCATCTTGAAAAACTAGTAAGATGGAGCTACACAAGGCCCGGGTTCCCCCATGGCCTACCTGAGAAGGGACAGGTAGCTGCTGCCCCTTCTCAGTGTAGCCGGTTTCTTCCTGTCCCACCAAGCCCACCCCAAAGTTCCCACACCAACTAGAACTTGTTAGAAATGTAAAAATCTCAGGCCCTACCCCCCAGACCTATTAATATAGAATCTCTTCGTGAGGAGGCCTAGAAATTTGTGTCTGAAACATCCTCCAGGTAATTCTGATCCAGGCCCAAGTTTGAGATCCACGTGTATAGAGAGATCCCTGAATGATACTCAGCAGTCATGGTTTTGCTTCAGCTTTGGCATCAGACTCTAGTTAAAACTTGGTCTGATTCATTCAGCCAGGCATCTAATGCACAGATTCACGGAGCACTAATATGTAACAAGCACTGTGCTAGTTGCTGCTGATACAGAGGTGACCAAGACAGACAGTGTCTTGCTCTCACAGAGCACGTAGTCCAGTGAGGAACAGAGACAGAGACCTCAGTTTGGTGACCTGTGCTTATTACTGGGCTCAGTCAGCAGTTTTCAAGATGACCGGTCTCGAGCTCTGCAGAAGGAGGAGGTAGAGAAGGAGGCTAGGGAGGGGCTAGGTCTCACCTTTGGATTAACCTGAGCGTCTCTGTTTTTACCTCTTTTACATTTTAGATTTCCAAATAAGACTGAATTGGAGGGGAAAGGGTTCTGCTGTTAAGTAATTTGAATGCTACTAGACTAGGCAATCATTTAGGTAGCTTCAGGTCTAAAATGCTAAGAAACACATTGGAGCACTAGCAAAAGTTTTTTTTTTTAGGTGAGGGGCGTGAATAAGCATCCTAAAAGACACAGCCTACATCACACCCATTAGGATGGCTATTATCAGAAAACAACAGAAAACTGTGAGTGTTGGTGAGGCTGTAGAGAAACTGGAACTCTTTGTGTATTGCTGGTGAGAATGTAAAATGTGGAATGTAAAACTGTGGAAAACAATATTATGGCTCCTCAAAACATGAAACATAGAATTACCAAATGATCCAGAAATTCAACTTCTGGGTTATACTCGAAAGACTAGAAAGCAGGGACTCAAATATTTTGTACACCAATATTGTTAGCAGCATTACAATAGCCAAAAGGTGGAAGCAACCCAAATGTCCACTGATGGATGAACGGGTAAATAAAATGTGGAATATACATACAATGGAATATTTTTCAGCCTTAAAAGGGTAGGAAATTCTGACATGTGCTACAACATAGTTGAACCCTGAGGACATTATGCTCTGTGAAATAAGCCAGTCACAAAAGGAAAAATATTGTATGATTCTACTTACATGAGGTACCTAGAGTACCTCAAATTCATAGAGACAGAAAGTAGAAGAGAAGTTATCAGGGGCTGGGGGGAGAGAGGAATGAGAATTTAGGGTTTAATGGGTACAGAGTTTCAGTTTGGGGTGATGATAAAGTTCTGGAGATGGATGGTGGTGATGACTGCACAATGATGTGAATGTATGCAATGCTACTGACCTGTACACTTAAAAATGGTTAAGATGGTAACATTTATGTAACTTTTTCCACAATAAAAAGAAACTCATCCTACAATTTGCCTATAATATGGCCACCCCACTCTCTCCTCCCCTCATTTTGTCTTCATTCAAGCTTTTTGCTGCTGTTGTTGTTGCTGCTGCTGTTTTGAATAATTTACCACCGGAAGGTCAATGCAAACGCAACAATCTAACTCACTGGGTGGAGGTGGCAAAATACTCCAGGTAGTGGCTGAGAACTGTAGCTGGCATGGGTCACTGGAAAAGGTCCATGTCACTGCCCGAGCTGGTCCTGCTGAACTTGAGGGGAGGATGGGTACGATCTGGAAGACAAAATACCAACGATAATAATTGTAAACACTCCTAGGAGATCCAGGCAATTGTAATCTTCTAGAGCCTCAGGTATTTTCTCATACAAGGTGGAGAGAACTGCTTCATGGCTCAGTAATCTCAGACACACGATGGTTTGACTCCTTTAGCCCAGTGGTCCTCACGCTTTGGTGTGCTTCAAGTTTATCTGGAGGGCTTTGTTAAAACACAGATTGCTGGCTCCTTCCCCCCAGAGTTTCTGATTTAGTAGGTCCTAAGAATCTGTATTCCCAGGCGATGCTAATGTCAGTCTGGGACCACACTTTGAGAACCACTGCTTTAGGCAGCTTAGTTTTCAGCTGAGAAGGAATGAAACATAGGTGGGAGGGAAAAGCTGACAGGGAGGGTGATGGATGTGCATGGTGCAATGGGGGGCAGGGAGGGTAAGGATGAAATCAGCTCCACTTGGTTTCCAGTGTCATTTCCAGCACCTTTGCTGTGGTTTGAGGGTAAGTAACTTAATTTCCTCTTGTTTAAAATGCAGAACTTTCGTGAGGATTAGAAAATCTGTGTGTGTAACTCCTGGCACCATGCTCACTTAAAGGTATCTACCATTTTGTTATGTTACCCTGGTGGGGAGCTTTGGGGACAACATGAGCATGTGAGGGCGTGACGGCAGGGGCACCCAGAAGGGGAAAGGAAGCATTGGAAGGAGACAGGGAGAGGGGAGCAAAAACCTATCCACAGTTTTGCATGGGCCTGGCTTCGTTCCAAGCTCAATAGGTTTTGAATCCCCAGAAAAGCTGGCAATTGGACTCTTAAAGATGTCCATCTAACCACAAACGAGTCCCACTTGCTCTAAATCATCTTTAACGCTTCAGCTGGCCAGAGCACACCATGAGTCATTCACGAGCGTGCTGAAATCTGGAGACTTCCCTAAAGGCCCCAGAGGTACAACCTCTCAGACCCAAGGTGCTCTCAGCTGATTGAATATGATGGGAGCTGTGTTACAATATGTCACCCGGCCCCCTATCATTCACCCAGTCACCATCTCCTCAGTCACCACTGGTCAGTGTCACTGTCATGAATTAGCACTTCTCATCGGCTTGGACATCAAGGGGTGAGTCTGAGGTCCCTTTCCTGGCCTGGTTTCCAAACGAAAGCTGAACACCAGCCTCAGGCCTGTGTTGACACAGAGTCTGGTGAAATGTATTTTCATCAGGGCTACACAACAGGCTTCCGGCTGGTTTGGGGAGCCACCTAACTGACAGTGCCTTGTTCTGCTCCGCCGCCATGGCGACAAGGGGACATGCTGATGGATCAGGGACGATGTTGTTGAGTGACATGGCCATGCACACGTCACCAGCAAGTTCTTAAAAGCAGCAATGCTCACAGGTATTAGATCCCTGTCATTGTATTAAGACTCATTTATTTTTAGCATTTTCTCTAAGGAAAAAAATGTGGATGGTAACAACAGTAATACAACAGCATCCAACCATTTAGATTGTGAAGTGACAAAACCAAGGTCAGCTTTACTGGGGGAAGGAAAATGAACAGCTCCACCGAAGGGTGCAGCCCCAGCCCCAGAGGTCTCCTTCTTGAGCGTTTAACCTGTTTATAGAGAGAATCCAGGTAAACGGGCCCTAGTGCGGCAGTGCTGAGGAGGCTCACAGAGGAGTCTGCTGGGGAAACTTTCGGTTTCAGTGTTTGTGATGGGGCCGTTGTTGCAATGAGTGCTTGCAGAAAGCTGAAAGGAAGTGGTCTGGGAAACACTTTTCTCCAGCCTGCCATTTCCCAGACTGTTCTGCAGGAAAGCAGCTCCCGAAGATGTTAGCAGAAGCACCATGCAAAAGTGATTTGAAAAGTTTGGGAAACATTTCCCTCTCGACCTGTGGTCAGCAGACTTGCTGCACAAAGTCAAGTTGGAAAGAGACACATTTCCAGGCTCCATTTTAAAAAAAGGAAAAAGATGTTTTAAATCAGGAAGTACAAAATTTGGAACTGTGCTTAGGTGTTCTTTCATTGTCCTCCTCTCTGAGGTGGGGACAGAGGCCTTTTGCTCTTCTTCATGGGGTTGGTAAATTTCTTGCTCCCTTGGTCTGGTTTGCTCCATATGCCCAGCATCTGGAGTCCCACAGGGGCCCTCCCCAGAGGCAGTCTGTGTTCAGGATTTGACCTTGGGACAGCTACCTATCCTTGGCTGGAGGTGACCCAGGGGAGGAAGCAGAGCTGGCCAGAATGTGACCAGGGAGGCCTTTCTAGGACACAATGTGAGCAAGGGAATCAATCTCACTTAATTTAGTTTCTTGCTCCTGAAGTTTCACCAGGGAACAGATCATAAAGCTGGGTGACCATCACGTGCTTATCTCTCTCTATCAGACTGTAAATTCCTTAAGAGTCTTGCCTTGTGCCTGGTGCATGCTATGTATGTTTTATGCATACTTGACAATAATGTATATTCTCTAAAGGTTGGGCATAGTTAATATACATTCAAGTTGTTCATTAACATGTTTTTTATTTGTTTGCTGATTTCTATCTATTTATTCTATTTATTATTTGCTGGTTTTTTGGTCTGCTTATTCTACTTGTTTCTGTGATAACTGTCCTAAAATCTTTTACCAGTGCAGTGGATTTGACATTTTCTTTCTGTAGTTGTCAATTTTTGCTTTGTATGACCCAAGACTACGTTATTACAACCATACAGTTCAAGATGGTTACCTTTTTCTAGCAGAATTGTTCCTTTGATCATTACGTAATAGCCACTTTCATCCCTGATGATGGCTTTTGCCTAAAGGTGCCATTGATGTTTTCATGGCACAACCCACCTGCTTTCCCAGATGCATCTTCTCCTTCAGGACTAGCAGCACCTGGGCTTGCCAGTTCGTGCTTTATGGAACTCTACTCTCCCTTGACCACTAATGTTACATTCTCCTGGTTTTCTTTCTAAGCTTGTTTATTAAAAAAAAAATATGGATGGCGATGACCAAAGTATCAAATACCTTCATTTAAAACCAGACCAATCTGTTTGTATTTCCTTTGAAAATTAGCTCTCTCTGAATAAAATACCACCTTCTCACTGTTCTTCACCTGCCAGCTCCTGCTCACCCTTCCGTTCTCAGTGTAGGCATCACCTCCTCCAGGAATCCATCCATCCCTCACCCCCATTACAGCACACACACTGGTTAGGAGGCTCTTCTGTGTCCTTTCTGGCTTTGTGTGCAGCCCATCATCTTGAATCCTTTACATTCTGAATGCCATCTGGTCACCTGTCTTCTGAATGTACCACATCAACTTCTCTGTTCTATTACACTTCCGGTCCGGCATGAAGCTTATATTCTGTAAATGCGGTTGAACTCAACAGACAGCTCTTCCTAGCCTCACTTTGGGTACTTCTAAAACTTCAGTTTTCTCCTGAGTTTCCTCGCTCAAACCCCTCACACCTCCTTGGCTTCAACTCACACCTCTAGACTGATGACTTCCTATGTCTGTGCCTTGAATCCTGTCCTCCCTCTGAGCTCTATAGCATATTTCAGAAGCTTTGACAAAATCCCACTTGCCAGTCAGCTATCAAATGCACACTGTCTCAAACCACACACATCCTCATTCTCCACGAACCTTTTCAAACCACACACATCCTCATTCTCCACGAACCTTTT
Source organism: Aethalodelphis obliquidens (assembly GCF_003676395.1). NCBI lineage: Eukaryota > Metazoa > Chordata > Mammalia > Artiodactyla > Delphinidae > Aethalodelphis > Aethalodelphis obliquidens. The sequence goes on from NW_020837949.1 coordinate 41,631,325, forward strand.
CCTTCTCTCAGTGTCTTTATATTTTTCCTGAAGTCCCTCTCAGTTTTGAAGTTATTCGTTCTCATCTTTAGCAGTTGCCTTATTTTAACCTGTGCCCAACCATGCACTAAGCTCTGCTGACTTCTCCTTTAAATCTTAGTTTTGTCTGTCCCTATTTCTCTCTTCTTACTGCCCTGACCCTGCTCCAGGCATTCATCCTTCACACCTGGAATATGCACTACCCTGACCTGAACCCCTCTCTCCAGGCTGCTTTCATGGGCCCTTTTCCCAGCTGTACTCCGTCCTCACCTCTCAGCCTCTTTTTCACTTCTCCCCAGTGCTGTGTTCTGCACAATCAGGCTGGTTTTCCTGCCAACCAGAACCCTCTTTCTCTCCTCTGGGTTTCTTTCCTTTACTTGAACTTCCTCGTCACACCTCTCCATCGCCACAAATTATTTGATGGGTGTGGGCACTGACTAATCATAATAGACACCACCATGGCAGGGTCGGGTATAGACCAATCAGAACTGACATCAGCCACACACAAAGGGCGCTGCTCAGTATCAGCTTTGCTGTCTTCTAGACAAAACCTCCTTGGCCTTCAAGATCCCCGTCTGATCTTATCAGTGGCACGGATCAACCCTGGTTGCTTGGGCTTCACTCTTCTCTCTCCTCCTCTGAGTCACACTCCTCACATATAATTAGAGAGAGTTCTTTGACGCTTGCTAGAGCTTTGTGTGAGCTCTTCTTTATTTCTTCAAACAGACTAGGAGCTCCTTGGGGCAGAGACCATGCTTGACACCAGTGGGTCTCGAAGTGTGGTACCTGAGAACAGCAGGGTCAGAGTCACCTGGGAACTTAGAAATGCAAATTTTCTGGCCCTACTCCGGACATATTGAATCAGAAACTCTGGGAGTGGGGCCCAGTAATGGTGTTTTAATCACCCTCCAGATGATTCTGACGCACACTAAATGTGGGAACCACCTTGTTATGTAATGTGGGATGACTGACTGAAAGTCTTCATGGTAGGATCTCAATAAAGATTTATCTTGCTAATTAAATGTTTATTCCATCTTTGCATCCTGCAGGGTGCATGGCATTAATTATGTGTAGCACAGACACCTGTGTTTGTATTCAACAAACATTTAGTAATCACTTGGTATATGACAGATTTGGGGCTAGGGACATTTATGTCTCTGATGACTAACAATATTTATGGAATGTGTAATTTGAGCTCTGTTCTAGAGGAGGAATTAAACAAAATATTATTATTCATTGATTGACATTTTAATATGTTTGAAATTAAGATGTATTTTATAACCGATAGCATGTCATAGTTTAATGATGTGTCCTATAATTAGTAGTGTCTTAGATGCAATAAAGTTCAGCGGAAAACGTGTGGTCCTTTCCATTTTGGATAAAATTGAGTGTGTGTGTGTTTATCCACTGCCCCCTTGTATTTACTTGTAACAAACATAACTGTTTAACACTGAACTCTGGGTTCACAGGGGCAAAAATGTGAAATATTCTGGGCCTTTAAGATTCTCCCTGGACATATGAGAGGCACTTTTAGAAGAGGACAAAGAGTAATAATTTACATTCTCCATTTGCCAAAGGGATAACACAGATCCAACCTCCTCGACTTCATTGTCTACTCCTTAGGAATTTCAAAACATACAAAGAAAAATGTGAAGTTGGTTTCACCTTTCCAAACAGTGGCCTGAATCTCACCATGCTTAGTCAACACTTAGAAAAATAACAAGTTTATTTGGCTAGGATTTAAAATAGCAGCTCTGATGATCTGTTATACATTTGCCACTTTGGTTATTTCTCTTTTGAGGCAAGCACATAAATGTGCATAGTGTGTTTGTAACAGCGGAAAGGAGAAAGGATCCATTTGAAGCTCGACCATCCCCGCTGCACAATAGGCCCCCAATAGGAAAAGAAGGGCGTGGCTTTCTGAGTGGCAGTCTTAGTTTTGGCAAACATGGGTTTAGGCACAGCACATTCAAGTCTTCTAGTATTTTCTGACCAAGGTTAGAAAAAAATGGTAAATGGGGTTTATTCTGAAATGGGGTTTGGGGTTGGAATGCATAACTCTATAAACACATCATTCTCCTCTGTAAACACCATCGATCAACAGTTCCCTTGCTTGCTGGTTTACATACAAACCCTAGCATTTCAGGACTCCACACCGCAACACGCCCACCTTCTGTTTCATCACTTTACACCTCTCCTTCACTGACCTTATTTCTCAACCAAGATCGGCAAGCTGGGATCTCTCAGCTATGCCTTACCTTTTCCTGACTGTATGGTTTGCAAGAAAATCCCATATCTCTTGCTATTACAATTCTATCTATCCTTGGACGACCTTATCTCAGGTATCAAACACCTTTTCTCGTGGAGCCTCCCCTGTTTTCTCCAACTGACCCAATCTGTCTATCATTTGATCTTCTCTAACATTTTTTGGCCTTCTATATTTTACCACTTTCTTATTAAACTTCCCATAATAGCACAGTGCTTCTTGAAGTGTCGTCAATGCCATTCATATTAGAACCCCCTGGAGCCCATTCCAAAGCGAACCAGGATCTGCAGGACGGGACTCAGGAATATGCATATTTAATAAGCTTTCTAGTGATTCCACTGCTTTTTGAGGATTATTGGTGTGGTGGAAAAGGCTCCCCCACCTTTTTTGTAAGTTATAGAAAATATCACACATATTCAAAAACAGAATGGATAAAAGGATGTATCTTCATGAGCCTAACGCTCAAGTTTAGCAACGATGATAACAGGGCTAATCCTGCTTCACCTACACCCTCCTCCACCTTCCCTATAGCCCCTTGGATTATTTTGAGAAAATATCAGTTATTACATAATTTCATCTATAAATGTTTCTTAATGTAATCTAAAAGATAAGGACCATTTTACTTTAAATCATAACCACAACAGCATTACCACTCCTGAAAAATCACTAATTCCTTGGTGTGGTAGGCAAAATAATGCCTCCCTCACTCCTACCCCACTCCCCGCAAGATGTCCATAGTCTAATCCTGGGAAACTGAATACACAGCAAAAGGGGCTTTGCAGATGTAATTAAGGTTAGGAGCCTAAACATAGGGAGATTTTTCTGGATTATTTGGGTGGGCCCAATCTGATCATGTTAGCCCTTAAAAGTAGGCAGCTCTCTCCAGCTGGAAGAGGAGGAGGAAGGCAGAAGAAAGATGAGCAGAAGGGAAATCTGAGGAGATTCCGAGTGTGGGAAGAGTTTGGCAAGTTGTTGCTGGCTCTGAGATGGAGGCACCGTGAGCAAGGACCAGAGAGAGGTCCCTAAGAGCTAAGGATGGCTTCTGGTTAACGGCTAACAGGAAATGGAGATCTCAGTCCTACAGCACAAGAAACCGATTCAGTCAACAAGCTGAGTAGCTTGAAACCAGACTCTTCCCCAGAGCCTCTGTAAAGGCTCGGCTGATGCCTTGATTTTGGCCTTGTGAGACTCTAAGACCGCCAGCCCAGACATGGTGTACCTGGATTCTGACCTGGAGAATTGTGAGATAATAAATGGGAGCTGCTTTAAGCTGCTAAATTTGTGGTAATTTGTTACGGCAGTGATAGAAGACTAATATACCTGGTATCATTGAATATCCAATCAGTATTTAAATTCTCCCATTGTTTAAAAAATGCTTTTATAGAGTTGGTTTGTTTGAATTGGGATCTAAGCAAGGTTTACACATTTCATTTGGTTACTATGTTTCTTAAGCCTCTTTTAGTCCATAAGTCCCCCCTTCCTCTTTTTTTCCTCTCTAGCCATTCATTTGTGTAAGAAACCAGGTCATTTTGAACTGAAGAATTTCACATAGTTTGGACTTTCCCATTTACAAATATGGTGTAGTTTAACTTGTTCCTCTATCCCCTGTTTTTTCCCCACAGGCTGATGGTAAATCTAGTGGCTTGGTCAGATTCAGGCCTGGTTTTTTTGACAACAGGTTGTGTATACATCTTCCTGTTGTATCACATTGGGATCCTGCTTAGGGATATAACTCCCCCTTGGGTTTTTTACCTAATGAGTTTCTCAGTCGTTGATGATTACAACCTAGAACTATTTCTGCATTAGTGGTTGCAGAGTGATGATATTCTAAATTTATCATTCCTCTTTCACTTATTAGCTGGAATCTTCCAAAACACACCAACTATTTTGTTAATCCAAGGTACAGTTCATGCAGGAAAGTCAGGATAGCTGCTTGATTCTGAAAAGGCTTTGAAGACCAGTCTGTGCTCTAATCCTGCGTCTGTTATGTAGTGGCTAGTTTGCCTTGTGCAAAATATTGTACCCCTCTGAGCCTCAGGTTCATTATTATAAAATGGAGACAGCATTGCAGGTTTATTACAAGAATTCAATAAATGAACTTATGTAAAAGCACTGTGCCTGTTACAGAGAAGTGCTCATCAAATATCTGTAATTACGGGAAAGTCCTCCTACGATGGCCCTACGATTGGGCCCCATGCACATCTCCGACAATGCAGCTTCAGCTTGCTATCCAGAGCCTGCTCTGGAAAATGACATCTGCCTCTTTCGGGGGGTGGGGTGGGGATTGTTCCTGGTGTGTTTGCAACTCCAAGGCTGCCCTTCCTCCCTGGGGTCCTCAAGGCCCTTTCACAGCCCCTTGGAGCAGCAGCTGTGACTACGAATGGCCTCACCCCAGCTTCTCAGGGGCTTCTTGTGGATGTTTCCCCAGGGTTTACAGTTTGTGGTCGAGTTCATGTCTCACTGCCAACATTTTCAGCAGGGAGAGTGGGGAGCAGTGCAGGTGGTGGGGTTAGGAGAGGGTAGCTTGATTCTCCTCCCAACTTGGCTGTTAGCTGGCTGTGTGGCAAGCTACTGGAACACGGCCCCAAACCAAGGGGAGGGGGTCTCTGAGGCCCCTTCCAGTTTGAACCTGTTTTCACTGGAGTGCTACAAGCTATGCAAGCGGAGCTGGGAGGGTTTCGCCCGCCTCTGTGACTTCCCTCAGCCTGAACCAGTAGAATGTCCTCCAATCTCAGGACTCTCAAACAAGAGTTGTCCTCCCTCCAGCCTGGCTGGGCTGAGTGACCGTCTCTCTAACTGGCTGTGACCCTCTCAGGCCTGTTCTGCATAATCAGAATAAATTGGAGGCTAAAATATTTGTCCAGGCAATTCTGATCAAAAACGTCCCTTGCTTTGATCTTTCAGTCAAAACAAGGTATTCTCCCTGAATTCTGAAGACATTAACCTTGAGCACTTATTCTGCTAGGAAGGCAGGCTTCTCAGGGCTCATTAAGGTCCTTTCTCAGCCGCTCAGCCCTGACCAGGCCCAGGGCTTTGTGCTTTGCCCCCGTAATGTAAATACTTATTGGCAAGTGTAGAGTTTGGTCTGGAAACCCAGTCCTCAGTGGTGCCAACGGCTACCTGCCTTTTGTCTGTGCTTTCAGGATTTGGGTTGAGTAGCCCCAGAAGGGGACAGCTGGAGCATGAGGGCACCAAAGGGAGGGGCAGGACCTGAGTGGTAACACTCTTCGGGAGAGATTATGGGGATGGAGCAATCTTTCTTTCCGTTTATCTGCAAAGAGAATTGGTTCAGGCGTTTCAGCAGTTAGCACTGTTAGGTAAAGGGCTGGTCTCTGCTGGCTGTGCTAACCACAGGAAGCCTACCTTCCTCCCTGCTCTTTCCCTCAGGCTGAATGGGGAATCCCTCAAAACTGTGATTGTAAAATTGGGGGTATGGGTATATGCTAAATCATCTTTCCTGCTTATACCACAGGGCAATGACAGAGCACTAAAGACCAATAGATTGGTTTTTATTATGAGTGTTTTAGATAATCTTACTAGTTGTCTCAGGGGTGGCTGGAGAGGACATCTATTGTATTTTGTTGGCCAGGAGTCCTTTCATTTGGACTGGCTGCATTGTCCTGTGATGCACGGAGCTGCTAATTACTGCAACCACCTCTATCCACCCTTATTCTAGTCATGGGGGTGGGGACATGACCCAGTCAGGCCAATTGTTATCCCATCCTCTGGGCCCGTGATTGGTCCTGAGATGGCAGTGACCCCATCCAGGCCTATCAGAGCCCTTTGGTGTGTTTCTGAGGCTCTCAGTTTCCATGGTCTGCTGAGATGATCTGATATAAGCTCAAGCTACCTGCAGCCATGCTCCTTTCCCCATTACTTCCACCATATGGAGGAGCTATCTGTTGTAGGAGAGATTAGTAAGTACTCAATGAGAAGCTGAACCAAAATATGGAAATGTATCACTAGGCTAGTTTTACCAATGAACTTCCCCAGTTACATGAGTTGAGTTTCCTGGGTTTGTATCACTTGAAAACAAATGAGTTTGGGCTCAGACAGGGATTACAAGTCCAGACTGGGATTCAAATTCCAGTCTGCCACTCACTAGCTGTGTGAACTCGGGCAACTTGCTTAACTTCTCTGAACCTGTTTCCTTATCTGTAAATGAGGAAAATGATATCTACCTCACAGGATTATTATGAAGATTGAATGAGGTAATATACATTAAGTGCTCAGTTCAGCAGCTGGCAAACAGTAGGCACTCAAGAAATTTTTATTAAGTACATAAAATAATATTGATATTTGTTGAATTAATCTAAGGAAAGTTTTAATTCTTAAACTTTTACTTCTCAACATAGGTCACAGGTACTACTGGAGGTGCATAGTGGTGGGCCACAGGCACCAGCAACCACAGAATAAACACACAGCTCTTCTTAGATCAGCAATTAATTCTATATATTTTTATATTAAAAGAAAATGGGTGTATTATGGAATAGAAAATAAAAGTAACTTGACTCTTTAAGTTAAAAGAGAAGAATTCAGGGGAACTCCTTGCATGTACAAGGGACATTGTCCTCTTCCATTAAGTGTGCTCTGAGGACAGGGTTTGCGACACAACACACTGAAGAGGAACAGCACAGTCCTGGGTGCCGGAGGTGGTGGCCCAGCCTGCCTCTGGCTCCCTCTGCCTCTGTGAGGCCTGGGCAAGCCATTCTAACCTCTCTCACATTTTTTTTCTCATCCAAAAATGAGTTTGTTTGTCCTAAAAAGTTTCTTTAAGAGTCTAATATTCCATCTTTGCCATGTGAGTTAGTGAATTCCTTGTCAAGTAGAAATGTTGAAAAGGGGACTGAATGGATTAATTTATTAGTACAGGGTTTATCTAGTTTAATTTCAGGTCCAATTCTATGATTCTATACTGAACCTTAACCACCTACAGTGTAATAATTTATGACTGGCATGGACATTTTCTAGAAGTGTGGTACATCTAAGTTTTTATAGTAGTAGTTGAAAAGTATTCATTCAGTGTTGATTTTAATACAAATCAAATCTGTAATAATACTATCATAATGCATATATATCATAATACTATATCATAAAATCAATAATCAAGGGGCTTCCCTGGTGGTACAGTGGTTAAGAATCCACCTGCTAATGCAGGGGACATGGGTTCAAGCCCTGGTCCGGGAAGTTCCCACATGCCGCAGAGCAACTAAGCCTGTGTGCCACAACTACTGAGCCTGAGCTCTAAAGCCCACGAGCCAGAACTACTGAGCTCATATGCCACAACTACTGAAGCCCACATGCCTAGAGCCCAAGCTCCACAACAAGAGAAGCCACCGCAGTGAGAAGCCCGTGCACTGCAACTAAGAGTACCCTCCTCTCCCTTCAACTAGAGAAAGCCCACGCCCAGCAACGAAGACCCAACACAGCCAAAAAACTAAATTAATAAAAATATGTAAAAAAATAAATAAAATCAATAATCAAATAGTGATTTTAATATTTTAATACTGACCATATGGGTACATGGCAATAGGTTTAAAGCCAAAGGAAAGTTGGCTGGGTATAAACCCAAGCAGGGTAGCCCTCTGGACATTTGTAGGGAGGAGATGAAGGGTTTTTTTTAAACATAGAGGTCAACATAAAACTTTGCTTTGCCTGGCAGAGTTGGAAGGAGAGAAGGGGGTTGGGACAGAGACATTTAATGTTTGCCAAATACCCCTGGTTCCTGGACCTGGTGTCTGTGAGGCACTCTGTGTGGTCCTCCCTCCATCCTTTTCAGCAGGAGGAGAGACCCTGTTGGGAGTGATGGAGAGGAGATTACAGGCTGTGGTGTGGCAATAGGATGGATGGGAGGACCAGCCTCCTGGAGGACCCAGAGCACCAGGACCGTGCAGGATGCTCAGGGAGAGCAGCTTGGGAGGAACACAAGGCTTCACCCATGTTGTCATTTAAGAGTGTGTGAGGTGGACTTAGGAGGCATCAGGATGACTTTTTCATTACAAAGATAATTGTAATGTCTTTGGTAACTTGGAAAATGGTTTAATCCAGGACCGAACATGATTTTTCTTTTCTCCTAATTAATTTATTTTCTGCCAAAGAAATTGACTGTGTCCCTTTAAGTAGCACCAACCCCAGAGCAAGGTGCCCCTGGAGGATACCATGGGATCAATTTTTCAGCCAGGGACAGTGCAGCTTGGCTGTAGGGCTTAAGGCTTTTAATTTGCTTATACATAGAGTGGCTTGAGCTCTATACATCACCAAATCAATGCAAATCAGTTTACTTGAAGCTGGTTCAATTTTAAAAGAATTTCATTAACCAGCAATAAAAGGCCTGGTTTAATATAATTACTATAGGATCCCAAGCTCATCAGGAAGGATTCCTTTTCTATAATGATCTTAACATTTATATTATGGCATTTTCTAAGAAAAAAAAAGGGAAACAAAAAAGCATACTAGAGGAAGATGTTGAAAATAATACTTTTTCTTATGAAATTCAGTGTTGGAACTACCATTAAACCAACTTTTCCCCCATATGGCAAGGGCCTCGAGGTGGGGGAGAGGTGGGGAGGAAACATATTTACGTAAACATTTGTGTGTGGATGTCTACAGGCACATACCCTTAGACACATGTTTGATGCATTATCTAATCCGCACAGAACTGTAACCACTTAAAGGCGGAAGAGACCTTAGTGGCATTTAACACAATCGCTTAATTTTACAGAAGAAGAAACTGACTCTCAGAGACCATAAAGAGTGATCAAAAGTCAGCCATCTGGTTAGCAGCGACGAGGGCCTGGAAATGAGGTCTTTGCTTTCCCCACTGGTGTTGAACCCTGAAATCCCTTGCCCCTCTCACAGCAGGTGGGGAGATGTATGGTGGGAAGTCACCTCCCTGGAAGTGCTTTTAATAACAAAGAAGGAAATCCTGCCATTTGCAACTACATGGATGAAGTTTGAAGACATTCTACTAAGTGAAATAAGCCAATCACAGAAGGACAAACACCATGATTCTGTGTATCGGGAGGTATCTAAAGTAGTCAAATTCATAGAATCAAAGTGAGGAATGCCAGGAGGGGGAAACGAGGGGTTTAATCAACTGGCATAAAGTTTCACTTAAGCAAGGTGAATAAGTCCTAGAGATCAGCTTGCAACACTGTACCTAGAGCTAACAATACTGCGTTGTACACTTGTAATTTTGTTAAGAGGACAGAGTTCATGTTAAGTGTCCTTACCATAATAAAAGATCATTAAAAGTAAATTGTAAAGGTCCACTTGGAGGTAAGGCATTTATATTTTTATATGGAGAGGATAGCCATCACCTTTGATGACTTGGAAAAAGGTTTAGTCTAACATGGAATCTGGTTTTTCTTTTCCCCTAATTAATTTATTTTCTGCCAAATAAATTGAATGTGTGCCTTTAAACAGCACAATTCCCAAAGCAAGGTGCCCCTGGAGGGAAGCGTTAAAGAGGGACCTTGTACTCCATGTCACCAAGATTTCACCCCTGTGCCCATTCCCTGTACTAACTCTATCTTCTCCTGGAAGAGTGTTAATCTGATTTGTCTTGAGACCTGCGTTCCCTCTGGGTCTTGAGTGACTAGTGGGTGGGGCTGGTGAGCTTGAAGGTGGGTACCCTGCACCATGCTCCCCCATGACCACATCGGAGGTCTTACTCCCACGTCCTATGCTCACTTGCATTCCCTGGCAGGCCCAAGCCAGTTCTCCTCTTCTTCCTCCTCTGCTGACCATATAACTTGGTAGATAAGGCAGGCCCGGGATCCATTCTGCAGCTCATTCACCTTAGAGTCAGAGGACAGAGAATGGGAACCCAAGGAAGGACCTTGAGCCTTAGCTCAAGTTTTAATTCAACTTTCATCAAAGAGTCTACGTTAGGGGGCTATCTAGATGTCACCTAGGTACTCATAAAGCAGTTCTTTTGTTTTCCATCTGGTTGGAAGCTCAGAGAGGAAGAGGAGTGAAAGGCAGGGCAGGATCAGACAATTCCTAGGTTTGTTGATCTTCATCTCAGTCCACAATCCCTCATCCAAATGCTGGGGGCCAGGAGTATTAGAGAATTCAGAATTATTCTGTGGTCACTAGGCTAACAAGTAAGTCCTAACATCTGGTCAGCGTTGAAAATCAGTGTGGCTTGAAGTAGGGAACACACAATTTTATTCGGATGATGTAGAGTTTAACCAGGTGTATAGATCAGACGCTGAAGTCCTGGTCACTGATGAGCTGATGGGATTTGGATTGTGTGGCCTCCCAGGGCAGCCTGTGCCACCTGCACACATGGCCCTTCCCATGCTATAGAGTGATGGTTACAACCACTAGCTTGGAAGTTCCAATAGTTTGAATCCCTGCTCACTGCTTATTGAAGTTGAGGCTTTTAGGAGAGTCATCTAATAGTCTAATGCTTGGTGCCTACCTTAAAGACTAAGTTATATACATGCACCCATATGTTCATAGCAGCACTATTTACAATAGCCAAGGTATGGAAGCAACCTAAATGTCCATCGACAGATGAATGGATAAAGAAGATGTGGTATATATATATATACAATGGAATATGACTCAGCCATCAAAAGAATGAAATAATGCCATTTGCAGCAACATGGATGAATACAGAGATTATCATGCTAAGTGAATTAAGTCAGAAAGAGAAGGACAAATACCATATGATATCACTTATATGTGGAATCTAAAATATGACACAAATGAACATATCTACAAAAAAGAAACAGACTCACAGACATAGAGAACAGACCTGTGGTTGCCAAGGGGGAAGGGAGGTAGGGGAGGGAAGGAATGGGAGTTTAGGATTGGCAGAGGCAAACTATTATATACAGGATGGATAAACAAGGTCCTACTGTATAGCACAGGAAACTATAGTCAATATCCTGTGACAAACCATAATAGAAAAGAATATGAGAAAGAATATATATACATATATATATGTATATATACATATATATATATAAATCTGAGTCACTTTCTGTACAGAAGAAATTAACACAACATTGTAAATCAACTATACTTCAATACAATTAAAAAAAAAAAAAGAGTCACAGAGAAGGAGCTTTTCCAGTCCCTCATGGTGCCCAGTTGAAGTCTCTGGCAATGTTTTTGAATAAGCTATTTCTCAGAGATCACTGAAGTATCTCAAAATTCAGTCTGGAACATGATGTTAAATGATTTTGATTTTTCTTAGTGATGCACAGAACGTGATCTGAACTAAGAAAGAATCGGTTCTGACAAGAATATGTAAAACTCTTTGTAACTACAAAAGTAGAATTAAATTGACATGGGCATTAAAAAAAAAGACTGAGTTATCTAGTTGAGTGCAATGTGGACACTGAATGTTACTGTTCGGTCACCCCACTAGGACCTGAGCTCCTCAAGGGCAAGCAGTGTTATCTCATTCATCTTTGCATTCTAAATTTATCTCTTGAGTCTAGAACACAGAGGATGCTCAGTAAATGCTTTCTGAAGGTAGGAATGAATGGATGAAGAGGACTGGTGATTTGCAAAGCAATTGCTCATAACCTGTACTGGGAAAGTGCATGGGGCTTGGTGGTCTCTATTCACCCTCCAGGCCTCACTTCCACTCTCCTCTGCTTTGCTCAATGCCCCCTGGTTTGGACCCCTTCTGAGGGCTACATCCCTCAGGCTCTCCTTGCCCTCTGGCCTCTGGTTGGGCTTGGCAGATGGGAGGCACCAGTGGGAGATAGGAGGATGGAGGAGAATGAGGTTGGGGCGTTTCTTCCCCTCCCTCCCTGTTTCATTGCCTCGGTTCTTGGCTGTGGGCTTCAACTCTGGCCTGGGAGGCCCTCCTCACCAGCTATCAGTAATAAGATTTCCTTCCTTGTCCCTGCGGACAAGAGATCCTAACTTCCTGCTGTTGCTAGTCCTTGACTGCCTCAAAATCCATTTGGGGTCCCTTTGCCCTGCCCATACCTCTTTAACTGAAATACTCTAAGTGGAATTGCATTTGCTGCCACGGCCTTTGCCTCACATTCCTGAAAGCAGTTCTTTTTAGGGCATCAACAGACATCAATAGCTTATCCATACCAGTTTGTAGCAGGCTTTTAAAAACAGAAAGCAACCATCCAAAGGATGAATTGGGTCCTTCTGAATTATCTTGAAATTTTAGTAATTGTGTTTTACTGTTCAGAGGAAAAAGGAAGAGGTCTGCAGTGTGCACAGCACAACAGACCTAGGCAGCAACACGCCCATTTTACAGATGAGGAATATGAAGATTTAAAGAGCCACCTGTCCCGTCCCGGGTTGGCTCCCAGCCTCTGGCAGAGGTCAAAGCTGCATTCCATCTGCTACTAACAGTTTGTGAGCAGAAGGAAAACCCAATAAGACTTCTTTACCAGAAAGGCCAGCTGGACCAGCAAAAGCAGATTTGGCGCTTCTGTGGTGGAACCCCTCTTTCTTGAACTACACAGGACAGTTCTGTCCATGGTAACGTTCTGCTCTGGCAAGGGCTGCTTAAATTCTTCAGGTAAGAACAAATTTTCCCCAAGGCCACAACCAAGAGCCACGCGAGGGACCGGCTTCTCTTTTCTGCACGAACCCACTGGAATGGTCTTGGGATGCCAGCAGCATTCCTAAGTGCAGGGAGAAAGGTGCCGATGGTGGGGAGGTCAGCCTTGAGCCATAGTGGAAGCCGCAGAAAACAGGGTCTGATTTAGAGCAGATGTGAGAGGCTGCGAGGGGCCATCTGTCCTCAGCTCATTCAGCCCTTCTGTTGTGTCTGCCTCTGTTTGCTGCCTCAGCCCCCAGTGGCCTGGGCTAGCGCCGCTCTATTTTTAGTTCACATTTCACCTTTCTGTCTACGAGATGCTTTTCCCAGCGTAGGAAAACACACTGCAGCCATGGGCTCAAGCGCTGACCTCCTCACCTCTGCAAGCCCCTGTGACCTTGGTGGAGGGAGCAGCTCCCACTTGAAGCTCAGTGGGGCTCCTTCTGGGGGTCTCAGAGGAAGGCTCTCATGGTCCATGAATTCTTCAAGGCTGCTTAGTAGGAATAGTTGTCAAGAGACCTCAGGACACTATCCTGGCTGCAAACGAATACACAGGGCAAGGGAAGGGCCCCTGGATTGGATAAGTGACAGCCCAGACTTGGTGGAGAAAGGTAGCCTGAGGTTCTCCTGCCCCTCGTGCAGGGTCTGTATGGGGCCTTGAAAAATGCTCCCCCATCTTCTTCATTCTTCATATTCTCAACCAGGATAGGGGAAGGAAAAATATGCATTAAATTTCTATTATTTATTGTTACTGTTGGTAACAATATTTACATGCTAATTAGGGAAGAATTTGAAAATATAGAAATGTAGAAAAATAATTCAACCCATTTGTTACCATGTAGAGACAATCACTGTTAACACATTAATGCACCTACTTCTAATCCTTTTGAGTTACATATATTTTTTACAGTTATAATCAGACGGTAAATACAAAATTGCATGTAGTAGTTGTTAAAAGTCTGTTTTTTTCCTGGTTATAAAAGTAAAGGAATACTGCGTATAAAATTTAGAAAATGTATTAAAAGTAAAGAAGAAAGGAAAGATTTCCAATATCTCATCACCCATGAATAATCACTGCTAATTTATTGGCATCTGTCCTGATAGCTGTTTTTCTATGCATTTAAAAATATAATCAAGATCATATTGCCTATTTGATTTTCAAGCTCTCTCAATAAAGGAAATCCACAGATTCTAGAATGAAGATGACATGAAGAGGAATTTGATGATAGATATCTGCTCTTGATCTTTATCCATTAGAAAGCCCAATGATTCAGTTAATTAAACAAACAACTTCTAAAATGACTTCAGTTCTTGGGCAGTCAGCATCGATCATGTATCCTGCTACACAAAGCTGTTTTTAAGCATTTATTTGAACAGTTCTCCTGACAAAGTGTTCCAACAGTGTAAAATGTTTTAGTGTTGTTAGCAAGTGATGGAACAGAATGACACCCACAGTCATCAAACGCAGTAAGTTTCCATCTGAACAAAGAGAAGGACGTGGTGTCAGAAACACAATTCCTGTTTATGAAAAGAAGATGTACCTTTATTTAGCTGGACTAAAGACTTGAGGGCTACGTACATAATTTACGTAGAAAGTCTGTATGTTTTCTTTTAGCCACATGGCTTAGCAACAAGGGATGGGCTGTGATTCAAATGCTAGAAGATTCTGAGTTAAGCCCTATAAACTGTCCTGTGTGGGAAAGTCTAGGGACAGCCGAGCCAGCAGGAAGACTCAGCTAATGTGAGATAATGCACTCTGGGGCTTCTCCTCCCAGGGAGCAGGTCTCCTTGGAAGGCCTGGATCTCCTGCAGTCAGTAGTAGCACCACACTTCAACCCCAAAAGCCTGCTGTGTAAGCAATTTGACTTCTGTACCCAGATGCCAAGGCAGGTAGGGGGCACGGTTTTCACACTAACCCTGGCAGATGCTGGGAGCCTAAACTCCTGAATGTGAAGTGCTAATGCAGCAGGGCAGGAAGGAAGCCAGAGGTACCTGCAGATGTGTTCATCTTTTATCCAGGGGTTGCACCCTGAAAGCTGCTGGCTACCATGTGGGAAGATGCATGAGGTCAAGGTAAGAAAATGCTTATTTGGACTTCAGGGGATGGGAAGAAAATTAGACCTATACAGCCCAAGTGACTATAAAATTTTCAAGGTTTTGTGTTCACTTTGTAGAATTTTTTTTTTTTTTTTTGGTCTCCAGGAGGGAGAAAATTGCACAGGCCAGTCTGCACAGCAATGAAGATCATCTATTCAAATCCCATCTCACTTGGCCATCTTCCTGACTTATGGGAGAAACCTCTCGTCAAAGTATGGATAGCTCTGGGTTTCCTGGAAGAATGGTCTCCCCTTGTGAAGAGTGTTGGAAACACTGTTCAATGTTGTAGATACTGGTATCTGACAGTTGATTTTTACCACAGAGTTATTGAAGCTTGGGAAGTGATAGACTTTATTTGACTATAAGTTTTTTAGAATTCATGATACTATGATAAAAGCTGATATTAATTTACTTCACCTGGTATATGCATTAATAATTTGTGATGCTGCTTATAAAGATTTAAAAAATAGTATCCTGTTGGTAACTCATCACAGGATACTACATTCTAGGATACCCTGTTATTGAAAACAACTCCACTAAGTATGATGTACAAATGCTTAAGAAAACAGACTGATGATTGAGGCCAAAGCTAAACAGAAGCATCAACAGACCAGAATAAAGCGGTCTTTCCCCTGCCCCAGGTTCCTGCAAGAGACAAGATATTCAGGTTGCTAGATCTGCAGATTCCAAGCTGATCTACAGGACCCCCTGCTGAGGCGTGCTATGTCACAGCAAATACCCTTCCAGCTGGTGACCTCCCTAGGCCTGGTTCAAGCCCGTTAACCAAATCCCAGAGGAAGCGAGCAAAGGAAGAAACATGGCCTTTAAGAGTGTAGAGACTTCAATTCTAATTCCTGTGGCTTGCTGGGTGGACTTTATGAATCTCAGTTTGCTCTGTTGTAAAGGCAGAGGCATTAAATCAAGTCCTCGAAGGAGCCTCGTGTGAGCTAGCGTTTGGGCAAGTGGAAAGCAGCGTGTGAAGGCTGGTCAGCTCCCTTATTTCAGTCCTTGTTGCTAAACCAGAGGCAACACACGATTTCCCCCAGAGTCTCCAGAGGGCTTCACGAGCCAGTTGCAGGGGTTCTGCTGGAGGTGGTGTGGGCAGGCTTTGGCATTTGCAAGCTCAATGCACAAGACTGGTTCAAAAATGCTGAAGACCTAGGCCTTTGTATTCCATTCTCCTTCCCTGCAGGGTGAGGGCCTAGGCTTGTGGAGGGCCCACTGGGCTGCAGCCACGTCCAGGAGGGTCTCAGCCACAGTGTGGTGCACACGCTGAGGGAAGAGTAAGCAGCTGGGGCGGGCAGCCCCAAACCTAGATCATTCTTCTGGGAAGGGAGGATGAGCAGCAAGAACAGAATTAAATGGGGCCAAGAGCTCAGGAGCACTGCACGGGGAAGTGCCCAGAGGTCCCTTAGGAGGACGTGCTCATAGCGGTGTTTTAAATTGCACTTTTTAATGCATCCTTTTTTTTTTTATTGGAGTAATGCATTCTTATATTGTATCATGTAGACAATTAAAGGAGTTGAAACTGTCCAGTGATGTAATCCAGAGACATGGACACTTTTACCATCTGTGTTTTCAGCACCCACTTCATAGCAGAGTCAGAATTCTCCAGTTTCAAAATGCGCATGTCTTGAGTACTCAGGCTTCACAAGCCAGCTAGTACAGAGGTGGCTGCATTAAGCTGGCCCTTGAAGGCTGCAAGTTCCAACCAACTTATCTGCAAGCATTCCAGTCTTCCGAAGAATTTTCCTCCCTGGTTCCTGTTGTTTCTTGGAAGTTTCCAGGGATGCTTGCGTGTGTCTGAGAATCAACTCTGGTCATTGCTTGCTATCATGGCCGGTAAACAGATGGTCCTGTAGGTATCTCAGATATGGCCCCTGAGCTGACCTTTAGCCTGCTGCCCAAGCTGCCCATGGGCAAGTTGCTGAAGACCCTCTGCACCACGGTGCTGGGAGCTGGGCCTCTCTGAGTCTCGATGTCAAGAACACTTGGCCACCCTCAGGGCTGCTGTGGCTGGGAGGTCCCGCTCCACTCTGTCACTGAGCTGATGCACTTGGAATCCAAGCTGTTTCCTGGAAGTGAGAACACTGCCCGATTCATCTCCCTCTTTGTGTTAGAGTCAGCTAGTGGCAGAAGAAAGCTGCTTGAGCCTCAAGTGTGACGGCCCTTTCAATTCCCACACAGCTCTTTGTTCCCAGGAAGCATACCTGCCACACAAGTGACCTGGTCAGCATGGGGTGTGGTGTCATTCTGTACCCAGAATCCCACTGACTCCTCATGTGGGGGTCCCACAGCTCAGGCTGGGCCACAGCATCGGATTCCTATGTCCCGTGGAGTGGATTTCTGCTCCAGGGATTGTGTTGCCCCTGCCTCAATCTTCTGAGGTGCTGAGGCCACCTCAGTCTGTCAGACACGTCCATAGGCATTTATACCAGAATTCTGGCAGGATTAAAATTTGCTATATTATTATTTTTTGTATTTTGCCAGGAGATGCTTGGCACCTGTGTTAAGTCAGAGATGTAACTGATCTATGGGATGAGCAGTTTTATCACCTGACACTTGAGTGGGAGCATCAGGACTCCACAAGGCCTGGACATGGGGACATGGATGGAACTAACATGGGTCACCAGCACTGGAGGAGGAGACTGGATTGGGTTTGAGAAGAATTATAACCTAGTGGACTGCCATGTCCAAATCACAGCCCTCTCACTTATTGGCTGTGTGACCTTGGGCAAGTCACTTTGTCTTTCTGTGCCTCAGTTTCTTCATCTGCAAATGAGGTATGATAATAGCGCCTACTTTGTGGGGTTATTGTGATGATTAAATGGCTCAATATATGTAAAACACTCGGCCTGGCATATTATACACATTCTTGCTATTATTCCTGAGTTTTGAGGTCATCAAATGCACCTAAACTCACTAAATATGAAGTCTCCCAGGCCGGGTAGAGCAAACATCTCAGTGAGTATCCCACGGAAGACCCAGGATTTTCTGGTTATTCAGTGACATAGCAGATAAGCAGCACTGACCCACAGCAGTCCTTCTGGTATGGAATTAGGACCAGGATTCCTACCAGGCCCGAAATACGACCTCTGGACCATTTTTTCACTACCTGAATGGCTTGGACTCACAAAAACTGCTCCCACAAGGAGACTAAGACGCCAAGTCCTGGTGGGAAAAAAGCAAATTGTCCGATGGGCATTTGGAGCATTTGCCCTCCTGACTTGTAATTATTTTTTCTGTTATTTGTACAGCTGAGTCAGAGCTTCCAGGAGAGTGAGGCAATTCCAGGGGGACCAGTGGGAAGGGAGAGAGTTAGGGAGAGAGAGGAGGAGAGAGAGAGAAAGAGAATCCTGGAGAATGTTTTCTCTGGGACTAATCAATTGATTCAGCAGTTTTGGCACAGAAATTTCAATTTACTGGACATCTTGTATGGACTTTCCAGTACCTTTATAAAAGAATGTCTTGTCCATAGTGTTTTGGCATTTTTACTCCTGGATTTAGCCAAAACTTGAGAGTTTAAAGACCTAAGAAAGTCACTAGGGAGCTCACAAAGCATCGAGGATGTGACTGCAGGCTCTGGACTCAAATCTGCTCTGACTTTTTTTATTAATGGTATCAGATAGTCTGGAAAACTGCTGGAGGCCAAGTTTGTTCGTATGGACTGAGGTAGGTTTAAAGGTTTCACACTGGTCCTTTCTGCTTGAAAATGTGTGGGAGTCCTCCTGGAGGTTAAAGAGGAACTTCACTCTTTTTCTTCATTTCTTCCTTGACTAAAGTCTCCTGTGCTATTGCTCTGAGGATTTTTTGATTATAAAAAAACTTTGCATGGCAGTTTCAGATCTCATTTCATATTTAGTAATAAATTACTGGACATTTCTCATCTTCTAGTGTTTTAAGGTAGCAGTTTGTGTTTTAAGAGGTTATTATATCGCTAATTATTTTCAAGTACTCTTCACCCTCAGTATTTATTAAGTATCTGCTATGTTTCCAACCCCTTTTTTGGGCAATTTATGTGAGGCATGTTATTGGAAAGAACATTGCATGGGTAATTCTGTTCCTCTCATTTTACTCTTGAGGAAATGGAGGCTCAGAAAGATCAGGTAATTTGATCAAGGCCACACAGCAAGTGGAAGAGGCAGGATTTCAACCTAGACTAGCCGCATCCCATGGACAGTGATTGGACAATTGATTCCATTCACTCCTTGATGCCCAAGTGTTCTCTAACTGCCTTTTCCAACAAACTTCTTGCTGTTCATTGATTGCGAGTGTTCCCCCCGGTCCAGGGCTCCACCCTGCACAGCCAGGGTCCTGGCAAGAGGCCCCACCCTCATCTTCCAGCTTCCTCCTTTGCCTCCCTCCAGTATATTCTCCAAGTAGCAGCCAGAGTGAGTTTTAAAAAAAATGTTATGAAAAATATCACATGTACAAAAAGAATACATTTTACAGTGAACATCCATAAACCAAACCCTAAATTCAACCATGAACATTTTACTAATTTTATCACAGATCTATCCCTCCATCCATCCCTCAATCCATCTTATTTTTTAATGCATTTAAAGTTAGTTGTAGACATCAGTACTCTTCCCCTAAATATCTTAGCATGTATACAGAACAGATTTGTTTTTAAATGAAAGGCAGATCATCTCATTCTCCTACTCATAATGCTCGGAATAAAATCTCAACCCTTGCCGTGGAGCACAAGGTCCTGTGGGATCCAGCTTTTCCTGCCCCTCCAGCCCAATTCCTTATTATCTTTCCCTTGCTCACTTAGCTCCACCCATAGTGGCTACCTTTCTGCTCCTCAAACATGGCAAGAACTCCCCTGCCTCAGAGGTTTTGCACTTGCAGCCCCTGCCATGTTTTCCCCTTACAGAAGCAGGACACAGTAGGTGAATAATAAATGTCTGTTGAATAAATGGATGGATGATGGAAAGAAGAATGGAAGGAGGGAGGAAAAGAAAAGGAGAAGGCAGAGAGGGCTGGGAGGAAGGAAAAAGGAAAAAGAAAGGAAGGGTGGATTTTCTGCTGGCGAGTTGTGTGTCTTTTTCAGGGGTTGCCCCGAATTACATCAGTGAAGGGAAGAGGGTTTTCATCCGTGTGGCTCTTTGCTGAAGGCTTTCCCCTGAATCCAGACCTTAATGGAATGTGCAAAGTGTTGTTGTGAGTGTTGGGAGCAAGGCGGGCTGGCATCACTCTGTACCTATTTCCTGCTGCCCCTGTGCTATATGCCTCCTCCATCAAAGCCTGATCTTTTGACTTTACTTCTGAGAGATCTGCAGGGGAAGCTGGGAAGTTCACAATAGAGGAGATAATTTCAGTTCAGAGTCTTGAATTTCTCCTCCTTTGATTCATGAGGTAGGAAAATATTGCCTCTGAAAAACTCTGGACCATCACAGATAATATTTAAAATGCCACATAATCCAAGGATTCCCCAAGCCTTTCTCCTCTGCGCGTTCTTATGGATTTTCAATAATTGGACTGAGCCTAAATCTCCCTGGTCCCTCTGCTCTTGCTGTACACAGGTCCTCCAGACTGGTTCAAAGTCGCGCCCAGTTTGTTCTCTGAGTCTTACGACAGTGCCCAACTAGGCAACCAAGCATGTTCTCAGGGTGACTAATTGTTGCTGTTATTGTATTTTTATGGGACTGAGAGGGTAGGGACAGAATCTGATACTGTAGTAAAAGCATCCAATGGGTCATCAATGGAAAAATAAACATGGCTGGACATGCCGATGTGTATGTTTTGTTCTGTATTGCCTGGAGCTTGATTTACATGGTGTGTGGGGGGGCGGGGTCTGGATAATGACAGCATTCAGAGCGGAGGTCTCCAGAGATCTTAATCTAGCCTTGACCCTGGGGGTGCCCGAGGGGAGTTCATCCTCTTCTCTGGGCTTTTGCATCATGTGCCCTGGTGATGCCTGCTGCTGAGAGTTGGGCCACTGAGAGTTGGGCCATGTCTCTGCTGCTGCTGCAGATGCCCCTATAAGGCCTTTGTGTACAGGGCTGTTTCCTTGGGTTTGAAAAGCTGCTCCCCTCAAGGTGCCATATTTGAGCTGTGTGCCCAGAATCCTCCTTGGGTTCTATGTTGATGTGAGAGGAACGCCCTGCTCCCCCGCCTGAAGCCACACTTTGTCACTGACTAGGGTGGCTTGTGGCCCCTTATCTCAATTGGTCCCTACCTGAAGGCCTGCAACCATAGAGCTTACCCACAGTTCTGTGCATCCTCACTGGCATCCTGCCCAGGCCCTGTCATTGTGAGATGCCATCCTCAACCTGGGCCTCCCACCCTTGTGTGGATGAATTCACGTAAAGAAAAGCCACGGGTTGGCCTGCAGTCTTGCAGCTGGCGGTGTGTTTGACCTTGATCGTTCTGGAGGTGGGGGCTCCTGACTCCCCATGTTTTGACTGCGTCATTGGGGGGCCAGTTCCATGTGTCCTGGAAGTGACTCCTCCAGACCTGATGCTTTCATCAGCACATAATTCCCTGTTTTCAGTCTTTCTGGCCACAGTGCTTTCTGCTTCCTGCTCTGAACCCTGACTGATATGGCATGTCTGCTCCATTTCATTCCTCCTATCTCTTTGAGGTAGGCATTTATATCCTGCTTCCAGAAGAGGAATGTGCATCCCAAATAGGATACAGACAGGGGCCATATGTGACAGAATCTGGCTTTGAACTGAATTTTCCGAGGTTCAGCTTTTAACCACTACATTGCTTTGCCTCACCTGAACATAAAGGATGCACGAGGGAAAAAACAATGTTTGGGCAGAAGGGGAGAGGATCCCTGCAATGTTCTCCCTTCCTTCTCTCCCCAATGCCAGGCTTCCTCCCTCCCTGGTCTCCAACACGACCAGACTTCCTGAAAGAATGTGCACCCCTGCCTGTGAAACCTATTCCCTTCCTGTCCTGCTCTAGCACTACAAGAGGGCAAATGGAGATCCTAACATCCCACCAAATTCTAGAAAACGGAAATGCTTGTGGAAATTCTGCTCCACCTCTACGGCTTCATCCATGTGCATCCTTTGCTTGTCCTCCAGGCTCAAATAATATGCTCACCCTCTGGCATTCCGTAGTTTTCCAAGTAGCTCATTTGTGTTTTCAGCAAATCTTCCCTATGGTGTGGTGACTTCTGTGTGCTTCATACCTCTTCTACCAGCCTAGAACTACAGCTTATCACTGGATCCCCCCTTCACTTGCCAATGCACATTTAATGAGTACCCACAGTACCAGGTGCTGTGTCCAGCTCTAAGAATCCAGAGATGAACAAGATTCAATCCTCAGAGTCAAGGAGCTCCCGGTCTGGTGGGGACTGGCAGACACTCTATAATACAACATCAATATAAAAACAGAAAGATGCAGAAGGGGCTGGGGCAGGGGCTGGGGGCAGAGGAAGCCTTCTGGCTCAAGAATGGCTTTCCAGAAGAAATGACTGTGAGCTGAGGTTTTGAAGTCTGGGTAGGAGTTTTCCAGACAAACAAGGTAGGGGAGGACATTGAAGGTAGAAGGGAAAGCATGTGCCTGGAGGAATTTGGGGACGCACAGAGGGAGGAGGCAGGGGGTAGGTTAGGAAGGGGTGGGCCAGGAAGGGCTCAGCAGATGCTTGGCACAGAGTGGGTGCTACGTAAATGCTTTCTGCATGAGAAAATATATATTGCTGCTCTTTTGCAAGGAAAATGAAGGTTTTGCTCTGCGGATTGCCTGAGCTCTGCTTCAGTGCAGAGCTCTCTTTCCAGGCCTGCTTAAGCCATCCATCACAGTGAGAGCATGCCCATGAATGCCGAGGGAGGGGGTCATGGGGGAGAGATGAGAGAGCCAGAGGGAGGGCTGGCCGCACACGAAGCCTCCAGCAGACAGCCAAGCTGCTCTTTAATGAGGGCTCCATCGATCACTCTGTCCCTGTATTCAATTTGTGGGTCTTGATTTGGCTATTATAGAGCGCTTCTCTTTCCTAATTTCAAAGTCCATGTTTTTATTAAAGCCTCTGAAATCGTTTTCACCCTCCAACTTTGGTTTCTTCCCATAGTCCTTTATCATCCTTGTGAGGAGGCTGAGCTGTGCTCCCTACTGTGGGCTCAGAAAAGTGAGCTACAGCTCGTCCCCCACAGTCCCCCTGGGTGGGCAGAGGAACCCAGGGCCTTGGTGCTCACCACCACCTTACTGTCAGGGCCTCTGTAGGGCAGCAGCCCACATGGAGGACTAAGATGGCTTTTATATTTTGCAATGGCACCGTTTTTGTTTTCTTCTGTGAGATATAAGAACTTCCACTGACCTTAATCCCAATATCTCTGCCTGCCCAGAGGTGGAAGAACATGGGTTTATATCTTACCACCAACGCACACTCTGTGTGTTTGACCTTGAGCAAGTTACAGAGCCTAGTCAGTTATTCAACCAAGTCTCAGTGTTCCTGTTTGTAATAGGATTTACCTTGTAGGGTTGTTGGGCGGATTAGATGTGATACTCTGTGTAATGGGAAGCATACAGGCATGGTGCAACGTGCTGCCTCGTGCTTGCTGCATAATCTTATGCAAGGTACTTGACCTCTTGGGTCTCCGTTTCCTTATCTATAACACAGAGATAAATAATCATTCATCTGCTTCATAGGGTTGTTGTGGAGATTAAAGAAGGTAAAATATGTAAAGTGCTTGGAGCAGTGCCTGGCATGATGCAAGTACCGCATAAAGCTCAGTACAATTGTTAATTTCTTTACTCTCATCACAACCCTACACATCCATTCTATAGAGGAGGAAATGACACACAGAGAAGCTAAGTACATGTCAAAAATCCTTAACTCTGTTATCAGTGCTGCCCAAAAGAACTTTCTGTGATGTGGAGATGTTCTACAGTCTGTGCTGTCCAATCTACTGAAAACTTGAGAGTGTAGCAGGTAGAATCTGCCCCCAGAATGGCCCCTCAAGGATGTCCACAACCTAATCTCCAGAACCTGTGACCATGTTTCATTGCACAGCAGAAGGGATTTGTAGGCATGATTAAGATATGATCTTGAGATGGGGAGATTATCCTGGATTATCTGGGTGGGCCCAATGTAGTCACTAGGGTCCTTGTAATAAGGAGGCATGTGAGTCAGAGCCAGAGAGAGAGATTTGAAGGTGTTACACTGATAGCTTTGGAGATGGAAGAAGGGACTGCTAGCCAAGGAATGCAGGTGGTCTCTATAAGCTGGAAAAGGCGAAGAAACATAGTCTCCCTTAGAGATGCCAGAAGGAATGCAGCCCTGCTAATACCTTGAGGTTAGCCCAGTGAGACCCATTTCAAGCTTCTGTCCCCAGGATTGTATGATAATAAATTTGTGTGGGTTTTAAGCTACTAAGTTTGTGGTAATTTGTTACAGTGGGAATAGGAAGCTAATACACTGAGGAACTGAATTTTAAATTTTTATTTAATTTTAATTAATATAAGTTAAGATATAAATAGCTACATTTAGCTAGTGGCTACCATGTTGGACAGTAGAGCTCCAGACAGTAAATGATAACCAGATGTTCAAAATATGTTGTTAGTTGAAGAGGTAAAATAAAAAGCAGTTCAGTGTAGAAGATACTATTTTTGCTCCTATCTATCCATTCATCCATCTGGTTATGTAGACATCAGAATGATAATGAGTGGTGGGATTACTAATACTTCTCTTCATGATTCATTCTTGGTAGGTTGTGTGTTTCTAGGAATCTGTCCATTTCATCTAGGTTATCCAATTTGTTGTCGTATAATTGTTCATATTTTGCTTACAATCATTTTTACTTCTGTAAAATTGGTAGTAATGCCCCCTCTTTCATTTCTGATTTTAGTAATTTGAGTCTTCTCTTTTTTTTTTTTTAGTCAATGTAGTTAATGGTTAGCTAATTTTACTGATCTTTTCAAAGCACCAACTTTTAGTTTTGCTGATTTTCTCTATTGTTTTTCTGTTCTCTCTCTTTTTTTTTATTGCTGCTGTAATCTTTACTATTTCTTTCCTTCTGCTAGCTTTTGGTAGTTTGTTGTTTTTTTTTCCTAGTTCTTTATGTTGTAAAGTGAGTCTGTTGATTTGAGATCTTTCTTCTTTTTTGAGGTAAGTGGTGACAAGTATAAATTTCCCTCAGCACTGCTTTTGCTGAATTCCGTAAATTTCAGTAGGTTGTATTTTAATTTTCATTGTCTCAAGATCTTTTCTAATTTTCTTTGTGATTTCTTCTATGACCCATTAGTTGTTTAGAAGTGTATTTTAAATTTCCATATATTTGTGAATTTTCCAGTTTTCCTTCTGCTGTTGATTTCATTGTTGAAATTCTCATTTTATTCATATATCGCTTTTCTGATTTCCTTTGGCTCTTTGTCTGTGTTTTCCTTTAGCTTTTTTACTTAAAGACAATTTTAAAAGTCTTTGTCTAGTAAGTCTGATGTCTGTGTTTCCTCAGGGGTGGTTTCTAGAGATACAGTGTTTTGTTCTTTTAATGGGCCATGTTTTTCTGTTTCTTTTTATACTTATTTTATTTTTTGTTGGGAATTGGACATTTGGATAATAGTCACCTCTCCCAGTCTTTGCAGATATGTTCTGCGCTACGGCATTCCTCTACTTAATAGCTGGACATACTTTGAGTCTTGAAATTAACCCTAGGTGGAGGCTTAAGAGTTTTACAAATCTTTTCTAAACATGTGTCTTGCCTGGACCTGTATGTGGCTTTTTCACTCCCCTTGAATATACAAGGAATTGAATATTTTTGGATGTTTTAATTTCCCAAAGAGTCTCACCTCAGCTTCTCTCCAGGGATTTAGATGTTTTATTGTTTGCCTCCATTTGCATCTCTTGCCTCAGGTGCCTGCAGATTTTATGAGCTGTACCTGCTGCTTTTTGCCATTTTCCTCAGCCTGAGATGAAAGCTACGCCACTTTTCCCCACAAGCTACAAGTTAGGCAGAACAGAGACCAATCTTTCAGGCAGCTCCCAGACAAGCTGTAACATTGCAAATAAAGTCTGCTTTACTCTCTCTGGTACGAGGGAGAGATCTGGGAGCTGGGCTGCTATCTCCTCCAGACCAAGACTGCTCCACATTAGGGAGGGGATGGAACAAGGGTGAGCAAAAATGTCGCAAAATGTCCTACCATTTCAAATACGCCTTTTCTTGATTGGAAATTTGTTTGGTTGCTGTCAACCTTTGACTACTTTCCAGAGCTCCTACACAGTTACTGTAGCCAGTCACTAGCTGTTTTTTAAAAAATGTTTCTGTGGGGGAACGAGAGCCTGGCGCTTCCTTGTATGCCAGTTTGCTACTAATACTTTTAATTTTCTTCTTATTGATACCTGACTTTACAAATTTTATGTAAAGAACAATTGTTTCTTTTATAAGAAAAGGTAAAAATTACTGAGAAAGAGATGGTTGTAAGAAAATATCTCACAATAGCAAAGGAAATATAAACTATGTAATAAATAAAAGAAATATAAACTACCTAGTAAGCTTAACAACAGGTGCTTGTGAACTAGAGTGGAAGCACCTTTTACGTAGGCGTTAGATCACAGACTGAGCTCTCAGCTAAAAGCTTATATAGTCAACATAACCTAGTATAACACCCAGCACCTTGAGATGCTGACACCACGAAAAGTGCCAGAAGCTGAGGCTGATCCTCCATTCCTGTCCAGAATGTGCTCAGTAAGTGAAAGATGGGCAGACTCAGCCACACTCTCTAAACTCTTTGTCCTTCAGATACATATAGTTTTATTTACATCGTTGTTTGAATGTATATTTGTTTAGGCTCAGTCTCTATAAATAGAATTACAAAAGGATATAAAGGGATAAAAAAGATGACTTAAATAAATGGCAAGACATACTACATTCTTAAATGAGTAGTCAAGTATCATGAATATTTCATCCTTTCCCATTAATAGACTGGCAAGATGCAATTTCAATAAGATATATACAGGATGTTTTGCAGGAAACATGACAAAAATAATTCAAAATCTCACATGACATAAACCAAGAATATGAAAGATGATTCTGAAAAAGGTGAGTATAGGAGCAGGGGGTGATGCCGCTTAGCTCTTCTTGCTATTAAATCACGCTGTAAAGTTACAATAGTTTTAACTTTACGGCACTGATTCAACAACAGATACATCGATGGAAGAGAATAACACAGAAATAGCCTTTTATATTTAGAGTAAATATTTGATAAAATAGGCATTATAAATTAATTTGGAAAAAGGACAAACATTATATATAAATGTGTAGAATAACTGGTTAGCATTTTGTAGTAAAGTACTATTTAGATCGTCCTTTTTATTATGAACCAAAATAAATCCGAGATGAATTTATTTTCAAATATTAGAAAAAGTTGAAAATTTGAGTTAACTATTTATCAGACGTTTTGTGGAGGAAGAATCTTTTTTTTTTAAATAAATAAATGTATTTATTTATTTTTGGCTGCATTGGGTTTTCATTGTTGCACACGGGTTTTCTCTAGTTGTGGTGAACGAGGGCTACTCTTTGTTGCGGTGCGCGGGCTTCTCATTGCAGTGGCTTCTCTTGCTGCGGAGCATGGGCTCTATATGTGTGGGCTTCGGTAGTTGCGGCACGTGGGCTCAGTAGTTGTGGCTCGCGGGCTCCAGAGCACAGGCTCAGTAGTTGTGGCGCACGGGCTTAGTTGCTCTGCAGCATGTGGGATCTTCCCGGACCAGAGGTCAAACCCATGTCCCCTGCACTGGCAAGCGGATTCTTAACCACTGCGCCACCGGGGAAGTCCCAAGAATCTTTAAGTTTGAAAATAATAGAAAAATTTCACAGATGGAAAGCGCAACTGATTTAACTCAAACAGTTTTAACTGCCATTAACAAGATAAATAAGATAAAAAGAAAAAAAAAAACACTGGAAAATATGTGTCGTACAAGTGGCAGTACATTTAAAATTGGGAGATTTCACATATATACCCAAATCTCAGGCTTATTTGAAAAAATGGAAAACCCAGTATCCTGTATGTAACCTGCCTTGTTTAGGCTGTACAGTTTATCACGGTGGTTCCCTCACTGTGTTACTTCTTTTTTGCTTCACTCATTCACCCATGGGCCCTGGAGATTGCTGCTCTTTGCTCAGAACAATTACACCAGTTGCCTGACCAGTACATTGGGTAGATTTGCTTTTCTGCCACTTCAGTGACCTCTCCTTGCCCTCAAGAGCAACTTTATGATCTTCTTCAGACTCCCCTGCAAGGGCCAGTGGGGTTGTCAAATCTTTGCGTCTCTGAGGCCAGGAGAGCTAGTCCCTTCCTGGAAGTCAGCAGTTCTAAACTTTCTTCCTTGGCCTTTTCTACTGCTGCACCCAATCTTCTGTCTCCTGGGTCACCTCTTCTATTTTCCCCACCTCTTCCTTCGTGCCCCAGGCAAGTGGCAGCTGATTGGCCTTCTCTTGGCAGGTACAAGTGGGTGCTAATGAATGAAAGAATGTGCTGTCCTTACACCTGATAAAGAGGTAATTGACCCCCACCTCCTCTCTCCCCACCCTCAGTATTTCTTTTTCTGTGCAATAATCTGCATAGGCAAGACAGAGATCCTGGTTTAGACCCTAGTTTAGAAATTACACTTGACCTGAGAGCTCACAAAATGCTTAGATGTTATTCCAAGGTGCAAAGTTCCCAGTGGTGTGGTGATTGACAACATTATTTAAATAAGGCTTTGAGACCTTTGACACTTGTAGGACACAAGAGATTAAATCAAAGGACTGAGATATCCACCTGTCTGTCCATATGTCCTTCCATCCATCCACCCCTCCAGTCAGCATTTATTTAATGCCTACTCTCTGCCAGGTTCCTTTATGTACCGTGTCCTCAAAGTGCTAAAAGCTGAGCCCTATTTTACTGATGAGAAAATGGGCTCAAGGGGTTAAAATAGTTTGCTCAAGTTTGTATAACTCAGAGATAAAAATCAAACTCTAAAGTTCAAGACCATTACAGTTAACAGTTCTGCCCTGAAGAAGTTCACGATCTAGCAGAGACTATTTTAGGTGTGATTGTTATGAATGCATTCCAAATTTAAGTTAAAAGTTCCTGCTGTTGTCTCACTTATCTGGATGTTTTTGCCCATAGCACTCAGGAGACCAAATTATTTGAATAATTACTAGTAGACACAGTATCAGAATGTGGAGTGTCTTGCAAGAGGGAAGAGATATGGGAACATATGTGTATGTGTAGCTGATTCACTTTGTTATAGGGCAGAAGCTGGCACACCATTGTAAAGCAATTATACTCCAATAAAGATATTAAAAAAAAAAAGAATGTGGAGTGTCTTACTTAGTAATGAGTTACCAAAGGCCTTCCAAGTGGGCACGGGTGGATGACTTCATGGACAAACTCATTTGTGTTTGGTCTCTCTGGATTTTCCCTCTCTCACATTTCAAACAAGCTGTCAAACCCTTAGCATTTCCTTGCCTTGGGGAATTTTTCTGGGACAGTAGTAAACAAAACTGCTGGAAGTCTATGACTCCTCCTGTATTTTGTTAATGCTTCTGGCAGATTAGGCTGTGTGTTCAGAAAGCAGATGATGGGGGAGAGCAGAAGGACGCTAAGGGTCAAAGAAGGACAAGAGAAAGTTGACCCCCAGCCTGGGGAGTGGTTTCTGGTCAGTGAGTTGCACACATGATATGGGATCCACTTCCACTCTATGGCAGTCCCTGGGGAGGTGGACAGACCTCAAGGGGATGACTTTGTGGGACCCCCTGGAGGTTTGTCAGTGCAAGACTCTGGGAACAGGGGCACCATTCTGGGTGGCAGCCTGGAAAGGGGAATTCTCAGCGAAGGCTGTGAGTCAATCACAGTGATGGCTGTGAATCCGTCTCCTGCCAGCCCAGTGGATTAGGGCCTTACTGTCAGAATGTTGTTGATTACAAAAAAACAAAAACAAAACCAAAAAAACCCCCAAGACGCACATGGAGTACATGCCAGAGTTTTCTTTCCAAAATGCTTAGAATGAAGCATTTTTTTCTGCTACTTCTCCTTTGCCTCCTGAATCAAATTTTTCAGGGCAGTTTTCAGGTCTTTCCCACTCCTGGGCCAGTCTTCATTTCCCTGAATGTCCCTGCCCTCAGCACTTTGGACCCCATGCTCCAGCCACTATGAACTGTTGGCAGATGCACCCCCTGCCCCTGCCCCATACTCTCCTGCCTCCAAGCCTTTGTGCCCGTTGTTCCCTCTGTCTGTAGAGTTTTTCTCTGTTCTCTGGGAAGCTCATCTTTCAAAGTCCTGGAGGTGCCTTCCCAGACCCTCCTCCCCTAGCGCACACACACATACAACACAGAAGAATTCATCATTTCCACCTTTCTGCTTGGCGGCATTTTATTATTTGATCAAAGTTATGGATTTAGGGCCTGTCTCCCCAGTTGGCTGGAAGCATCTTGAGGTTTGGTGCTATGAGGTCTGGTGCGGATTCATCTCTGATTCTCCAGGATCTAGCACAGTGCCTGGCACGTAGAAGGTGACCCAGCAAATGCGTACGGGATGAATATGTCGGAGAATGAGTGAAAGCACTGAAGGACACAAAAAGCCACCAGGATATAGAGGGGACATCCGTGTACCATGCCCAGTGCCTGCCATGGATGGCCAGCTTTGAGCAGGGCAGAGGAATCCTATATCAGAGAGCACCGCCAAGCTGGAGTCACACAGCAGAAGTATGTGAAGATCTTAGGTTTGAAGATGATTCAGGTATTCCCTGTACTCTTTTATTTCATACTATTTGCTGATTTTTGTGGTTCTACTAACCTTGAGGCTTTTATAAGCAAAGAACCGGGCATTAATGAAGCAACCACTAGGTGTTTGGTTCAGGGTATTTCACAACACTGTGGGTTGGTATCACTGTCCTCATTTTACTGATGAAATCAACCCAGTCTCACAGAGGTTAAGTAACTTTCTCAAGTCCTTACTGTGAATAGAGGTCAGATGCAAACTCAGTTTTGCCTTATCCAGCAGGCACTAGTGTTGATGTCCCAGTGGGAAAAGGGATCTTCAAGTAGGATAATTTGACGAGTGTTTACTCACAAAGACACTAAGTACAGAGCTACAGGTGGGGAGAGGGGAGCCAGAGGGGCAGTGCAGGAACCTAGGCTGGGAGCAACACTGTTGTCAGCAGGGGGAGAATGAACGGGAACAGAAGGCAAGAAGGAGAGGTGGTTGTGAAGTGCACACCTCCTTGTGCAGAACCCAGACAGCCTGAGGCAACCTCCTGCTCTCTTCCCTCCCATTATCCGGCTCCCATCAACCAGTGAGCCCATGGGCAGGGTCCACAGGGGCCCGCCTCCACGGCAGAGAGCAGGGTGGGGCAGGAGGGAAAATGGATCTGGAAGGGCAAACAGAAGACAGGTATACCAGCAGCATCTCACACAGGCAGGCAAGAGCAAGGGGACATGAAGGGTGGAGACACCTGATCAGGCCACCTGGCACCCAGGGGACATTCTTACAAAATTCCAATGACCAATGACCGTGGTCCTTTTACCGCAGGTCATACTCCCACCCTGCACAGCTTTCCCCTCTACTTGGGAGGCCACACACCTCCACAGCTCCTCATGGCTGGAGTCAGCCCAAGACCAAGTGATAGAGACCAAGGGCCCTTCCTTCTGTGACCCTTGTATAAAAGAGACAGTCACCACAGGAGAGTATCTGATGGCCTTTGTGGGTCCTATCTCTTTGCAGCATCTGATTTCCCTTTGAATGAGAAGAGCAATGGGCAGCAGGCCAAGATCTGCCTTTCCTCTCCCACCCCCGGCTCTTCACATCCCATCCCATTTGAGAAGAGAAGGGCAGTGCTGTCTTTCCATCAATTTCTCTCATGCTTGCTTCCCTCACCTTTTCTCCTTCTTAATCTACCCGTGGCTCCTAAAAGGATTAATTAGAAAGATGTGAGCAGGGGTTGGAACGTCAGAAAACAATCGTCACTTCCCTATCTGACCTCTCTCACCAGATGCAGAATTAACAAATTGAATGTCCTCAGCAGACAGGAGTGGCACATGATACGAAGTTCATTACGAGCCTCGCCAGGGCCTGTGTGCGAAGCCCCATTTAAACAACTCTTGCTGATTAAATTCCTCCCAGGCACTCCCGCCAGACACTGTTAGAAAATACTCACATCCAATGGCTTTTTAATTTTTTTTAAACATGTCCCAATTATTTGCCTGCTATCTGCAGGTGCTGGCAAGCATCATTGCCGGCCTCACTGTCTACACTCTTATCCACTCGGCGCCTGCCTGGGGGCTCATGTCGTCAGGAATAGGACCCTGGGCTCTGGCCTGGGCTGTCAAAAGCTCTCCAGCCACCCTCCAGGACTGGCCTGCCCCGCCCCCAGCTCCCAGCCCCACACGTCTCACCTTCTGAGGCTCAGAGCTCTCTCGAATGTTTCAAGGTGACAACACAGACCCGGGTGACCTGCTAGAAGTGGGGCCCAGAGGGCCAGGCACACATTTGTGCCTGGGCCGGTGCCAGCTGCCTCCCAGCCAGGGTGTGCTTCAGACCTGGGCCAAACAGGGACATATAATTGCCACCTCTGGGCACAGGAGGAGGGCGGGGAAGGGCAGTGAGATCCTGCCTGGGAAAGGGCTTGGCACTTGCTCACAGGCCCCTTTCAAATAAGTTTCAGAATGCCCTTCTCTTCCTGCTCTCACTTCAGCTATCCTGATGACTTAGTTCACTCCTTGTTTGGTGCTTAATTAAAGCCAATGAGTTCTTAGCAGTTTAATAGGTGCCAATTAATATCCAAAAGTGAGGGTTCAAAAATATAAGCAAAAGAATTTTTATCCTGTTCATATTTTTTTTAACAAAGGTAATAGAAAAGTTTTACCAATAACAGGTTTTGCAGCTGTGTTTCACTGTGACCCACTCCCCACCCTCGACCAGCTCCGGGGATGGCACCTTCCTCTAGATTTCCCTCCCCCTGTCTACACCTTTGGAATTCACTTCATTATTAGCCTGTCTAGTTTTCTCATACGAGAAGGCGTCTCATCTCACTGATGATAGCAGCTCTAGATCGGAATAAACACTTCCTACCCATCTTCTTTGGAAAGTCCTGTCTTGCCCTTGGATGACACACCAGGCTAGTCAGTGGGCATCCTCTCCCTGCCACTTTCACCTTCTGGCACTTATGAGACCTTGGTGTTCCTGCTTCCCATTAAATGAACTAAGAACTGCCATGAATTGAATGACAGAGCTAAGTAGTTACAAGGAATTGCAGGAGTGATTGAAGGAACTGAACATGTTTATCTCAGAGAAGAGAGAACTTGGGGTGGGGGAGGAGCACGAAATCTGCCTTCAGACACCTGACAGGCCTTCGTGTGGAAGAGAAGACAGACTCGGGCTCTGGGTCCGTATGTGGGAGACCCAGCAGCAGTGGCAGGGAAGTAAAGGAGGAATACATTTTAGCTCAGTATAAGAAATGACCTTATAACAATAAGAGCTACACCAAGAGGTGGTAAGCTCTCAACCACTGGAGGTGTTCAAACAGAGGGCCAAGGACCCCTTGGTGAGTAGGTGAGAGGTGGGGAAGGGGGTGGAAGGGTATCTAGAAGAGCACGATGACCAGATTAGACCTTTTAAAAATTTTCTTCCAAATTTGAGATTTTATGATTCCCTTTTCAGAAATAAGCATAGTCCTTTCCAGCCACAGCACTTTAGAGGCTTTGCGTCAGGAAGGACAGGGTGGCCCTAGAGGGAATCCAGAAGGAAAGATAGCCCCAACCAAAGATTAGGGAGGAGAGAGAAAGAAAACAAAAGAATTTTTAGAAGTGCAATAGATTGGGGCCATTTAGTGTAGGGACACTATTTTATATATTTTAATAGCCTAAAAAGGATCACTGTGTTAAGGTCCTGCACAAATTTGAATATTTATAATGGCTATCTAGTTAGGAAGAAAAGTTAAGAATAAAATTCAGTGAAATTTTGAATTCAGAAGTAAGGATTTCTGATTTAACTTTGTGTATAATGCCTAGTATAGCCCTCCCGGTTCCCCCATGGCAGTATAAATATCCTAAAAATGCAAAGAAACAAGCAGGTAATAATCCTTTAACAAAATATAAGGAAGTTATACGTTAAATCAAATTCTGGAGATAATTGTTATTGATGACCTCATCAACAGAAAAGGATTGAGAAATAGTTTTAGAGCACACTTCCTCCGATTAAAACATCCCAAATCCAAAGAGAGGAGATGAAATAAACTAAACGCCTTCCTACTAATGTCCCTATCTTCAAGTCACAGGGACAAGGATTAGAAAAACAAGCTGTCTCCCTTCCTCTCTCTTTAGAGCTAGCCAAGACGCTGGAGCCCTATTTTTCCCCAGGTTGCCACCCACCATCCCTCTGCCTCTCACACCATTGTCTTCAGATCATTCTCCCTTGTATCCATTCAAAAGCCACATTTCCCACAAAGCAGGGGGGAACTGGAGGAAGCACACTGCATCTTGGCTCACTTAGATGCCCAAAGAGAAGCATCAGAAGCAGGGTAGAGGTTCTGGACACAGTTCTGGATAAGGGGCATCATCTTTCGTGTTCTAAACTATGTATAAGAGGAGTTAAATCTGCATCTTGGGAATTCCCTGCTGGTCCAGTGGTTAGGACTCCACGCTTTCACTGCCAAGGGTGCAGGTTCAATCCCTGGTCAAGGAACTAGGATCCCGTAAGCCGTGCAGTATGGCCAAACCGCCCCCCCCCCCCGAAAACAACAACAACAAAAAATCCCAAACAAACAAATAAAAAACCCTCTGCATCTTACAAATTGACCTAGTGGCTGGTTCTTAGCTCTGTACTTTAGAAGGGTAGTTACAGCACCAAAATGTGCAGTGATGGGGGCTGTGGGAAACTCCAGGCTTGGATAGCAATCTGTTCTCTCAAGGATGAATAGAAAGAAAAGGTTAAAAAGAGGCCTATAGAAACGTACTGCAAATTATGGGCGACTTTACTTGATGATTCATGGCTCTAAATTGTTATTCTGTTAGATAAAGAAGAGACTTGTGGAATAAACCTTCTCGCTGTCTACGTTTATGAAACAGGAACAAGAAGCTACAAAGTCAGAACAGGCTGAGATGAAGGTGGTGTGCAAAAGTAGTTTGCTGAAATAAGAAAAGAATGCAGGTAATTCCAAATGCAGTAGCAGGATTAAAATCTAATTGAAGATGGTAAGTAAAAGATAAGATCTTGCAGAAAATTATACCAGAAATGAAGAGGAGAAACTTGAAGAAATCTTGCTGACCATAGTGGAAAATGATTAAAACATAAAAATGGTGATGGATGGCAGATCTTGAGACTTAAGGATATATAGCAAACCTGAGAATTACACATGCCACAGAAGATAAAACCAAAGTCGAATACTCAAGATCACCTTCAAATTACGGCTTCCATGCCAAGATGAGAGGTATAAACATCTCAAATAAAATACTAGCAAATTGGGCTTCCCTGGTGGCGCAGTGGTTGAGAGTCCGCCTGCCGATGCAGGGGACACGGGTTCGTGCCCCGCTCCGCAATGGGAGAGGCCACAACAGTGAGAGGCCCGCGTACCGCAAAAAAAAAAAAAAAAAATACTAGCAAATTTGATTTGACAGATTATTAAAAGAGTTATCTATTATAATGAACATAGGTTTAATTTCAGATATGTAAAAATAGTTTCATATTATTACAAATTTCTTAATCAATGATTAGTTAGTAATCAATGGTTCAAAAATAAAAACCAATATGATCATTTCAATATATAAACTTCAAAATGTCTGATTAAATCTAATACCCTCAGGTTCCAAGCTCAGTCAGACTTTTAGGTTGCATATACACATATTTTCTCCTCCTCCAATTTTATTTTACCCTTGGTCCTATCATGGGATTTACTTTTTTCAGTATTCCTGGTGTTTTGCAAGTAGTAGTATGACTTTAGTTTAACCACCTGAGTAAATATGAAAACCACTCCCTACCCCTCCTAGTCCGCACCCACAGTGGCCCCTGCATTTCCCAAGTGCTCCACTATCCCTCTTCCAGGCCCCTCCTAGCCCCTCTGCACTCCAGGGTTTCCATCAACATTGTTTCTAGGCTCAGCCAGTCTGTAGCTCCTCCAGGGTTGCAGGTTGGGTACATGAGGTGGCACTCATCTGGAATGTCCCTCACACTCGTGCCTTGATCCCTGAAACCCCTGTAGAAGGAGATGCAGACTTTCATTCCACATAGCAAAGTCCTAGTGGGGAACACGAGGGCTCAAATCAAGTTGCTATCAGAGGAGGGGGAGGTAGGAGGGAAAAGGGGGTTCTAGGACATCTGGGGCTGGGGAAGGGAGCAGAAGAGACAGAACAAAGAAACAGAATCAGTTATTACCCATTTCATAATCTGTCACTATCTTCTGTCCTCATGGGTTGGTGGTGGTGGGATAGCAGGAATGGATACAGCAAAGTGCTGAAATTCTTGGCTACGTAAACATGGGAGTTTTGAATCTCACTGTGGAGTTCCATGTCAGCCCTCACATCTTCCAGTGAATCCACAGATTTATGAGACATGGATTGAATAGCTGAAGAACTGGATCAGCCTAATCCAACAAACATAATTCTTGCATGCTTCTGTGCCTTTGCACATGCTGTTCCTGCTGCTTGGACTGCCCACCCTGCCCTGGTCCACCAGATAAACACCAGTGCAAATCTCTCTCAGACAGAGGGAGGGACACCTTTCCCTGTGCACATACGACAACCACAGCACTTACTCCATGGAACCAGAACGAGCTGCTCCCAGGCCTGCCTCCAAACTACAGAATGTGTTTCTCCAAAGAGGCCGTGGTTTAACCATTTCTGTACCCAGAGCCTTACATTGTTCTTGCTACATATTAAGTCTCAGTAAATATCAGTTTGATGAATGAATAAAGAAACATAGAATGGGGAGGCGACAACTCTGGGTTAGAGAGGCCCACTTTGAGGAGCAGATAGGTGTTCAAGCCCAGCCACGGAACTCTATTTTGGACATTCTTGGTCCCCAGTGGCTGACTGGGCTTGGTTTTTTCTCTGAATAGGCCAAACTGAGGATGGGGCTCTGGTGAGCATGTTCGGGCCCTCTGGAATCACGGATACCATGAGCTTGTGGAAGCTCAGGCCATCTGCATGCCTCCTAAGGTCTTCAAATTTGGCTGTACCCCATACCATCAGATTCACACAAATCTCTTTCTTCCATTGGAATACAGATTTAAAGGGCCATCTGCATCTGATGGCAGACCACAAATGACTCCCGCTAGAACGTCCCTGGCTTCTTAGTCTATTAATAGCCAATTGCACCCGCACAGCTGGGAGTCCTTAGGTCCACAACAGACATGACTGTGGGACAGCCTGGGAACAGGAAAGATCACAGATCTGAGAGTCAGGAAACCCAGTCCTTTACATTGAAAGACTGATATCCTTGAGTCAGTCTTTTAATTCCTTGGAGTCTCAGTTTCTTCATGTATTAAAAGAGAGCACTGGATTAAATAATCTCTTAAACCCAAAATTCTGCATTATTTTAATCAGGTAAATTCTAGTCAATTGTTTAAGCCAACCACTGATCAAGGGATGGAACAGAATGCTCTGCTTTCTATTTTAACACTTTCTTGGCTAACTGACCTCTTGATTGCAGAGAAAAGTCAGAAAATTCAAGCTCTTCCTCATGTTCTTTGCAGTTATATCAGTTGGACAGTCATTTATATCATAGCGGGGTATTAGAAAGCTCTAAACTTGCATCTTACACCTTGGTGAATATATCAATTAAGATCAAACATTTGGACTCTATTTATAGTGGACTGCCTGTTCCCTATCTTGAGTCCCAGGGTTGGAGTATGAAAGACTGTTTGGATTGGACAGCAATCAATTAACTGACATTTATTAATATCTACTGCAGGGCCAGCACTGTGCTAGGGACTTATTTTGCAAATCTCATCTTATGCAGCACTTTCAACACACTTGATCTCTTTTAGTCCTCACAACTGCCCTCCACCTTCCTACGAGCTGTGCTCCCACCAGAGAACAACACAGACCACTTAGAAGTGCTGTGTTTGGAAAATCATTAGTGGGGGCTTCTCCCTGGAAGTGGAAGATGTCACTCTGCCCAGAGAACGTGTGACTCTCCAGCTCTTCCCCGACCCAGAGAGCACCCTGAAGGACAGCCACTTGTTCATAAACCTTGAGTTTTCCCAAGACATAGCCTTAAGCTTTACAAGAACAACCTTGTGGGATTTCTTATCCTTCCAACTTTAACTTGGCCAGAAATGCCCTGAGACCAGGCTTTTCAGCTATATTTTAGCACTTCTGCCACTGGCTTCAGCAGCAGCAATAAAGGATGGAGAGATGTGAGACACTAATAGTATTTCACCCACACACCCTTGAAATAACCTAGGCTTCTTGGGAATGGTAGGTGTTAGTTTTGCTTAAGTTTCACATGAAGGTGAAGCGGCAATGGGTCTCCTCAGCTTTTTCCTTTTCTGCACAGAAGCCATCAAGTCAACTTTTTACTCTGACAAGAATGCTAAGCACCTGGGAAATCAGGAGATGTGGGCTTCTTCATTTATCCTTTGCAAACATCTTTTAAACACCTTTATCATGAGAGACATGGATGGTTCCAAGGTGAAACAGACACAGTCTCTGTTCCTTTAAGGAAGTCCCAGTCTGCACCAATAAACTGATACATGACAATACCGTGCCATGACAGACATAGCTGCCTATATGCTTAATGAACAGCCTTTCTCCTTTCTTTCTTGCTAACGGAATGCCAATTTTATTCCCATTTAACCTGCTCTGCAATGGTGGATCTGTTATGATGGGTCTGAATCAATCACTGCAAGTCTGATGCCCTTTTTCAGTGACCAGCCCTAGGATGGATATGCGACTCAGTTCTGGCCAGTAATACTTCAATGGGGGTCTTCAGGACAACATTTGAAAAGGATATTTCTCCCTGATAAAATGCATTACAGGGATAAAACTTTTTGTTTTTGCATCCATTCTTCTTTCTGGGAATGATGTTGTGTAATTATGTGATGCTTAAAATTGGAGAAGCCATGTTGTGACTCAGAGGAGAGCTACAGACAACAATTGTGGATGACAAAGTACAAATCTTGGTGCTTGGGTCCTTGATGGCATCACTGAACCACCAAAGCCAACCTAGGACCATATATCACCTGGTGGAAATACATATCCTTTAGTTTGAGCCATAGTTAGTTGAATTTTTTGTTACTAGTAGCCAAAAACATTCCTAAATGTTAAAAATGAGAAAAGGACTTTACCAAGATATATGCTACTAAATTCCTGGGGGAAGAGGAGTTCACCAGCTGGGGAAAGTGAAGAAAAGCATTCCAGGCAGAGGTATTGGCTGGAACAATGGAACAGAGATGTAGAAAGGCATGCTGTATTTGGATATGGCGAGAAGTTCAGACTTCAAGGGGGGCATGATGAGAAATAGTGCATTCGGAGTCAAGGCTAAGGTTGTTTAACAAAACGTAGTGGTTTAAAGAATGTAAAATCTTACTTCTCTCTCATGTAACAGTCCTAAGGGGTGGTCAGGGTAGTATAGCTCTGGATGGTCATTCAGGGACCCAGGTTCCTTGCTCTATTGTTCTGTCATCCTCTAGGGTGCTGCCCTCGCTGTATGATCCAGGGAATCTCCACATTCTGTCTTCAGGGAAGAGGATAAGAAACCCAAAAA
This sequence comes from Aethalodelphis obliquidens, assembly GCF_003676395.1. Classification (NCBI taxonomy): domain Eukaryota; kingdom Metazoa; phylum Chordata; class Mammalia; order Artiodactyla; family Delphinidae; genus Aethalodelphis; species Aethalodelphis obliquidens. The sequence continues at coordinate 41,670,870 of NW_020837949.1, forward strand.
ATGTGTGCTGGGTGTTTGAAGGCCCACAACTGGAAGTGGCATGAACACACTTCATTTTTGCTTACTGTCAATTTGCAAGAATTTAGGGGCCACAGCTAGGTGCAAGGAAGGCTGGGAAATGTAGTCACTGGCTGTGCAGGCCACTATCCAGCTAATCTTTATTGCTAGGGAGACTTGGGTCTAACTATGAAAGGTCCTGTGCACTAAGATAAAGAGTTTGGAAATGCCGCAGGCAAAGAAATCACTGAAGAGCTGAGGAGTGACATGACCAAGGCACATTTTAGCTCAGTGTAAGGATGAAGCCTTCCATAATGAGAACTGACCAAAAGTTAAATGACCTATTTAATGATGAAGTCAGTTTCTCTTCATCAGAGATATTTGAATATCTCTGGACCAAATGCTGGACCTACTATCCAGATGCGTTGTTAAAAGGACAGATGACAAGAGAGTAGGCTGGACTAAAGGATCCCTGAAGGAGCCTTGCAATGTCTAAAACCCTTGGACTCTGCTCTTTCTAAATCTCAGTCTCATGATGGTGGCATGATACGATGGCTTGGGCAGCCTGATCCTGCAGGCAAGGAGACCAGTTACAAGGAAGGATGAGCCAAACTGAGGTGGTGACAGTGGAAAAATAGGAAAGAATAGTTGTGAGGGACATGGTAAAGGAAGAATCACCAGGACTTAGCGTCTGATGGGCTTGGGGGCAGGTTTAGGAAATCAGAAGGTTTAATAATGACCCCAAGTTTTCCAGTCTGCATAACGACAAAGATTTCACCAAACCACTAACAGAGATAGACAAGAGTAAAGCAGGATATGAAGGAAAGATGTGTTTGAGGTTCCTGTGGGATGTTCATCAGGAAGCTGAAAATGCAGATGTGGATTTGGTAAAGCAATCAAGGCTGAAGGATTAGATTTGGGAATTGTCAAAGACTTATGACTTAAAATAGGAACTACTGAGCCTGCACTCTACAGCCTGAGTGCCTAGAGCCCGTGCTTTGCAACAAGAGAAGCCACCGCAATGAGAAGCCCACTCACCGCAACTAGAGACAGCCTGTGTGCGTCAACAAAGACCCAACGCAGCCAAATAAATATATATATATATATACATATATATATATATATGTATATAAATATATATATATATATTTTTTAAAAAGTAATTGTCAGGATCACCAGGAAAGAAAGTAAGGAGCAGAAGTGGCATTTACAGACTTTTATTGGGTTCATGAATGGGCGTGTGTGTGCGTGTGTGTGTAAAAGAACCTGTGACTCAAAGAAATGGTAAGAATCACAGCTGTAGATAGAGAATGTTCTGTCAGAAAGAAGAATTTGTTGAAAATATTATTCACTAATTATTCCAGGTGCCAAAGGGAAGATTCACTCCAGGAAGAGGATATTTGTCAATTTCAGATGCTACAGAGATGTCCTGTAGAGGATGGAAATTGAGAAATAGCCTCTGGACTGGATAACCTGTGACCGTTAAGCAAGCCAGCTCGGTAGATGGGAGAGGTCACAGTTCAGATCTGAAGTTGTTGAGAAGTGAGTAGGAAGTGATGGCTTAGAGGCAAGGAGTCTGAGTGCCCTTCACAAGAAACTTATTTATGAGAGGGAGTGACGGGGCAGGCACTTAGGGATAGCTGGCTATTTTACCTCGCCAAAGACAAGTAAGTCAGCATGTGGAAGAGAAAAAATCATGGAGAGGGTCAGTGAGAGCCGAAGATTCTGGAATGGTTCTTAGAGTAAGTGGGCATGGCCCAGACTGAAGGTACAGTGGGCGTGTGAGTGAGAAGTGGTCCTGAGGGGCTCAGTTTAGGCAAGGAGAAGAAAAGAGCCAGAATACACAGGCATACTGATGAAAAGAGGATGGAAGCATAGGAAGCTTAAGAAAAATGGCCTTGACCTCACCTGCTAAGAATGAGGGGTCAGAGGTGTTCTGGGGCTGACAGTGTGTTTGGAACTGCTGGTGTAAGGGGTTAGCTGCGGGGGGTGGAAGCATCACTGTCTGCAGAGCTCCGGTGAGGGCCCACGACACTGACTCCCTCCTCCCAACCTGGGCCTCGCACAGGCACTGCGTGTTGACTGGTTGGTGCAACAAGCCCTGTCCCTTTCCTGCCGCCTGGCTGTTAAGGCATCGCTTTGGCCCAAACATGCATGTGGCCCCTACACCAGTTCCTTGCCCGTGATGTGATTAAATGAGACCTGTGCCTTTAAGGAGTGCCCCATTCCTCGGCCCTTCCCCCTCCAATTACAGCACTAATTTCAGTAATGGAGCATTAATAGAGTAATGGGCGAGTGAGGCTGGCCTGAAGGAACTGTGGAGCTCAGCACAAATTGAGTAAATAAACCATATATTAGATTTCTAAACAATACTTTTAGTCTAGTCTCCAGGGAAAGAGAGTCGTCAAGACTTACTTAAGTCATCCCTGCAAAGTGTATGTAAAAGAAGCCTCCTTTCAGAGCTTGGTTGTTTGTAGAAGCTGGAAATCTTTCTCTCTTCCAGGGACTGGAGAGATAAGATAGCTGCTGTTCCCACATGTTCCCATCCTTCGTTATTTCCCAATTTCTCCTACTTTGACAGATGTATCAGAGGTGAGAATCCCCAAGAATGCCTCCCTCCTGGGGACCCTCACTGGACTGGGGGTCACTGGATGCCTTCCAGGGAAAAGCAGCCCAAGGCAGGTGGTGCTAATGGATGGGAAGTGGGAAAGGGACAGGGGCTAGGGAGCAGAGGAACTTGGGGGAAGAGAGGGCAAGTTATTAGCAGATGACCTTACTATGGGAGACTGACCCTGCTGTTGCCACTACTTGGCAATGTTTTAATAGGGATCCCTTTTAGAAGACTAAAGAATAATAACAACGTGTTACAGTAAGAACTTGCATCTGTATTGCTTTAATGGATAGTAGAAAAGAACAAAGGTCTAAGTGTCAGAAGATCAAGGAGATGGTCTCAGCTCTGTTAAATACTAGCTGTAGGACCTTGGACAAATAATATTATCTTTCTGTGCCTTAGTTTCCTTGTCTGTAAAATGAGAAGAGCAGTATCTTTCTGCTTGCTTCCCAGGGAATTATGAGTGACAAGGAGATGTGTTCGGCCTGCCTACAGTAGCTGGGCAGGCCTCATCCTCTGGGCCTCTGCTGCCCATGCAGCCCAGCTCCAGCCTCTGAGGGGAAGAAGGGGGCAGTTCTGGGCTGTGAGGTCTGGGCAGTGGTAGGAAGTCCCTGGAACATTAGTTTAGGACCATGAAATGTTAACACATTGAGCACCTGCTCCATGTTGGTGATGGTGATGCTCTGAAGCTGTAAAGTAGGATTACAGGATTTCAGTATGGTTGCTAAAATCTGTTCTGACTTCGTTTGCTCCTATTGCCTAAGCAAGTCCTGAACGTGGGAGAGAGCCAGGGTCGAGTGCCTGAGAAGAGCTCCCCTCTTCCGCCAAGAGCCTCTGACTCCAGGAGGGCTGATTCACAGAGTGACTTCCAGTGGCTGTGAAGAGTCACTAGGGCATTGATAGCCAATAGCTGCTCTGCTAAATCTTCCCAATGTTCTGCATGTTCCACTAGCTAGAGAGAAACTACTGAAAGCAAATTCCTCACGAATCTTTTGTCTACATAGGGTGGGGAGGCGAAAGACAATAGAGAAGAAGCAAGGGGGGGGTTCTGGTGTCTTCCCAATCTTAGTGGTTAAGAGCTTGGGTTCTGCATTCCAAGTTGGGCTCAAATCCTTGTCCTGCTAATTACTGGCTATGTGACCTTGGGTGAATTTCCTGTCACCTCTAAGCAGCAGTTTCCTAAATGTTGGTGTGTGTGGCATACCTCTCTTAAAGGTCTGTGGTAAAGATTCAATGACCAATACAGGACTTACACCTCCAAGTTGCTGTCTTTTCATGTCTCTGTCTTTTTAAGGTTGGATATCATGTTTTAAAATTTTTCCCCCTAAACCTAGCACCTACGTGCGCGTAGAGAAAGAAGGAAGAAAAGGGAGGGAGGGAGGAAGAGAAGGAGGGAGGAAGAAAGAGAGGGAGCGGGTAAGGATATCTATCTGATTTGGTGGGGAGGGGCCTGGATTTCTAGGAATCCCTCATGGCCTTCAGTGATATTAGAGCTGGGTTCACAGGTGGTGGGGCTCAGGGTTCTTACCCAGGTTCTTGAGGGCAGTATCTGCTATAGGGAATGTGGATAAAATAGGATCCGTGCTATTTTAATGTGGATAAAATAGGATTCCCAGGCCACACCCTCTCCAATTGTTCCTCTTTCTGAGATAGTCATTTGAACAGATGTATATCTTATAAACAGTCAAGGGAATTGACCATCACTCAACTAGAATGACAGACTGCTTTCTGACCTGGGGCCCCGGGGGCCCAGGTATGGGTCAGGGAACCCAAAGTGAACACAAAGGCCCCCAAAGCACTGCATCCTGACACCTGCTGGGTGGCGATCACCTCTGGGCATCCGTGAGAATAAAGGACCTGGCCTTGTCTGAGAGGCTACTCAGTGAACGCCACCTTGGGGACTTCAGGTGCTATAAATGTACAATCAAGGCACACAGAGAAAGAAAAATGGCTGGAAAAACAGGGTAAAAGTGAATGGGGGAGGAGAGGCTGTGTGCTAGACTTTCAGCTGGCATCCTGACCTTGTTTCTACTCTTGCCATTACCAAACTCTGTGACCTCTGACAAGTCACCTCATCTTTCTGAGTCTCTTTCTTCATCATCACAGTTAGACAGTTGGCTGTTTTGCATCTGACAGTCCATGCTTTTCATGCAAGAGAGTCAGGCTTTAGGCCAAAGGAGAAATGAACTTGATTCAGAGGTTCTGCCTTTGGCCTGGCCTTGGGGACCCCTGGCCACCTGCAAGCATACACTCAAGTTTATAGAGGGTAGATATCAAACCATTTCTCTCACAGTGGCTGGTTTAGATGGGGCCCCAGGCAGGCTGGGGTCTCAGAGATTCTCAGGCATAAAAATAATCATGAACCTGGAAGAAGATGCTTTGCCATGTACGTTACTTTTGAAAAAACCAAATCCAAATCTATATGGTATTTTCATCGTTTACAAAACAATTCAACCTGAAGGTATTTGCTCTAATGGGTTCCTACTGAGTAACAGGCCCTATGAAACAGCAAATGTACACAATGAATCACCAATAATAAATATCATATAGCAACTTTAGAATTTTACTATTTCACTCAAATTTGCCTTAGTAAAATCAGAAGGTTTGGTTCATCTAACCTGGAAAATGATATGCTCGACAAGTCACTGTGTATAATATTGGCTTTGACAGTTTTCATTAATTATTTTAGAACTTTTGGGAGAGGGTGCATTAGGCATTCTTTAGGGACATCTTGTATTAAAACTCTGAGAAGTCTCCCCTTTAGGAGAGAAGGAAAAGCCATGTGCTCGAACTGTCAGTCTGAAATTCTAACCACACCTGGGCTCAGAGGTTTAAAACATAGGTAGACATTTAGTAACTGTTGACTTGGATGGGATCTAAAGTGTACTGCCACATGCAGGATGAGGGCTTCTAGGTAATGTTTACATTAATGGGGCAAAATGAGAGAAGGCCACCTTCTGGGCTCATGACCCATGGTATGATTTGAAGTGGCTGCCACGGTGCCTCAGAGCAATTTGAAAACCTCTGACCTTGACAGTGTCTGAGGCTTCTCCCAACACTAAATTTATCCAGTTTTAAAGGAATGAAGAGCCAGGTGGAGACAGGTGTGTATTTCAGGAGAACTGTGACACAGAGAACCTTGTATAAAGGGAGAAAGGTGGGTGGGTAACATCATGAGAAACATGGCTTGTCTGAACAGGCTTCCAAAACCTCCAGGTCAAGATCCTAGAGGCACCTGTGGTTCCATGACACTGACGCAGGGAATCATCTCAGATTCCTCCCTCAACTCTCCTTCATGTAGGTCTCTTCTCTGGTTGATGGCCCAGCTCCATCCTGCAGCCGCATACCTCACCCTGCCTAGACCTTCAGAGAAGCCTCGTGTTGGGATGGATGTCTGGTGTGTGGCTTCCATTTGACCCCTGGTCATTGTCTCAGCTTTCCGTGTACTCTTCAATCTGCTTCTCATGCCAATCCCAGCTCCTTACCCCCCACCCCGTATATCCCTAGCCCTCTACTTAGCAACCCAACCTCTGCCATACAACCATGCATAGAACTTTAAAGAAAGAAAAGGAGAGAGAGAGAGAGAGGAGAGGGAGAGAGAGAGGGAGAGAAAGAGGGAGAGGGGGAGGGGGAGAGGGGGAGAGAGAGAGAGAGAGAGAGAGAGAGAGAGAGAGAGAGAGAGAAGGGAGGAAGAGTTTGGGTTTGACACCTAAGATCAGAAGTTAGTCATATTCCTTGGCCATCATCAAAAAATCTACAAACAATAAATGCTGGAGAGGGTGTGGAGAAAAGGGAACTCTCTTGCACTGTTGGTGGGAATGTAAATTGATACAGCCACTATGGAGAACAGTATGGAGGTTCCTTAAAAAACTAAAAATAGAACTACCATATAACCCAGCAATCCCACTACTGGGCATATACCCTGAGAAAACCATAATTCAAAAAGAGTCATGTACTACAATGTTCACTGCAGCTCTATTTACAATAGCCAGGACATGGAAGCAACCTAAGTGTCTGTCGACAGATGAATGGATAAAGAAGATGTGGCACATACATACAATGGAATATTACTCAGCCATAAAAAGAAACGAAATTGAGTTATTTGTAGTGAGGTGGATGGACCTAGAGTTTGTCATACAGAGTGAAGTAAGTCAGAAAGAGAAAAACAAATACTGTATGCTAACACATATATATGGAATCTAAAAACAAACAAACAAAAGGTTCTGAAGAACCTAGGGGCAGGACAGGAATGATGACGCAGACATAGAGAATGGACTTGAGGACACAGGGAGTGGGAAGGGTAAGCTGGGACGAAGTGAGAGAGTGGCATGGGCTTATAAATACTACCAAATGTAAAATAGATAGCTAGCGGGAAGCAGCTGCATAGCACAGGGAGATCAGCTTGGTGCTTTGTGACTACCTAGAGGGGTGGGATAGGCAGGGTGGGATAGGGAGGGTGGGAGGGAGACACAAGAGGAAGGACATATGGGAATATATGTATATGTGTAGCTGATTCACTTTGTTATAAGGCAGAAACTAACACACCATTGTAAAGCAATTATACTCCGATAAAGATGTTAAAAAAAAAAAAAAAGAAGTCATATTCTTAAGTGATGGCTAAAACTCAATCTGGGTCAACTCCAGACTAAGAGAATACAGAGTGGAGATTTAAAATATGTGCTCTGTACTCAGGTGGCCAAGGTTCAAATCCTGGCTCAGCCACTCACTACCTCTGTGGTCTTAGTTGACCATTTCATCTCTTTAAGCTTCAGTTTCTCCATCTCAAAAAGGGAAATATTAATCCCTACCTCACTGGACTCTTCTGAGTATTAAATGAGATGAAGCAAGCCTAGTGCCTGGCACATAGAAGAGACTCAGCAAATGTTCATTTTCTTCCCTTTGTTAGACTGGTATCGAGAGATGGCCTCCATGATACTTAAATTTTAAAGAGCCATTGCAGGGGAAAAAGCAATATCGACTTCTTCATTCCCATTAAACATGTCAACCACAGAAGACCTGATGGGTACAGGAGCCAATGGTTTGAAATAGTTAAGTTTACTTTAACTTTTTAGAGGTTCCCAGATTGTCATGCCTTAACTGGCTTAATATTGGATTGGCCAAAAAGTTCGTTCGGGTTTTTGTATGATGTTACAGAAAGGCCCGAACGAACTTTTTGGCCAGCCCAATATTTCAAGTTTTGGACCTCCTCCCTGGTGATAAAAGTTCCAGAGCATTGTTCATGGGGTCAAGTAATATCACAGCGTATGTGTGGTCATGAGCCTGGACGTGGTACCCCAACTGGTGCTTCCCTTTTCCTTTAACTTTTTATTATGGAGAATTTCAAGCATAAACAGTAGTCAAAAAATATTATAATGAACCCTATGCACCCATCACCCAGCCAATCTTGTTTTATGCATATTCTTACTCACTTGTTCTCCTCCCAGAATATTTGTAAAGCAAATCTCAGACTTCATATTATTACATACACACTTCAGAATTCAGTATTCAGACAAGAACTATTTTTCAAACATAACCACAGTACATTGCCACCTCTAAAATTATTACAATAATTCCTTAATATCATTCAATGTCTAGTCATTTCTCCTCTCTTTCTCCCACCCCACCCCCTATATATAGTTTGTTCATATCAGGATCCTGACAAGGTCCATACATTGTAATCGGTTGAGTTTTCACATGGGTTGCTTTTTAAAATTAATTAATTATTATTATTATTTTCTAAAAATTAATTAATTTATTTTTGGCTGTGGTGGGTCTTCACCGCTGCACATGGGCCTTCCCTAGTTGCAGCGAGCCAGGGCTACTCCTTGCTGCGGTACACAGGCCTCTCATTGTGGTGGGCTTCAGTAGTTGTGGCACGTGGCCTCAGTAATTGTGGCTTGCGGGCTCTAGAGCGCAGGCTCAGTAGTTGTGGCGCATGGGCTTAGTTGCTCCGTGGCACGTGGGATCCTCCCGGACTAGGGCTCGAACCCATGTCCCCTGCATTGGCAGGCGGATTCCCAACCACTGCGCCACCAGGAAAGCCCCGGGCTGCTTTTTAAAAAAAAAATACACTTCATTTTTTAGAGAAGTTTTAGGTTTGCAACAAAACTGAGTGGAAAGTACAAAGAGCTCCCATGTGGTCCCTGTCCTCACACACTCACAAACTCCCTTCTATCAGCATTCTGCACCAGAGTGGTACCTTTGTAACCTACACTGATGTTATCATTATCACCCAAAGCCCACAGTTTACATTAGGGTTCACTCTTGGTGTTGTGTATTCTATGGGTTTTGAGAAACATATAATGACATGTACCCACCATTATAATATCATACAATTATATGTATATTATAGTATCATATGGTACAGTTTTACTGCCCTAAAAATCCTGTGTTCTGTCTACTCATCCTTCCCTCCCCACTAATCCCTGGCAGCCACTGATCTTTTTGCTGTGGCCATAGTTTTGTCTTTTCCACAATGTCATATATAGTTGGAATCATACAAGAGGTAGCCTTTCCAGACTGGCTTCTTTCACTCAGTAATATGCATTTAAGTTTCCTTCATGTCTTGATAGCTCATTTCTTTTTAGTAATGAATAATATTTTGTTGTCTGGATGTACCACAGTTTGTTTATTCATTCAGCTACCGAAGGATATCTTGATTGCTTCCAAGTTCTGGCAATTATGAATAAAGTTGCGTGTGGACATACATTTTCAACTTATTTGGGTAAGTGCCAAGGAATGTAATTGCTAGATTATATATTAAGAGACTGTTTAGTTTTATAAGAAACTGCCCAACGTCTTCCATTTTGTGTTCCCACCAGCAATGAATAAGCGTTCCTATTGCTCTACATCCTCACCAGCATTTGGCGTTTTCAGCATGGATTGCTTTTTAATTTATAGGCTTCTCCTTTATCTCTCTCTTTTCAGCTTTCTCTTTGTTGAAGAAATCATTCGTCCCATAAAGTTTCTCACAGTCTAGAGTTTGCTGATTGTATCCTCACAGTGTCATTTAGCATGTTTGCATGTTTCCGAATTGCTTGCAAATCAGTATTTAAATCTAGAGTTTGATCAGATTAAAATGTGGTATTTTTGACAAGACCACTTTATAGATGGTGGTATGTACTTTCATCAGGAGGAACAAAATGTTTGATTGTCTCTCTATGACATTATGATTACCATTGCCTAAATAAATTCATTAGTATTGCAAAATGGTGACAGTCTATCATCCCTTCTGCATTTATTAGCTGGAAACTCTAAAGAGAAATCTCCCCTCATCAACAATTTGGTTACTATGAAGTACAGTTCACATTAGAGAGGTTATTTTACTTGCCATTATTTTCACTTAAAAATAATGAATTGATTCCCTATAATACATTTGATGTATTTCAATCCATTGTAGCAGTTATTATCCTAATTGATACTCAGATTGCCCCGTCTCTGGCCAGTGGGAACCTCTTTTAGACAGCTCCTGATCCTTTTGCCTTGACCCCAGTGGACTGTGACAGCTTCCTGCTGTCTGGTATTACAAGGAGCTCCAGATTTATCCCACACCAGACCTGGAATCAGCCAAGGAGCCCTGTTACTTGCAGTGAGTGACTGATGCTTTCTGCATTATGTTCTTCAATGTCAGTAAAAATGGAAGCTTAGAAAATTAGCTAAGCATAGAATCTTATTGGGGTTGTGGAATGTTTTGCATCTGGGGCAATCTAGGATATCTTGACACAGGCATCTTGATATTCTGAGAGACATTCTCTGTCTTGGCCATGAGGACGGCCTTTTATAAAAACTTGTTTGTCAATGTTTCTTAGGTACTCCCAGTCATACAGGTCTCCTTTTATCATAATAGTATGTGTGTAATAACAACCATTATATTAATCAAGCTCTAACTATGTATCAGGCCCTTGACATACATTTCTTATCCTCCCAGCAACCCCATAAAGTAGGTAATTATTAATCCTCTCTCTTTACAGATGAAGAAACCAAGACAGAGAGACTGAGTATCTTAGTCAAGTTTACAGAGAGTGAATTGGCAGTGCTGGGGTTGAAGCTTGGATAGAAAGCTTCCCAAAGAGCACTATATTCTTAGCAGCAAGAATGCATTGTTTGGCAAGATGTGACTACAGGGAAAGCTGTTTTCATTGTGGTTAAGGAGATTTCAAATGGAAGACGCATATGGAAGATGTGGTGGTGAGAGAGGGAAGAGGACCATAATCTAGAAGTTGATGAAATGTCTCAGCTTACTTCTGAACCCTCAATGGCAGATTGTCCTGGGTGGTTCTTTGATCCAGGAGCTTTCCCAGCTTTGACTCTGAGCTAGCTTCAGACCTCTAAAGGGGGAGAAAGGCTAGAACGGGAGAAAATGGACATGGGGGATGATGTTACACCATGCTTGCCTTAGTAGATGGGTCAATGTTTTAATTTAATTGATGGCTGCTGTCCCACTAGAGCCCATTGCAGTGTCAGAATGGCATTTGTTGAGCCCGTCAAAGAGACAAACCATGTCTATGTATACTTCTCAGTCTCTGAAGCCAGCACTTTTTTTCCTTAATGGCCCTTTGATGTGTTACAAGATCCTAATTAGAGCAGTTCAGTAAATCAGTCCCTTGGGCATTGACACTTCAACACAGGCCTAATTTGCTAAGCACTGGTGGACATTAACCAGTTGTTGGAAATTTTCTGTGACATTCCTCCTAGTCTCATATAAGGATCCTAGTCCCACCAGTGGCATGATTCCAGATTCTGTCCCTGAGTATATACTCCTAAAGGTTGATTTCAGATAGTCCATGACTAATAATACCTCCCCCAGGCCTTTAGTGGATTAGGCTATTGCTTGCTATTGCTTGCCTACCACTCCAGAACAGACAGAGATATGTAAGTGTTAAGTGGTGGCCTCATGGCTCCAAGTTTCCTGTGGTTACTGCCCAGCCTTCAGGATTAATTTGGGGACTATCTCTGTAGAGAGTCAACTGTCCTGTGCAATCCTCATTCATAACTTCCTGCTACATCTGGCGAGACGCCAGGACACTCATTCTTTGTCTACTAGGCTGAAAGGGGGAAAAAAGAGGGGGTGGAGAATTACGGAGGAAGCAAGGGCATTAGGGATGCCTTATCTTCAAAGAGTTCATCCGCTCCTTCTCTGCATAGGATAAGGATGGCAAGTCAGCCCCAAAGGGTCCTGTGTATCCCAGCCCGGGACTGCATAGAAAGGATGTGACACATTTGGGGAAGGGATACTCCCACCTGACAGGGGTTTTGGACCTAGCACCTGGGAAAGTAGAATGATAATACCAACAGTTTTTTGAGTCTCTCCTAAATGCCAGGCCCTGTGCTCATGACTGTAAAGGCAATATTTTATTTAAACTTCCCTGCAGCCCTATGGCTTTCTCTGGGGTAGAAACTCTTATTATTTACATCTTAGAGAAGATGAAATTGAGGCCAGAGAGATTAAACTCCCTGGCCATCAGGCAGCTGGCAAAAGGCGGATGTAGTCTGACCCTGAACCATCATGCCATGCAGCATGATGCAGGTTGGAGGAGCAGTTTCCAACCTGTCCCAGGCAGCTGCAAATATGATATTCTCTGTGTTGAATCCACTCTTGTAGTAGACGCTGGGTCATACACAAGCCCCAGTTATGGACCAGTTATGGGACTGGCTCCACAAAGTCCTGTGAAATAAAGTGTGGTGGGGTGGAGTTATTACTACAGGGGCAAAACCTGGAACTGCTCAAATGGATGTTTAAAAGGTAGATGATTTGCACTTCGGAACTCTTAACTCCTACCAGCCAGATGTTCCTATATTCTACCTCACGGCTGATCATGGTGTTTACCTGTGGATGTCTCCATCACTCCCCAGACATGCAGTGCTCAGCTTCCTACTGTGATGTCAGGTGTTGCTTTGGCTTTGGCCTCTGCCGGTCTCTCTTCCGTATACAACTCTTAGGTACCTGCCTCTATGCCAGGTCCTGTGCTGGCTGACGAGGATACCGAGAGAAACAGGCAGTGATTTCTGCCATTGATGTGAGCCCAGCCTGGGATGTGGTCAGGAAAGACCGTGCTTAAGAGCAAGGGCCTGGGTCAGATTGTCTAAGTTCAACCCCCAGTTCTGCCATGTATCTTAACCTCAATGAGTCTTGGTTTCCTCATCTGTAAAATGGGGACAATAACAGGACCTATTTCACGTGGAAGAGCAAAGATTAAATAAATGAGATCATTCATGTAAAAACTCGACCTAGTCCCAGGTATGTAGTAAGCTCAAACAGACATCAGCTGTTATTATTTCCTGACTTTTTGGGTTTACCCTCTTTTCACAACAGCTGGGTTTCCCGGTTTAGTGGCTCTGGCTCTTAAATCTGTGTTTGGTTGCCGACTCCTTGACAACATGGTCTCAGTTTTAAATTGGCCCAAGTTACAAGATTGCATGGTGGCCCATGCCCCCAGCGAGTGCACAGCTGGGGCGGCTGGCCTGGGTTGTATACCCTGACCAGCCTTGTCAGGCACCACAGTGTCTTCATGTCAAGTAATACATTTGCAGTTTTTTTCAGGATTGGTGACATATTTTTACGTTGCCTAAAGTATTTTTGCTATTTCTTTGATTTTTCCATTTCAAAACAGAAAGATCACTTTTTTTTAACTTGAATGTTAGAGAACTGGACAAAACGTCTATTTTACATACTAACTCGATCACATCAGGCTTTCACGATATTTGGCTCTGTATGAAGAACACAGTCTGTAGTAAATTGGTCTCCCTCTGCCATCCTCACACACTTTGCTTCCTCTGGCCTCTGTGCCTCTGTTGGCTGTTTCCCTATCCTGGACTGCCTTCCTATGTCCAGTGTTTTTCATCCTTCAATGCATATCTCAAGATTTTACTCCCACTGTGGAACTGTGGGGCCTGCAGCTCTTGCCTGATTTTTTTCCTCCCTGAAGGAGTGAAGCACTCATTGTCTACCTACAATTTGGCATTTTCCCAGATACTTTCTTATATTCAGATTATTCATTAAATGTTCAGCAAGCCTCCTAATATTTCCAAACTCTGTGCTAAGTACTTTTCACATATATTACCTCTTTTAACCCTTTCAACAATCCTGAAAATAGGTATTGTTAATTTTCCCACAATGTATATGCAAAAATTGAAGTTAGACTCCAGTAGTTTAAATAATTTGCCCATTAAGAAAATGAAAAGACAAGCCCCAGATTGGGAGAAAATATCTGCACATCATATATCTGGTATGGAATTTGTATCCATCCAGAATATATAAACAACTCTTACAACTCAACAATAAGATAAACAACCCAATTAAAAATAGGCCAGATTTGAATAGACATTTTGCCCAAGAAGATAGGTGAATGGCTAATCAGCACATTAAAATATGTTTAACATCATTAACCATTGGGAAAATGAAAATCAAAACCACAATGAGATACCATTCATACCCACTAGGATGGCTATAATTTAAAAGACAGATAATAAGAAGTATTGATGAGGATGTGGAGAAACTAGAACCCTCATGCATTGCTGATGGGAATGTAAAATGGTGCAGCCTCTTTGGAAAAGAGTTTGACAGTTTCTTGAAAAGTTAAACAGATACTTATCAGACAACCCAACAAATGCACATCTATGTATCTACCCAAGAGAAATGAGAACATACATTTATACAAAGATTAACCACTGAATGTTCATAGAAACATTATTCATAATAGGCCAAAACTGAGACAGTCCAAATATCCATCAGCTGGTGAATGGATAAACAAAATGTGGTATATCCATAAAATGGAATACAGTTCAGCAAACAAAAGGAATGAACATATGCTAATACACACTACAACACGGTTGAAGTTCAGAAACATTATGCTAAGTAAAAGCAGCCATATACAAATGAGTACATATTGTATGATTCCATTTATATGAAACTTCTAGAAAAGACAAATCTATAGAAACAGAAAGCAGGTCAGTGGTTGTTTAAGAGCTGGGATGAGAATAAGGTTTGACTGGTCATAAGGGAACTTTTTGGGATGATGGAAATGTTCTAAAATTGGATTGAAGTGATATTTGCACAGCTCTATAAAATTACTAAAAATAATTTTATTTAAATGTTTACTTACAATGGGTAGGTTTTATGGTATACAAATTATACCCCAGTAATGATGTTAAAAAAATAAATACTTGTCCAAGACCACACAAATAGCAGAATAGGGATCTGGACCCTATTTTCCTTTTGTGCTCTTTTTCTAGCCTTTGTCATTTTTTCTTGTGTATGGCTTGTCTGCCTAGCAGATGGACAACACTTTGAGAACAAGGAGAATGCCTTTACATTTTCGGGACTCCCTCACAGTGTTCTCAACGAATCTGTGCAATTGAGTTGATAGCGCATCATATTCTAACAGGGTTATTCTGTACCAGAAGGAGCAGTGTAGGGCTGTTGTTTCTCCAAATGCTGCCCCGAGTGTTGAGACATAGGGGTAGATAGTCCATCAAAGGCACGCCGCCTGAAGAACAATGTAGTGACAGGGCTGGCTGACAACAAGAGACAAAGAGCTGTGCTGTTGAACACTGCCCAGAGCAACCCATCTCTTCCTGCTCGGCCCAGCAGACTGTTAAAAGGACCACAAAAGGCTGCTGGGGAGATGACAAGAGCTTAAGAATTTGCTGAATGTGCTACCCTTGATAGCAAGAGTAAACCCGAATGACCTTCCCAGGACACACAGTAGAGATTATTAGAATAGAGGCCAGACCTGAATCCAGGCAGGGAGGTGGACATGCAGGGGGCTCACATATATTTGACCCACTCAATAGAGTTAATGACTTTTTTGGAAACCAATATTTTTTTTTTCACAACTTAAAAAGGGGTTATCAGGAAAAATTGTCCAAAACTTGAAAATGGGCAAAAGACACCACTGAGTGTCTTCTCAGTGGCTTGCTGGGCATTGCCTAGCATATGCTATAATGTGTGCACTTTTGACTGGCTTCCTATTGATTAGGTTATTTTCCAACCATAGAGGTAGCAGTAACTTGTAGAAAACGTGATAATAATGCAAATGATTCTTGTCCACAGCAAAGCAAATGAATCTCATCCAGTGGCTACAGAAAAGATAACCCCAAACATTACATTTTATTGCCCTTTCAGATATTAACCAGTTTTGCATTTACTAGCAGTTCTTTTCAGCATTTCTGATTGCCTATAGGTATCTCTGTTCTTCAAATTCTCCATTGAAAAAGTCTTGACATATTATAGGTTCTCCCATTAATTAATGTCACATAAAATCTTTGACACATTCCTTTTAGATTTGCACAGAAGTCATGTTTTTAACTTTTTGAAGATTATACTTCAGTAGTGTGCAAAAGACAGTTCAGGGCCACCGCCATGATTACCAAACCTGGTAGCCTGGCATTGGGCCAGACGACTGAAGGCGCCCCTTGCCCCTCTCCCTCCCCTTTTGAACCCACCTGTGCCTTCTCCATCAGCCCAGCAGGCACCATCTTCTCCATCAGGAAGCTTGCTAGCATTTAGAATGGGCTAGAGGTCTTTGTCCTGTGCCCTCACAGAACATGCTCTCTGGACTTGCTTTTCTCCTAACACCACAGGCACATCCATCTGAAAATGGTAAAAATCCAAAGACGGGCAACAGTCAGAACAGCCCCATGTCTGGTTTCTGAAGAAGCAGTGGGCAGAGTAGGCTCTGCTACCAGTTTAGACCATGGTTAAGTACCAGGTGTTAGGGAGTTTATCTTACTCAGTTACGAGGTAAGCTCAAGGAACAGGTGGGCAAGCATGGGTTGGGTACCAGCTTGGAGCCAACCTACACATTTTCTAAATTTTATGGGCAGCCTATTTCCTCCTGCAGTCAAACTGCTCAAAGTTCAGTTGCCCAAAGCTGGTCCAAGGAGCACAGAAACCAGTGATGGTAACTTTTACGTGAAGACTAACAATACTGTATTGTACGCTTCAAAAATGTGTTAGGAGTGTAAATCTCATGTTAAGTGTTCTTACCATAAAACAAAACAAAACAAAAAGGCACTAAGAAACTTTTGGAGGTGATGGATAAGTTTATTGCTTTGATTGTGGTGATGGTTTCACAGCTCTATGCCTATGTTCAAACTCATCAAATTGTATACATTAAATATGTGCAGTTTTAAAATCATTTATATATTGATAAAGCTATAAAATTTTTAATATGAAAAATTTTTTTAAAGATTAATATTATTAATGTGGTCAAATAGCCAAGGATCTTGGGCAAACAGAGAGAACTTGTGAAACCAATTCAAAACTGTTGCAAGTATTCAAATAAACATTATGCTTATTCTTATATAGCAACTAGCTCTGTGGCCCTCATTTCCCTTCTTTTTCGCTATCTACACCAAGTCTCAGGGAGAGAATGTCTTGCATGCATTTTTAAAAAGTGAGTTTGCACTCTTGAGAAGTATTGACACTTCAGCTGGATTTACTTGGCATAACTGTTTTTCCAAAGTCAAGCAAAGATGGATCTGTACATTTCTAGAGAGCCTTGCCTATCTGCAAATGGGAAAATTTCAGTATTTATAATATGCTATTATTATTTAAAAGAACTGGAAAAGCAGGTGCACACATATTTATATGTAAGAGAAAAATGAACACAGTAAGTACAAGATTATTAAATTCACAATAACTACTGATTTCTAAACTCACATCACAAAATACAAAGATATTTAGATTTAGTTAAAAATAATTTATATTCTGTTTATAAGAGACACACAAAGTGACACTGAAAATTTGAAAATAAAATGTTAAAGGGAATAGGCAAAAATATGTGCTAAGACAAGGAGAACAATGTTGGCAAAAAGAACAATGTTGGCAATATTAATACCAGACAGAGAAAAATTTAAGAGAAAAAACTAAGTGAAGCAAATACCTGTTTTATACGACATTAAAAAATGATCTGCAACAAAACACTGCCTTTCAGACACAACTGGTGGGCAGATGCTCTCATCACTGTGTAACTATTCCAATGACACTGAATGAAAGTCAATCATTTATGAGGACATTAAAGAGAATTCAAGACATTGCAAAGAGTGGAAGTTGTACAGGCTATGTTCTCTGCCTAGGATGCAATAAAACTAGAAATAAAAGCAAATATTAAAAAATTTAGGGCTTCCCTGGTGGCGCAGTGGTTGAGAGTCCGCCTGTTGATGCAGGGGATGCGGGTTCGTGCCCCGGTCTGGGAGGATCCCACATGCCGCAGAGCGCCTGGGCCCGTGAGCTGTGGCCGCTGAGCCTGCGCGTCCGGAGCCTGTTGCTCCGCGGAGGGAGAGGCCACAGCAGTGAGAGGCCCGCGTACCGCAAAAAAAAAAAAATTTAAAGCAAAATGTTTTAAAACTTGAAACTTTAAAAAATACACTTACAGGGCTTCCCTGGTGGCACAGTGGTTGAGAATCTGCCTGCTAATGCAGGGGACACGGGTTCAAGCCCTGGTCTGAGAGGATCCCACATGCCACGGAGCAACTAGGCCCGTGAGCCACAGCTACTGAGCCTGCGCATCGGGAGCCTGTGCTCCGCAACAAGAGAGGCTGTGATAGTGAGAGGCCTGCGCACCGCGATGAAGAGTGGTCCCCGCTTGCCACAACTAGAGAAAGCCCTCGCACAGAAACGAAGACCCAACACAGCAAAAATAAATAAATAAATAAAGTCCTACCCCCAACATCTTTAAAAAATAAAAAATAAAATAAAAAATAAAAAATACACTTACAAACATAAGAGAATGAAAAGAATAAAAACTGTAGCTGGAGACTACTTAAAAAATTCACTGTAAGACTATTAACTCTCCAACTCTAGGACATTGCCAAAGTTTTGAGGTAGACTGTATTACTCTTCCCAATTATTACTACCTTCTCTGTGATGTACTGTCCCACCCCTACCCCCACTTGATATTGATTTGGCCATTAGAATGTGAATGGGAGTCATGTGTGCTCTATCCAAGCAGAGGTCTCAGCTACTGTTCTTTTCCTTTTGCCATGAGAACAGCATGTCCGAGATATGAAGTTGTTTCTTCAGCTTACATCTCAGAGTGAAGAAGACATTGATCAGAGCTGCAGTGTCTTGAAATAATGTGTTGTTAATGTGAAAGAGAAATAAACCTTGGATGTTGGAAACTGATGAGATTTCAGGGAACATTTGTTCCTGAAGCATAACTTAGCAAAAATTGACTAACACAGCTGTGTGCAATAAACAAAATCAGAGTCTCAAGTATGTTTATTAATAAAACAACAAAATCAGAAATAATTCATTGGTTCAAGATGGTGGAGTAGAAGGACATGCTGTCACTCTCTCGCGAGAGAGTACCAGAATCACAACTAACTGCTGAACAATCATCGACAGGAAGACACTGGAACTCATCAAAAAAGATACCCCACATCCAAAGACAAACAAGAAGCCTCAATGGGATGGTAGGAGGGGCGCAATGACAATAAAATCAAACCCCATAACTGCTGGGTGGGTGACTCACAAACTGGAGAACACTTATATCACAGAAGTCCACCCACTGGAGTGAAGGTTCTGAGCCCCACGTCAGGCTTCCCAACCTGGGGGTCCAGCAACGAGAGGAGGAATTCATAGAAAATCAGACTTGGAAGGCTGGCGGGATTTGATTGCAGGACTTCGACAGGACTGGGGGAAACAGAGACTCCACTCTTAGAGGGCACACACAAAGTAGTGTGCGCATCGGGACCCAGGGGAAGGAGCAGTGACCCCATAAGAGACTGAACCAGACCTACCTGCTAGTGTTGGAGAGTCTTCTGCAGAGGCGGGGGGTGGCTGTGGCTCACCGCAGGGACAAGGACACTGGCAGCAGAAGTTCTGGGAAGTACTCCTTGGAGTGAGTCCTCCCAGAGTCTGCCATTAGCCCCACCAAAGAGCCCAGGTAGGCTTCAGTGTTGGATCGCCTCAGGCCAAACAACCAACAGGGAGGGAACCCAGCCTCACCCATCAGCAGACAAGCAGATTAAAGTTTTACTGAGCTCCGCCCACCAAAGCAACACCCAACTCTACCCACCACCAGTCCCCTCCATCAGGAAACTTGCACAAGCCTCTTAGATAGCCTTATCCACCAGAGGGCAGACAGCAGAAGCAAAAAAGAATACAATCCTACAGCCCGTGGATCAAAACCCACATTCACAGAAAGATAGACAAGATGAAAATGCAGAGGGCTACGTACCAGATGAAGGAACAAGATAAAACCCCAGAAAAACAACTAAATGAAGTGGAGATAGGCAACCTTTCAGAAAAAGAATTCAGAATAATGATAGTGAAGATGATCCAGGACTTCAGAAAAAGAATGGAGGCAAAGATCGAGAGATGCAAGAAATGTGTAACAAAGATCTAGAAGAATTAAAGAACAAACAACCAGAGATGAACAATACAATAACTGAAATGGAAATTACACTAGAAGGAATCAATAGCAGAATAACTGAGGCAGAAGAATGGATAAGTGACCTGGAAGACAGAATGGTGGAATTCACTGCTGCGGAACAGAAGAAAGAATAAAGAATGAAAAGAAATGAAGACAGCCTAAGAGACCTCTGGGACAACATTAAACACAACAACATTCACATTACAGGGGTCCCAGAAGGAGAAGAGAGAGTGAAAGGACCAGAGAAAATATTTGAAGAGATTATAGTCGAAAACTTCCCTAACATGGGAAAGGAAATAGACACCAAGTCCAGGAAGCGCAGAGTCCCATACAGGATAAACCCAAGGAGAAACATGCTGAGACACATAGTAATCAAATTGGCAAAAATTAAAGACAAAGAAAAATTACTGAAAGCAGAAAGGGAAACACGACGAATAACATACAAGGGAACTCCCATAAGGTTAACAGCTGATTTCTCAGCAGAAACTCTAAAAGCCGGAAGGGAGTGGCATGATATACTTTAAGTGATGAAAGGGAAGAACCTACAACCAAGATTACTCTACCCAGCAAGGATCTCATTCAGATTCAATGGAGAAATCAAAAGCTTTACAGACAAGAAAAAGCTACGAGAATTCAGCACACCAAACCAGCTCTACAACAAATGCTAAAGGAACTTCTCTAAGTGGGAAACACAAGAGAAGAAAAGGACCTACAAAAATACACCCAAAACAATTAAGAAAATGGTCATAGGAACATACATATTGAAAATTACCTTAAACGCGAATGGATTAAATGCTCCAACCAAAAGACAAAGCCTTGCTAAATGGATACAAAAACAAGACCCATATATATGCTGTCTACAAGAGACCCACTTCAGACCTAGGGACACATTCAGACTGAAAGTGGGGGGGATGGAAAAAGATATTCCTTGCAAATGGAAATCAAAAGAAAGCTGGAGTAGCAATACTCATATAAGATAAAATAGACTTTAAAATAAAGAATGTTACAAGAGACAAGGAAGGACACTACATAATGAAAAGGGATCAATCCAAGAAGATATAACAATTATAAATATATATGCACCTAACACAGGAGCACCTCAATACATAAGGTAACTGCTAACAGGTATAAAAGAGGAAATTGACAGTAACACAATAATAGTGGGGGACGTTAACACCTCACTTACACCAATGGACAGATCATCCAAAATGTAAATAAATAAGGAAACAGAAGCTTTAAATGACACAACAGACCAGATAGATTTAGTTGATATTTATAGGACATTCCATCCAAAAACAGCAGATTACTCTTTCTTCACAAGTGCGCATGGAACATTCTCCAGGATAGATCACACCTTTGGTCACAAATCAAGCCTCAGTAAATTTAAGAAAATTTAAATCATATCAAACATATTTTCTGACCACAACGCTATGAGATTAGAAATGAATTACAGGGAAAACAACATAAAAAACACAAACACATGGAGGCTAAAGAATATTTTACTAAATAACCAAGAGATCACTGAAGAAATCAAAGAGGAAATCAAAACATACCTAGAGACAAATGACAATGAAAACACGATGATCCAAAACCTATGGGATGCAGCAAAAGCAGTTCTAAGAGGGAAGTTGATAGCTATACAAGCCTACCTCAAGAAACAAGAAAAATCTCAAATAAACAATCTAACCTTACACCTAAAGGAACTAGAGAAAGAAGAACAAACAAAACCCAAAATAGCAGAAGGAAAGAAATCATAAAGATCAGAGCAGAAATAAATGAAATACAAACAAAAAAAACAATAGCAAAGATCAATAAAACTAAAAGCTGGTTCTTTCAGAAGATAAATTTGATACACCATTAGCCAGACTCACCAAGAGGGAGAGGACTCAAATCAATAAAATTAGAAATGAAAAAGGAGAAGTTATAATGGACACCACAGAAATACAAAGCATCCTAGAGACTACTACAGGCAACTGTATGCCAATAAAATGGACAACCTGGACGAAATGGACAAATTCTTAGAAAGGTATAACCTTCCAAGACTGAACCAGGAAGAAATAGAAAATATGAACAGACCAATCACAAGTAATGAAATTGAAACTGTGATTAAAAATCTTCCAACAAACAAAAGTCCAGGACCAGATGGCTTCACAGGTGAATTCTATCAGACATTTAGAGAAGAGCTAACACCCATCCTTCTCAAACTGTTCCAAAAAATTGCAGAGGAAGGAACACTCCCAAACACATTCTACGAGGCCACTGTCACCCTGATACTAAAACCAGACAAAGATACTACAAAAAAGGAAAACTACAGACCAATATCACTGATGAATATAGATGCAAAAATACTCAACAAAATACTAGCAAACAGAATCCAACAGCACATTAAAAGGATCATACACCATGATCAAGTGGGATTTATCCCAGGATGCAAGGATTTTTCAATATACGCAAATCAATGTGATACACCATATTAACAAACTGAAGAATAAAAACCATATGATCATCTCAATAGATGCAGAAAAAGCTTTTGACAAAATTCAACACCCGTTTATGATAAAAACTCTCCAGCAAGTGGGCATAGAGGGAACCTATATCAACATAATAAAGGACATATACGACAAATCCACAGCAAACATCATTCTCAATGGTGAAAAACTGAAAGCATTTCCTCTAAGATCAGGAACAAGACAAGGATGTCCACTCTCACTACCTTTATTCAATATAGTTTTGGAAGTCATAGCCACAGCAATCAGAGAAGAAAAAGAAATAAAAGGAATCCAAATTGGAAAAGAAGAAGTAAAACTGTCACTGTTTGCAGATGACATGATACTATACATAGAGAATCGATGCCACCAGAAAACTACTAGAGCTAATCAATGAATGTGGTAGAATTGCAGGATACAAAATTAATGCACAGAAATCTCTTGCATTCCTATACACTAACAACGAAAGATCAGAAAGAGAAATTAAGGAAACACTCCCATTCACCACTGTAACAAAAAGAATAAAATACCTAGGAATAAACCTACTTAAGGAGGTAAAAGACCTGTCCTCAGAAAACTATAAGACACTGATGAAAGAAATCAAAGGTGACACAAACAGATGGAGAGATATACCATGTTCTTGGGTTGGAAGAATCAATATTGTGAAAATGTCTATACTACTCAAAACAATCTACAGATTCAATGCAATCCCTATCAAATTACCAATGGCATTTTTTACAGAACTAGTACAAAAAATCTTAAAATTTGTATGGAGACACAAAAGACCCCGAATAGCCAAAGCAGTCTTGAGGGAAAAAAACGGAGCTGGAGGAATCAGACTCTCTGACTTCAGACTACAGTACAAAGTTACAGTAATCAAGACAAAATGGTACTGGCAGAACAACAGAAATATAGATCAATGGAACAGGATAGAAAGCCCAGAGATAAACCGCACAGCACCTATGGTCAACTAATCTACGACAAAGGAGGCAAGGATATACAATGGAGAAAAGACAGTGTCTTCAATAAGTGGTGCTGGGAAAACTGGACAGCTACATGTAAAAGAATGAAATTAGAATACTCCCTAACACCACACAGAAAAATAAACTCAAAATTGATTAAAGGCCTAAATGTAAGACCGGACACTATAAAACTCTTACAGGAAAACATAGAAAGAACACTCTTTGACATAAATCACAGCAAGATCTTTTTTGACCCACCTCCTAGAGTAATGGAAATAAAAACAAAAATAAACAAATGGGACCTTATGCAACTTAAAAGCTTTTGCAAAGCCAAGGAAACTACAAACAAGATGAAAAGACAACCCTCAGAATGGGAGAAAATATTTGCAAATGGATTAACTGACAAAAGATTAATCTCCAAAATATATAAACAGCTCATACAGCTCAATATTAAAAAAACAAACAACCCAATCCAAAAATGGGCAGAACACCTAAATACACATTTCTCCAAAGAAGACATACAGATGGCCAAGAAGCATATGAACAGCTGCTCAACATCACTAATTATTACAGAAATGCAAATCACAACTACAATGAGGTATCACCTCACACCAGTTAGAATGGGCATCATGAGAAAATCTATAAACAACAAATGCTAAAGAGGGTGTGGAGAACAGGGAAGCCTCTTGCACTGTTGGCGGGAATATAAATTGATACAGCCACTATGGAGAATAGTATGGAGGTTCCTTAAAAAACTAAAATTAGAATTACCATATGACCCAGCAATCCCACTACCCAGAGAAAACCATAATTCAAAAAGACGCATGCACCCCAATGTTCATTGCAGCACTATTTACAAAAACCAGGTTATGGAAGCAACCTAAATGCCCATTGACAGACGAATGGATAAAGATGTGGTACATAATACAATGGAATATTACTCAGCCATAAAAAGGAATGAAATTAGGTCATTTGTAGAGGCGTGGATGGATCCAGAGACTGTCATACAGAGTGAAGTAAGTCAGAAGGAGAAAAACAAATATCGTATATTAACATATATATGTGGAACCTAGAAAAATGGTACAGATGAACTGGTTTGCAGGGCAGAAACAGAGACACAGATGTAGAGAACAAACGTAAGGACACCAACGGGGGAAAGCGGTGGGGGGTGATAGTGGTGGTGTGATGAATTGGGCGACTGGGATTGACATGTATACACTGATGTGTATAAAACGGATGACTAATTATACATGCTGTAAAAAAATGTAAATAAAATAAAATTCAAAAAACAAAAACCACCCCACAAAAATAATTAAGCATTTAACTCGATCCAGAAAGAGAAATATAAGAGAAGCAGGAGGAAGGATGCATAAAGTTTAAAGCAAATTTAATTCATTAAAAAAGTGGAGAAATGATGGTAAGTCCAAAATCCATTCTTTCAACAGGGCTAATTACATTGGCAAGCTCCCCTCAAGTATAATCAAAGCCAGAAAGGAGAGAAAGAGAACTAACTCCCAAAATAAAAAATCCAATATAAAATATCAATAATGAGAAGTGGATTTAAGCAAAAATACAAAAGAAATTGTGAAAACTTTTAAGAAAATATAATTTACACCTCTATGTTGATAAATGTAAAAATCATGATTAAATGAAAATTTTAAAATGAAAACACAAATGGCCAAGTTTGTGTAAAAGAAGTTGACAGTCTACACAGAACAAAAAGCATGGAAAGGGTAAAAGACCTACTGTTAAAGTACTGGATCCAGAGAAATTTATTAGCAAGTCTTTTCATGTGTGTTCATCTTTAAGGAACATATAATTTCTATGCTATGAAACTTATTAAAAGGGAGGAAAATAAAAGCTTTACAGTTTATTTTACAAAACTAGTATAGGGCTTCCCTGGTGGCGCAGTGGTTGAGAGTCTGCCTACCGATGCAGGGGACACGGGTTCGTGCCCGGGTCTGGGAAGATCCCACATGCCATGGAGCATCTGGGCCCGTGAGCCATGGTCACTTAGCCTGCGCATCCGGAGCCTGTGCTCCTCAACGGGAGAGGCCACAACAGTGAGAGGCCTGCATACTGAAAAAAAACACCTCAAAAAACAAAAAAAACTAGTATAATCTTGGTACCAAAACTTGACATATTAGAGCCTTAAAGAGGGACAACTATAGACTAAATGTATAACTATGAATATAATATGTATGAAATATTAGCAAATCAAAACTAGAGTTATAAAATATACTATGTCCAAGTGAGTTTATTCTAGAAGTATAAGAATGATATAATTTCAGGAAATTTATTAATATAATTAACCATATTACTAGAACAAGGAAAATATTAAGGTCAAAATATCAAAAATACTGCTGTCGAAACATTTGGTAAAATCCAAAATCTATTCCAGATTTTTTAAAAACCCTCTTAAGTAGAAAAAACTTAAGAATCCTGAAATTAATATCTTGAAATAAATATCTCCCAAATAAGAAGTATTTCTCTTCAAGTCAAAAAACAAGACAAAGATACCACTGTAACCACTATTATTAGGCATTTTTTTGGAATTTAAAGAATAGTAATAAGAAAAATGAAATGAGACGTATAAATATTGAAAAAGAGAAAAAGAATTTTTTTGCAGAAGACATTTGCCTATCTGAAAAAAGCTAAGAAAATCAAATACACTATAGAGTAAAATAAGGTACACATGATTCAAAATGTAAAAAATAGTTGGAAAAAAATGTGTACACACACACACACGCACACACACACACACACACACACAGTCCTGATATATGTAATATCCTGACACAAAGAGGGAAAACTGATTTTTAAAAACTTGTACGTAGCAGAGAATACAATAAATAAAGCTGACAGGCACATGATAAACTGAGAAAAATATCTGAAACCCATCCTAAATATTAATTCCTTTGATAGCTAAAGAACTCTTAGAAATTGTTGGATACTTTCATTCATTCAACAAATATTTATTGAGTGCTTATTCTTTGACAGGCACTGTTGTAGGTGCTTGGGACATAAATGAACAAAAACTCATAAGTCTCTGCCATCAAAGATCTTACCTCTTCATGCAATTTATTTAAAAAAATGCAAATACTAATAAAAAAATGAACAAAACCTTTACCTCCATTAGCATTTAAAGAAATGTGAATACAAAACTTTTATCTTTATTTTTCACTATTTAAGTCAGTAGAGATTTAAAAAATTATTACACTCAATGTTGTCAAGGGTATGGGAAACACATACTCTCACACACTTCTGGAAGGAGAATAAATTGGTAGAAACGTTCTGGAAGGCTATTTGGCAATCTTAAGAAGGTTGACTAGCAATTCCTCTTTTAGGAATTTAGACCAAGTAAATAAACAGATAATTGCAAAAACAATTTAACCACAAGGATATTTATTGTAGAGCTATTTGTAAGAGCAAAAAAGTTGGAAACAATCTAAATTTAGCATATACACACAACATAAGAAATTATATTGTGCTCATTTCGGCAGCACATATAATAAAATATTGGAATGATACAGAGAAGATTAGCATGGCCCCTTGCACAAGACAAGGATGACATGCAAATTTGTGAAGCGTTCCATATTTTTCAAAAAATGGGCAGAAGACCTAAATAGATATTTCTCCAAAGAAGACATACAGATGGCCAATAGGCACATGAAAAGATGCTCATCGTTGCTAATTATTAGGGAAATGCAAATCAAAACTACAATGAGGTATCAATTCACACTGGTCAGAATGGCCATCATTAAAACATTTACAAATAAAAAATGCCGGAGGGGGTGTAGAGAAAAGGGAACCCTCTTGCACTGTTGGTGGGAATGTAAATTGGTACAGCCACTATGGAAAACAGTATGATTTCCTCAAAAAACTAAAGATTGAGTAGCCATATGATTCAGCAATCCCTCTCCTGGGCACATATCCAGACAAAACTCTAATTCAAAAAGACACATTTGGGCTTCCCTGGTGGCACAGTGGCTTAGAGTCCGCCTGCTGATGCAGCGGACACAGGTTTGTGCCCCGGTCCAGGAAGATCCCACATGCCGCAGAGCGGCTGGGCCCGTGAGCCATGGCTGTTGAGCCTGTGCGTCTGGAGCTTGTGCTCCGCAACGGGAGAGGCCACAACAGTGAGAGGCCCACATACCACAAAAAAAAAAAAGACACATGCACCCTATGTTCATAGCAGCACTATTTACAACAACCAAGACATGGAAACAACCTAAATGTCCATCAACAGATGAATGGATAAAGAAGACGTGGTATATAAATACAATGGAGTATTACACAGCCATATAAAAGGATGAAATAATGCCATTTGCAGCAACATGGATGGACCTAGAGATTATCATACTAAGAGAAGTAAATCAGAAAGACAAATACCATATGACATCACTTGTATGTGGAATCTAAAACATAACACAAATGAAACATATCTATGAAACAGAAACAGACTCACAGATACAGATAACCGACTTCTGGTTGCCAAGGCAGGGTGGGGATGGGGAAGGGAAGGATTGGGAGTTTGGGATTAGCAGATACAAACTCATGTATAGAATGGATAAACCACAAGGTTCTACTGTATAGCACAGGGAACTATATTCAGTACCCTGTGATAAACCATAATGGAAAAGAATATGGAAAAGAATATATATATGTATTACTGAATCACTTTGCTGTACAGCAGAAATTAACACAACATTGTAAATCAACCGTATTTCAATAAAATAAAAAAGAAATTATATTGTAGAAGAATATGTAGTAATACAGAAATACTGTTAAATGAAAACGCAGGTTGTGTTATATACTGAATGATTCAATTTTAAATGAAAAGTATATATATGTATGCGTACATATATATATATACACACATAACACTTTAAAAAGATGGAATGATAGACATTAAAATATTAATTAAGGTTTTGTCTTAGTGGTACAATTTTAAATGCTTTCAATTTTCTTTCTTGTGATTTAGGTAGTATGGATTTCTTAATTTTAAAAGGAGTACTGTATCTCTTTAAACGTATAGATTAAAGAAATCCATATACCTTAGAGAGTTTATATGTTGTTGGATCCTACTTAATTATTACAAATACATCCCCCACATTTTAAACTAATCCCCCTAACACTGCGTTAATTCTCTCAGGCCTGAGCGCTGCCAGGAAAAATAGGATGTGACAGGTCTAGGATTAGGGTGAACCAGGTGAAGTGAGTTGTTGAAGTGCAGAGTTGAATTCCGTCTTTATTTTTGTTAATTGTGGATGTTTTGCATTAATTCTGGTTTTAAAAAATATTACATTAAAGTATTACTCTTCTTGAGTACTGAGAGTTTTGGCAACACCCCCGCCCCGCCCCCCAATTATGCACCCGAGGTGAGTGCCTCTTTCACCTCACCATATTCCCAGCCCTGCTCCCTGACAGCCCTCTGCACTCTCCACGTGCCACAAACAGCATCTTTACATGTGCTGCTCTGCCTCTTGCCTAGCAGCTGCAGTGCCCTCCTGGAAACCTCGAAGCAAACACTGTTGCTCTGGGTGGAGTGAGGAATGGCAGCAATCCCAGCCATTCATGGAGCACTTCCTTTGGCCTGGCCTCTGTGCAAAGCACTTTACTAGAATTATCTGAATCCTCACATAGCCTGATAGGTTGGGTAGCGGAAAATCCTATGCGTCCCCCAATACCATTCTTTCCTCTCAGTAACAGACTTTCCTAATTGCATCCGGGCACGTGCCCATCCAGAATACAGATCACATTTCCCAGGCTCTCTTGCAGCCAGAAGTGGCCATGTGATTAAGTTTGGGACAAAAGAAAGTAAGAGGGCTGTGCAATTTTGTGGGACATGTCTATAAAGGGGAAGGCCATTCCCTTCTTCTCACTTTGCCTGCTTCCTCTATGGAATATGTGTGTGAGGACTGGAGCTACAGCATCCATTTTGACCCAGATATTAAAGCCACCATTAAAGATGGTAGAATGACTATGTGGTCATGTGGGATCTCCATACCAGGCCTGGACTGCTGGGTTACATGAAAGAGAAACAGACTTCTATCTCATTAAAACTATTGTTATCTTAGGTTTCACGGTACTGGCAGATCAACCTAATCCTAATTCATTCTGACAGATATTCTGATGAAGTTCCCTTTGTAGATGAGGAAACAATTCAGAGAAGTTGAGCACCTTTTCCAAGTCTGCACAGCTATTTAGTGACAGATCAAAATCTGAAACCAAGATGTCTGACTCCCATGCCCTAGCTCTTAATCCTATGCTATTAAAGTTCCCTGTTCTAGGAAGATTTCCAAACCTGAGCAAAGGGCTTGGAATCCTAGATTTTAGATGCTCATTCTTATGCTTTTCTCCAGATAAATCCTAAACCCTTCTGAGGCTTTAGCAGTTAAAAATGGCTCAGCAGGAGAACAAGAATTCCTTGTAAATGTCTTTCAGTTACTGCCCATACCTTGCTCTGTCCTCAGACCACTGAGTGACAACATCACTGTTTATTTGCATGGGTCCTTAAGGATCAGCCATTGTTGTTTCTCAGGACAAACGTTACTCTGCTCTTCCTACAATGAGTGGTGGGGCTAGGGATGGGGAAGGGCTGCATCTCGGCAGACACTTCAGAAATCCCACCACCTTAAGACAGTCTAGTGGAAACCCAGTCCCAACCTTGGAACAATGTGTAGCCCTGTGGCATTTTGACATTGGGTGTCTCTGCACTGTCGAAGTAACACAGCATGTTGCCATGCGTTTATCCCCTTGGGTCAGGTCAATGCTAAAGTAAGTTCATCGCTTCTGCTTCTTCAATAACTGATGTCTGATGCATCAGTTGAATGCATTTCAGGCTTATAAGCGGTTCCCTGGATCTGCAGGCAAAAAGCTTTCACCATCTCTCCCCTCCCCCCACTAGTGACCAGTATCTCAGCATTAATGCATCTGATGGCACTGAGCCTCTGTGGCCTGAGCAAGGACAGTCGCCAAGCAGGGGTTGAAATCACATTTTTATATACATTATTACTTTCCCACAGCTTGGTTTCTTGCAGGCTTCTGATCTATTAGGTCACACCATTTAGTCTGGACTGAATCCTTGAATTACTTTATTTTTTCTTCCAAGACTCTTGTACTCATTAATCAAAATATTCATCCGTAGTGTTAATATAGCAGGTCTAAAAGTGTAACATTGCTTAGTGTGGAAGACAATATACATTCTCAACTGTAGATTTTGTGATTCTTTTGTGAATAATAATCATTGTTATTTTAGGAAAACCCTGAGTTTATCCAATTCTTGTTAGAATTTCCCTACCATAAAATGGAAGTGTGAAATCCAAACCTTCTTGTGAAGTAAACTCATACTATCATTTACACATGTCCAGTCATGGCATTAATAAAAGCAGATTGTCTTGGATAAAACACATGGTTAGCCCTTAAAATAGATGTGAAAATAAGATTATAAATAATTGCTCTTCTTTACTGTGACTATTGGGTTGTATTTAGTGCCAAACTTTTTTTGACAGCTTCTAACGAGTAAGTGTATTATAATTGTTATCCAAGTACAAGCTGCCACTTCTGTGTCATGGCATTCCTCTTCCACAAACTGATGAAAGAAATGAAGCCATGAGGAATCTAAGTAGAACCAGAGGGATTTGTTAGGACAGACATTCTGATTCCTTCATTCTGCTTCTCACTTATTGTCAGACAACAAGTGAGTAAAGACCCACTAAAAAAATCAAAAGATCCATTCATCTTTTGACAAATAAAATAGCAGTTATCAGCACAATAGCTTAGTTTTGCAAGAGCTGCCCTAAATGTACTACTAACTGGTAAACTCTAAATTCCCTTGTGTATATTCCAAGAGTGAGGGACAGGAGGAGGACGAAGAGAGTGAGGCCAAGCTACCTCCACTGTAACTGAGGAGGGGCTCAAGGACAGCAGGAGGGAAAGTTAATATCATCTCTTCCTGGACCAGCTGGGGTGCTTGTATATTACACAGAATTTCCCAGAATTCCTTTCCCTGTGTGGTTCTGAGTTAGGATGGGCCACAAGAGACATCTGTGGCAATGACACTGCAGCCATACATTCCAAAGGCAGCTTGTGTCTCCCTTGCTGATGATCCGCTGGTTCACCTTGTCAGAGAAGTTCAGCTGCCAAGACAGAGGCTCCAGCTCCCATGGAATCTCCCTCTTCAGCTTCTCTGAGCCCTGGGCCATGAGCATGTGCAGTTTTGAGGGGAGGGGCACTGTCTTCTGCAGATCACCTGTGTCTACCAAGATTACAGGTGTGAGAGACAGACATGGGTCACCAATTCTCCCTGTGGTTTCCAGCTTGTCGTCTTTCTCCTCTACTTCACAATCAGCCTTTCTCTCCCACTGCTGGCCCTGTGGCTCAACAGCAACGTCAGGCCCATCCACTCCATATACAAAGGCAAGCTCCATCTGGAGATTCCTTCACCAACCCCCCCCCCCCCCGCCAATAGGGTGAGATTTAATCCTGTGCTGCCCAGTATAGTAGCCACTAGCCATTATATGACTATTAACATTAAAACTGATTAAATTATATACAATGAAAACTTCAGTTCCTCAGCTGTGCTTCTGCCATATTTCACATGCATGCCTAGTGCCTATGTTATAAAACAGTGCAGATACAGAACATTTCCATCACCATTGGAAGTTCTATTGAACAGTACTGGTATAATTCTTTTCATAAATTCCTTATTTCATATCACTCTTAGGGATTCTTTTTCTCTGATCAAACCCTAACAGATACACCAGCATTTGGTAAAGACTGGTCTAGTCAGTGATTTTCAATTTTTTGTTTTCTTGAGCACCTATGATTGATAATGTTCACATGTGTGACAAATTTCCATGGCCCAACTCATATTTTGACAAAATTTCTAAAGAGGATTCCAAGAAAGAAAAGCAAATAGGTGAAATAGATGCAGCATTAATTAAAATTCCCTTAAGACACTGATGAAAGAAATTGAAGATGACACAAACAGATGGAAAGATACTGTGTTCATTGATTAGAAGAATTAATATGGTTAAAATAACTATTCTATCCAAGGCAATCTACAGATTCAATGCAATCCCCATCAAAATACCAATGGCATTTTTCACAGAACTAGAACAAATAATTTTAAAATTTGTATGGAAATACAAAAGACCCCAAATAGCCAAAAAAATCTTGAGAAAGAAGAGTTTGAGGTATCATGCTCCGTGACTTCCGACTATATTACAAAGCTACAGTAATCAAAATAGTAGGGTACTGGCACAAAACCAGACACATAGATCAATGGAACAGAATAGAGAGCCCAGAAATGAACCCATGCATTTGTGGTCAATTAATTTATGACCAAGGAGGCAAGAATATACAGTGGAGGAAAGACAGTCTTTCAATAAGTGGTGCTGGGAAAACTGGGTATCTATATGTTAAAGAATGAAATTAGGACAATTTCTAACACCACATACACACACAAAAAAAACCTCCAAATGGATTAAAGACCTAAATGTAAGACTGGAAACATAAAAGTCCTAGAAGAAAACATAGACAAAACACTCTGACATAAATCATAGCAATATTTTTTTTGGATCTGTCTCCTAAAGCAAAGGAAACAAAACCAAAAATAAACAAATAGGACCTAATTAAACTTAAAAGCTTTTGCACAGCAAAGGAACCATTAACAAAACAAAAAGACAACCTAATGAATGGAAAAAATATTTGTAAATGATATGACCGATAAAGTTAATATCCAAAATATATAAACAGCTCATGCAACTCAACATCAAAAGAACAATCAATCTTATTTAAAAAGTGGGCAGAAGACCTGAATAGACATTTTTCCAAAGAAGACATACAGATGGCCACAGGCACATGAAAAGATGCTTAACAGTGTTAATCATCAGAGAAATGCAAATCAAAACCACAGTGAGATGTCACCTCACACCAGTCAGAATGGCTATACACAAAAAGACCACCAATAACAAATGTTGGTGAGGATGTGGAGAAAAGGGAACCCTTGTACACTGTTCGTGGAAATGCAAATTGGTGCAGCAACTGTGGAAAACAGTATAAGGGTTCCTCAAAAAACTAAAAATAAAACTACAATATGATCCAGCAATTCTACTCCTGGGTATATATCCAAAGAAAATGAAAACATTAATTTGAAAAGATACATGTATCCCAATGTTCATAGCAGCATTATTTACAATAGGCAAGATATGGAAGCAACCTAAATGTCCCTAAACAGATGAATGGATAAAGAAGATGTGGTAATACACACACACACACACACACACACACACACACACACACACACACACACACACAATGGAATACTACTCAGCCATAAACAAGAATAAAATTTTGCCATTTGCAACAACATGGATGGACATGGAGGTTATTATGCTACATGAAGTAAGTCAGACAGAGATAGATAAATACTGTATGACATCACTTATATGTGGAATCTAAAAAATAAAACAAACTAGTGAATATAACAAAAAAGAAGCAGATGCACAGAAAGCGAGAACAAACTAGTAGTTACCAGTGGAGAGCGGGAAGGGGGAAGGGGCAAGATAGGGATAGGGGAGTAAGAGGTACAAACTACTATGTATAAAATAAATAAGCTACAAGGATATACTGTACAGCACAGAGAACATGGCCAATATTTTATAGTAACTATAAATGGAGTATAACCTTTAAAAATTGTGAATCACTGTGTTGCACACCTGAACCTATATAATACTGCACATTAACTATACCGCAATAAAAAGTTCTTAAAAAAATACCAAAATGTGAATGAAAAGAACATTTCATTGATTTGAAATCTTTCTTCTTTTTAAAATTTAGGCATTTACAATTACAAAATTTACCTCTAAGCACTGATTTCACTGCATTACGTCAATTTTGGTATGTGGTACTTTCATTTTGAATCATTGCGAAATATTTTCTAATTTCCCTTGTGCTTTCTTATTTGACCCATTGGTTATTTAGGAGTGTGTTGGTTAACTTCCATATGTTTGTGAATTCCCCAATTCCTTCTAGTCATTCCACTGTGGTCAGAGAACATATGTACAATCCAATCATTTAAAATTTACTAATACTTGCTTTATGGCCTGATATATGATCTATCTTGGATAATGTTCCATCTGTATTTGAGAAGAATGTGTATTCTGTTGTTGTTGGGTGGAGAGTTCTACAGATGTCTATCAAGCCTAATTTGTTTATAATGTTCAAGTCTTCTATATGCATCTTGATCTTCTGTGTAGTTGTTTCATCCTTTACTGAAAATGGGATATTGACGCCTCCAACTATTATTGTTGAACTATCTCTTCTTCAGTTTTGACAGTTTTTACTTCATGTATCTTGGGGCTCTGTTATTAGGTGCATAGATGTCTATAACTCTTACATCTTCTTGATAGATTTTTTCTTTTATCCTTGTGAAATGTCCATCTTTGTCTCTAGAAACAATATTTGTATTAAAGTCCATTTTGTTTGATATTAGTATAACGACTCCAGATTTCTCTGGTTAGTGTTTACATGGTACAATTTTTCCATTGTTTTACTTTCAAGCTATTTGTGTCTCTAAATGTAAAGTGTCTTTTTTGCAGTTTTTTAAAATCCATTCTGCCATATCTGCCTTTTAATTGGATGGTTTAATCTATTTATATTTAATATAATTACTGATAAGGTAAGATTTGTATGTTATTTTGTTATTTGTTTTCCATATGCCATATATATAATATAAAATATATATATATAAAAATATTTTGACACTCTATTCCTTCATCATTACTTTCTTTTGTGTTAAATAGGTATTTTCTTTTTTTTTTTTTTTCAGCACGCAGGCCTCCCACTGCTGTGGCCTCTCCTGTTGCGGAGCACAGGCTCCGGACGTGCAGGCTCAGCGGCCATGGCTCACGGGCCCAGCTGCTCCGCGGCATGTGGGATCTTCCTGGACCGGGGCATGAACCCGTGTCCCCTGCATCGGCAAGTGGACTCTCAACCACTGCACCACCAGGGAAGCCCCTAAATAGGTATTTTCTAGTGTACCATTTTAATAGCAAAAATACAATTTTTTAGTTATTTTCTTAGAGGTTGTCTTGAAGATTACAATTAACTTCCTATAACAACTTAGCTCAGATTAATATCAACTTAATTTCAACAGTATATAAAACTTTGCTCCTATATAGTTACATTCTCTCCTCCCACTTCATGCTGTAATTGTCATGCAATTACATCTTTATACATTGTATGCCCATTAATATAGATCTACAATTACTGCTTTGTGCAGTCTTCTTTTAAGTCAGATAGGAGGAAAAAAGTGTTATAATAAACAAAAAATTTGTATTGTCTTTTATATTTACTAATGTAATAACTTTTACAGGTGTTCTTTATTTCTTCATATGGAAGAGTTTTTTACTATCCTTTTCATTTTGGCCTAACATTCCCTTTAGTATCTCTTGTAGAACAGATTTTCCAGTAGCCAGTTCTTTCAGTCTTTGTTTATATGAAAATGTTTTAATGTCCTCCTTTCATTTGAAGGATAGTTTTGCTAAATACAGACTTCTTGGTTGACGTCTTTTTTCTTTCAGCATTTTGCATATATTTTCCCACTGACTTTGGCCCCCATTGTTTTTGATGAGAAATTAGCTGTTAATCTCATTGAGGATCATTTGTACATGATGTCACCTCTCTCTTGTTGCTTTCAAGATATTCTCTTTGTCTTTCGATTTCAGTAGTTTGATTATGATGTGTCTAAGTGTGGATCTTTGAGTTTACCCTACTTGGAGTTCACTGAACTTTGGATGTGTAGATTAATGTTTTTCATTACATTTGCAATGTTTTTTGCCATTATTTCTTAAAATATTCTTTCTTCCCCTTTCTCTATCATTTTTCCTCTGGAACTCCCTTTATGCATATGTTGATTCAGTTGATACTATCTCACAGGTCTCTAAGGCTCTGTTAACTTTTCTTCATTCTTTTTTCTTTCTGTTCTGCAGACTGCATAATCTAAGTTGACCTATCTTCAAATTCACTGATTCTCTCTTCTGCCTGCCCAGATCTGCTTTTAAGACCGTCTAGTTAAAATTTCAATTCAGTTATTATACTTTTAAACTCCATAATTTCTATTTTTTATATACATAATTTTTTTTTTTTATATTCTTCATTGGTGAGCCATTGTCCTCCTATCTTCCTTGAATTCTTTAGATGTATTTTCCTTTACTTCCTTGAACATATTTAAACTAGCTGGCTTAAATTTTTTATTTAGTAAATCCAACACCTGAGCAGTTTCTATTGGTTGCTTTTTTTCCATGTGTGTGCACCACGCTTTCTTGTTTCTTTCCATGTCTCATAATTTTTTGTTGTTGAAAACTGGACATTTAAATAATATAATGTGGCAACTCTGAAAATCAGACTCACCTTGCTCCTCAGCGTTTATAGTTATCACTGTTTTTTGTTGTTATTGCTATTTGTTTAGTGATTTTTCTGAACTAATTCAGTAAAGTTTTTATTCTTTGCTATAATGTGGCCACTGAAGTCTCTGCTCACTTAGCTTAGTGATTAGCTAACTGCTGGACAAAGATTTCCTTAGTTACCTGGAAACAATGTCTCTGAATCTTTGCCAAAGATTTGTGCATGTTGGGGCACACCTTTAACTCTCAGGCATGTTACAACTCTCCCTTACCTTTCACCTTCTGCTTGTGCAAAGCCTCAAGGTCAGCCAGAGGTGAGAGCTTAGCATGCTCACAAACTTGGGCATGTGTACAGCCTTATATACTTGTGTGACCTTATAGATTCCCTTGAATATGGTGAAGTTTTTCAGATCCCCTAAACCATCTAATTTCCCATATTTTCTTTTGAGGCTTTTCATTAGTTGATTGTTTGCCCGAACTATTTCGCCTGCCTCAGGCAGTAATCAACGAATCACCCCAGTAATTACTTTCAACAAATGCCCACTGGGGAAAAATTTTCTGGTCAAGGGGAAGAGAAGGGGGCTTTTTATACTAGGTGAACTCCAAGTCAGATCAAATCAAGACAATCTTGCAAGGGGTGGGGTGGTTCTTTCAGGAAATCACCAGACTGGTCAAAGAATGACAATTCTTAGGGAATGATGCTTTGAAAGAGCTCCAGCCTCCTTCTGGTGGCTGCCAGGCTGCTGGTTTTCACTGTAATTGTGGATTGTTATTTTTCAAGGATCCTGCCAAGCAGGGAGAGAGGGGAACAGAACAAGCTAAAATGCCACAAAACTTGCTTATTCAGCTGTTTTTCTTGAATAAATACTCCCCTGGTTACTGCAAACCTTTGGTTAATTTCCAGAGGTCTGAAAAAGTGGGTTCTGACAAACTTTTACCAGTTTTTCATTGCTTTCATGGAAGGGAGAAGTTTTGGAGGTCCTTACTCTGCCATTTTCACTGACATCACTCTGAGAAAGAAGCTTTGCAGGAGCTCTGTCCCTTTTTTGCCCTCTGTGGTTACTGCCAGGGGGCAGAAAAGGGACAGAGTTGCTGGTTTTCAAGCCTACCATAGATCTGGGGAGAGGTGGGTAGAAATAAGGCAAGTTAAGACACTGCAAAGCTCATTGTTCTTACTGAGGCTCAGGCATTTTTCTTGAATAAAAACTCCCTAAATTGCTATGAGTTTTTGGTTCATTTCCAAAGTTCTGAAAAAGCTGACTCTGACCATTTTTGCTAGTTTTCTCATTGCTTTGATGGAAGAAAGAATTTTCAGAGGTTCTAACTCCATCAATTTCTTAGACATCACCCAAGGATTAAGTTTTATACAGATAACTGTAAATTATATTCCCCCCCCCTGAAAAAAAGAAAAAGATAAAAAGAAAAGAAAATCACTAAACCACCGATTTAGGTGTTGCAACCTTAGTTACCTTAGTGAAATAAGGGATATTAATTATGACACACAACTGTGTCACCACATGAACACAGAGGAATGCAAATTTAAATGTTTCCTTAATTATTTGAATTTCATGAAGGCTACCTGCTTAGGATCAATGTAGATGGCTCTTGAAAAAATATTAAAGACACTTAGACAAACAAAGAGGGATAGTCCTCTCTTTGGACAGAGATGGGCACCACACACAAGCTGTCATCAGGCCCTCTCCAACATTCACTCTTTCTATCAGGCATGGGACCAGTCAAAGCTTTGTGTGTGGAGGGGAGTAGAGAAGATGCTGTTCTTCAGCCTTCAGTGTTTCTCCTTCTGTGTGCCATCTCCTCCATGCCAGCTGGTCCATACAAAGGAGGGCAGGGCAATACCCATAAGAAGAGGCCTGAAGTGACCACTACCATGTTCTGTGCAATAGCACAAGAGCTTCTGCAGGTGGGAGAGAGAGAGAGGCATAGTTGTTGTTTACTTTTCCTTAGGTCTGGTTGTTTTCATTTGAAAATCCTGGTTTTGTTAAGTGGGTTTTTAAAAAATTAACACTAGCAATAAAAACTATCTGCTTCCCCCTCCAACTTTAGTAAAAAAAAAGGGGGCTGGGGGGTGTGGGGGAGAAGAAGTTTTACCTTGCTTTCCAAAATAGAGTTTTTATGTAATAATCCATGGAAAATTTCATTATAAAGGTTTATTTCAAACTAAACAGAAGTAGTGGTGACTTTTAGAATTAGCTTCTCTAAATCAGCCTTAATTTAAACAATTTAGATGAACACAAGTGTTATGGGATGAACTGTGTTCCCCTCACACCCCCCACCAAATTCATAAGTTAAGATCCTGATCCTTACTGCCTCAGAATGTGACTGTATTTGGACATAGGGCCTTTGACGAGGTCATTAAGGTAAAATGAGTTCGTTTGCCTGGGTCCTAATCCAATATGACTGCTGTCCTTGTAGGATTGTAGGAAGATGAGATTAGAACACACACATGCACCTGCACAGAGGAAAGAACAGGTAAGGACACAGCGAGATGGCTGCCATCTGCATGCCAAGGAGAGAGGCCTCAAAAGAAACCCAACCTGCTAACTTCTGATCTTGGACTTGATATTGGACTTCCGGCCTCCGGAAGAGTGAGAAATAAATGTATGTTCTTTAAGTCCTCCAGTTTGTGGTATTTTGGTATGGTAGCCCAAGAAAACTAATACAAAGGCACTGCAGATTTATAAAACACGAAGATTTAATCTGGTGTTAAAGCTGGGAACCAAAAGGTTCAGTCCTGGGAAACAATCATTTGCTTATTCCAAATCAATGTTCTCTTAAATAACAGGAAGCTCAGAATTAACTTCCAAGCAGTGTGATTAAATATAGTATTATGTCCAACAAAAAAACTCCTCTAACCATATTACAACAAAGAATTGCTAGGACTGCTGTATGATTACCAGTTTGATTTTCCAGCTCACTGTTCTGGCACATGCAGAGAAACGCAGAGATCACCCTGGACTTCCTAGATAACATACTCTGGGTGAATGTCAAGATTATTTTTATGATTGGATGTCATCTGTTGTAAAGGTCCATGTTCTTAGTTACAAAACAACCAGAATCCACTCTGACTAGTTTAAGCAGGAGAAGGACTTTTTGAAGGACGTGAAGGAACTCACAGAATTGGGGGGATGGCTGGAGAAAGGGGCTGGAAGCTCAGTGCCTAGCACCAATGCCCAAACCCTGCAGAAAAAAATGGCCTGATATGGAAATCACTGTCTCTGCTGCTGCCAAGCACGAAGCACCAGAGATTTACCTTTACTGCACCAGCTTATTCCAGCTGTTTTAAAGCCATTTCTGCAACAGGATCTTCTGTATGGAAGTCTTGCCCTGATACCCCTGATTAGTGGACACCCAGGTCACATGCTGTGTTCTAGCTGCAACGGAGGCAAGTAACTTATACTCTGGGAGACATAGGTACTTCAGTTAATAAAGGGAGGTCATTTGAAAGTTGATGGGCAGGCAAGAATATGACAAATGTCCACTATAGCCCTTAAGTTATTTATGACCTATGCTGTGCTTTCTTTAACAACTAAGCTTCTAAAATGACAAAAGATCATGTCAGATAAATAAAAGTGTGATGATGAGAAAGACAAACAAGTCAAATATTTTCAATCAAATTTTCACCAGAGCATTCAATAACATTTCCTACAATCAATACAGGTTGAATATTCTCAGAATATTTAATAAGTGCTTGTTAATAAGTGAATAAATGTTGTCAAAGTGGTCTTTTCCCTTAGTGAGAACACCAAAAACTATTAGAATCTAAGTTATTGGGTTGTAGTTCTAGCTCCTTATTTTCACACCCTCTAATGGTGTCGTTCTTCTCATTCAAGAACATAGTTTATCTGTTGCTATGGTAACTTTGTTTTCCAACAGGAAAACTGGGACACATGAATTTTTTCGGTATTTGTTTTGGGCACAAGAAGCAAGCTCACAGATGCTGCTTAAATATTAAAATGGACATTTTGATGGTTGGTGGGAACAAAAGAACAGAATATTTCAAGTTAGGACTGTTCCAGAAAAGTATGATGCGGTCACGGTACAAATTCATGGTAAAATGGGTATAGCATTTGCTTCAGGGAGAAGTTTTATAGGCATTAGTTAATTCAGTCATGCATTCATTTTTTTATCTTAATACACATTTCTTGAGCACTTACTATGTGTCAGACACTGATCTGGGACTTCATGTTATGTTCCACAAAGACCTTGCAGTTCAATAGCATGAGACAGATAGGTAAGCAAAACAATACAGTAAGAGTTTGAGATTCTAGGACAGAAATCTACAAGTCTGATTAACACACACTGCACTATAATTACACAACAAAATGTGAATATAACTCCTCCCTTGTTAAACACAAAGTAACTACAAAAAAATCATATATTAGTGTCTCATTCCCAGTGCATAGGAGATCTCCACTGAGAGTGTTTTGAAGTCAGTTACATCTGCT
This sequence comes from Aethalodelphis obliquidens, assembly GCF_003676395.1. Taxonomy (NCBI): domain Eukaryota; kingdom Metazoa; phylum Chordata; class Mammalia; order Artiodactyla; family Delphinidae; genus Aethalodelphis; species Aethalodelphis obliquidens. The sequence continues at coordinate 41,712,182 of NW_020837949.1, forward strand.
TTTCTGTTTAAAGACTGTTAGTTTCACTTTGAAGCAGTAAAACATCACTACACATCCAGAGCCCACTAGATAGATTTCAGTAAATACAAAGGCAAGTATCAAGATTACATTAGCTCATGTACAGAACAGACTTTTAATGAAAATCAGTCCTTTCCCCATTCTCTCTTAGTCAGCTAATCAAAAGAAAACAACTTAAACACTAAAATCTTCTGTGAAATCTCTAAGAAAGACCTCTCTCCAGTGTTCCACTTGAATTTCATTCATCTCTCTATGGGAGCAGGCATCACCTTATTTGATGGTATAGTATTTATTTTTGTCTGTCTCCCACCCTGCACTATGCATTCTTTTCTATCCTTGGCATCTAGGGCCTGGAAGATGAGCAATCATCTTGGAAAGAGTGTATAGATAATGGAATAGGTGAGTGCATCCCCTTATCAACCAGCAAAGCATGGAGAGCAGTTTTCTAGGTGGGACTATGTGTTTAGGAGTTAGACAGGCAGCCTTGGGTTGGAACCTGTCTCTGCTAGTTATTGGTTCTATGAACTTGAGCAAATCATGTAATCTTTCTTGGCCTCAGTAGTTTCATCTGTAAGATGGGAATAATTAATAAACCATGACTCACAGGTTTGTTGTGAGAACGAAGTGGGAAAACGCTGTAGAAGACTGAGCACACACTCTGCAACATAATGCCAACCCCATGGCTGATGCTCAGTAAGTGGTGGAAAGAGTCATCATGATTGATATTCCAGCGGATGATGGTGTGCTTTACTGCAGCTGGCACCCTCATGTTTAGGGACACTGAACTTTCTGGGTAGAACAAATTGTACAGCTGGCCCTTGGCTGCTATTTGCCTTTGTTTCATATCCCTTCAAAACACAGAATCAGCACCTCTGCCTCTTCCAAACCCCAGTGCATTTTTGAACCTTTGAGAACACAGCTTATTATTATTATTGTTGTTGTTGTTGTTGTTATTTACTGCTGTAGCTCAAATTTTTCTTTCTCTGCCCCCCACTGCCCTGGAAGAGTGTTTGATAAGAAAATGCCCCCAGCTTAATTTGAAAGACCGGCCTCTTAATTCATCATGAAATATAGAAATCTGATACGCTGGCCTCATTATATTAAGAGCCCAATATCACTGCACTGCGAAGTTTGGGGAGTAGAGGAAGTGTGGGCAGACTGGGTGGGTGGTGGGAAATGGCAAACTATGCCCCCACCCCCACTCCAAACACAAACACACATGCAGTCTTAAAATAGCCAGAAATGTTTTTTCTTTTTCTCATCAGCTGGATGCTCATTATGAAATTGGACCACGTGGAAAAAACATAAAGCCCTTCCCACTTGTCCAGCTTGGTAACATTAAATTGGGAAGAAGCCTGTGATGGGGGTGGGGTGGCTTCATAATATAGTAAGTGGAACCTTTTAGCTTCAGTAAGTGAGTCTGACTCAGGAATGCAGGCGATTGTATCTCCAAAAAAATCAATATTAAGATGCACAATTGCTCCCCTGGTATCGAAAGAATTAGTTGATCTACATGCTAAATGACAAGCCTCTTGATAACAGGGATTATGCGACCTGCCTTTTCAGCCAGGGCTGCTGAGGACTGTCCCTTAGGTCCCTGAGGCAGAGATAATCTAATTAGAACAACAAAGACCAGATCCATTTGAGGAGAAGGCAACGTGGGGTGGGCAGGGGGTCTCGAGGGATGGTGGGTGTGTGGGATCGTGTTGAGTCTTGTGTTGGCAGGGAGGGGCTCCCTCAGAACAAAAGCATCTAGGTGGAAAGTTGCTGGGGAGCAAGGCCTGGAGGGGAGAGGATGGCTGCAGAAAGGGTGGACAGAGGTCACTTCTAAAACATGACTTAATCTCCACTTTGGCTCCACAAACACTGCCACGCTGGCTCCCAGACTCTGGCCAGACTTGACGGAACTAGTGAGTGAGTCTCCAGACATTCAGACACTCAAGAGGCCCTCCAGCCAGTCACAGAAGAGAAGGAAGGGCCTGGGAAACGCACGTGGGGCTGTCTGACCCAGATCCTCTGGCTCCTCTGTGACTCCCCACCATGCCCGAAGACGGAAGGTTCCAAGGAGCAGACCCTGGTGCAATGTCCACTTGTCCATGGCAGAAGAGAAAAGCAAGGCCGTGTGTTGCATTTTTCAGGAAATTAAACTTCTGTCATTTAAAGGACTGTCCTCTCTTCTTATATTATGTACCTCTCATGTTTTTGGTGGTACTTGTTTTGGTGGTAAAGATTCCCTTTGAAAATCTATGAAACTGTCTTTTTTTTTTTTGCGGTACGCAGGCCTCTCACTGTTGTGGCCTCTCCCGTCGTGGAGTACAGGCTCCGGATGCGCAGGCTCAGCGGCCATGGCTCACGGGCCCAGCCGCTCCGCGGCATGTGAGATCTTCCCGGACCGGGGCACGAACCCGTGTCCCCTGCATCGGCAGGAGGACTCTCAACCACTGCGCCACCAGGGAAGCCCTGAAACTGTCTTTTTAAACAGACTTCTCAGCAAATGTTTTAAAAATTTTATCCTCGTGGGTTCCTTTTTTTCTTATGGAAATAAAAAAATTGGCCCAAATAAGCTTTGTTCTTAGTTCTTATACCCTCCATAACTTCTTGCTTCCAAGGTAAAAGGTGTTTTCAGTACATGGAATTCTAAGGCAGTGAGACATTCATTAGGCTGATAGTTTTCCCATTGTTAAAAGAAGGGCTTTAATGTAATCAGGTCACTCAGAACCTCAGTGTGTATGTACCATGCTGTGGACTAAAGCAGAGGAGCTCTGACTCTGGGGCAGGGGGAGCTCAGAACCTTGTCTTCCAGGCCTCTTCTTTAGATGCCCTGCCCCCATCACCCTGGCAGAGCCTGGGTCCTTCATGTGTCTCTGGGCTGTGGGTGTTGGGTGTGCTCAGTTCTGGCCCAGTCAGAGAGGACCTGCTTTCCTCTCTCTGGCTGTTCACTGTGTGGGGAGGTTGAACTGGCCCATCACTTAAAATAAGGTTTCAAACCCTAAAAAGCTGAGTGTACGTGAGGCAAACCATCCCAAACCCAGGACAGTGGACGGGTGATTTACCATGATTTGAGAGGACCTTCTTACTCATCTAGGGGAGCATAGGTGGTGTCCATGGAAGCAGCTCAAAGGTTCTCTTGACATTGTCACTCAAAGTGGGAAATGCAGGAATGTTGCTGCGGAAAGGGGGTGGATGATGGGGAGGAAAGGGCTTCCATTATCTACGAACCATTTCTACTGGCAAACAAACACTACCAGTCCTACTCAAAAAGAAAGTAGTGAAAGACATGAGGCCTTAATAATGGTAAAAGAGCCTGAATAATGGTAAAAGAGCCTTATTCTTCCTGCTCCTACCCTCTAACATAAATTTCTGAGTTTTTTAGAGATGGCCACTGTCTAAACAATACATTAATTTACCAATATCTTTATGCAAAATAATATTAGTGATAATGGTTGTATTTTCTTTCTTTTTGGTAAGAAAAAACATACAGGTTTTTGCTAAGGGGAAGAGTTTACAAACATTTTCGGATGAAGAGCTACAGCAAAAAATCTTTAGGGGTATTATCTATATCTGACTTCCTTGTTAAGTTCTGAGAACCGAATCCTAGAATAAATGACAGTTAACATCTGCTTAGCTTGAGCTAAAACTGTACTTGGAAGGCTTAACAGTCTCTCTCCTTGACTTACTGAAGTGCCAAGAATTTATATCAAATGAATTTGCTTAGGCAAATTACACTTACGTTTGGTTTTTAGAAAATTCTGCTTTTGTCACACCTCACCATTATTGAGTTTAGAAGGAGGTCATGGCTGAATGAACAAGAATGGAGGAGGTGAAGGAGAGGGGATCCCCGAGTCTCACTTCTCTTCTGTCATAAAATATACATGTATATTTTAAAAATTAAAGTTAAATTGGCTATTCACATTGAATTCTAATGTCAATTATTGAAACTTACTGCATCTCCACTATTTTTGGGGGTAATAAGTAACCTTTCCTAATTGGGGAGAAAAGACGTGCAGGAAGGAGATAACACAGGCACAGAGCCAAGCAACTTAAATGTTAAGTGGCATGGTCCTTTACAACTCCATTGATATCTGTGTGGGCTGCAGTGGTCAGGAAGGCTCTGTAGAGAAATAGGCCTTGTGAGAGAATCATGGAGTGTATCGAGGGCAGGAAAACACAAAAGAAGAAAGTTCCGAAGCAGAGTTAAGAGAGACACAGACGTGGTTCAGTGGGAAGGCTGAGTCAGTTTCTAACCCCAGCAGGGCTCTTGCTTGAGAGATAGGAAAAATGAAGTTAAATGAGTAAGATGAGGCCAGATTATGGTAGGCCTTCCTCTCCAAGACAGTGGCTGTTGGCACTTCTCCACTCCTTTGTCCAAAAAAGTCACCACTTATCACTCATGGCTCTCTGTCCTTCTCTGTACAGCTCCCCAGGTAGCCACGGACAAATAATCAGCTTTGGCTTTCAAGATGAGATCTATGTTCTATTCCCATCCCAGGCCAACTTCTTTAGACTTGATGTATAGGAAATGGGGAGCTGCTGAGTGAGGAAGAGTTGAATAAAGAAGACATGAGTCCCCAAACTTCCCAGTTACCACTGGTGTCAGCCTTTCCTCACCCAACTATGTTTTGAAGTGGAGTTAAGCATCATGGGAAGAACACTGGACTAGAAATCCTAGGACTTACATTTGAGGTACAGTTCAGCCACTAACTTGCCCAATCTGCGCCTCATTTTCCTCATCTGTAAAATGAAAAGACTGAAATAGGTTGATGGGTAAGGTCTGTTTTGACACTGAATTTTTTTTTTTTTTTTTTTTTTTTTGCGGTACGCGGGCCTCTCACTGTTGTGGCCTCTCCCGTTGCGGAGCACAGGCTCCGGACACGCAGGCTCAGCAGCCATGGCCCACGGACCCAGCCGCTCCGCGGCATGTGGGATCTTCCTCGACCGGGGCACGAACCCATGTCCCCTGCATCGGCAAGCAGACTCTCAACCACCGTACCACCAGGGAAGCCCATGACACTGACTTTTTAGAACACTACAAATGCTAACAGGAAAGCAGCCAGGCTGAGCCTTGCTCAACGGCCTCCTCTGGGGAGGAGCTGGAGGGCGATACAAGCCAGGCCAGCCCTGGCAGGGAAGAGGAAGCTGAGGTTCTGGCTAACCCACACCCTAAATTAACAGCTCCTGGATAACTGAGGGTCAGAGTCATTAGATGCTGTTTGTGTTAGATGATCCATATGGTACAGAATGTGGTTTAGGCGCCTTGAGGTCTCTTGGTAGGAAGTTGATGAAAGGCCTCATCTGGAAACAGCTTTCTCTAAGGATCAAGGCTAGTGGAAAAAGTTTGTATATCATTGTTTCCTTCCCTCTGGATCACCATAGCCATGTCTTCAGCTTCGCGTGGACAGTTTGGCAGATGTCCCCACTCAAGGGGACTTCGCAACAAAGCAGCCTTTCTCGCTGATATGATGTCTCCTGCTTCCCTGTTTGCCAGCTTCTTTGGCCTCTGAGGGATGCATTCTGGAGACATGAGTTGTGGTAGGATGAAGTCATGGCTCCATGCAAAAGGGCAGGAAAACTGTGCTTTCCTTCATGCATGGAGCTGCACACCCTTTACCTGTGGAGCAGATCTGAGGGTTTTACTCCATTTGCCATCTCAATGTCAAGAGATCAGCTCTTGGGAGTGATCAGCTTGCCAGTGGCTGTGGCTGAACTTCAAAAATGTTGAGAAGCTTAAAGCCATGCTATTTTAATGGTCAGCTAGGCACTGTGCAGGCCTGGCTTGGCCTAATTTCCTAATTAGTTAGTATTCAGGCAGGGACATGACAAGATTCTGTGTTTACCTCTTGAAATGTACCTTTTGTCAAGTTCCCTAAACGCCCACCCAGGGGCTAAGTAACATGGCAGGAATGATGTCTGTCTTTCAATTTGCCGATTTTTAGAAAGCTCTTTGATGCTTAATAAAATAAATGTCCTTAGTCTACGGTCACTTTTAAAATAAATCTTGAAAACATGTGACTGAGACAATAAATGGACAAACTGTGTATTCCTCATTGATAGTTTACATTTCATAGTTCTGGGATGCCCAGGAGTCCATGGCCAGAAATGAGGAGTTTGATTTAAAAGGAGCTGAGCTTGTTTCCCTTCCTCTCTTGAGTTGGGCTTTTTCGTATCCATCCAACCATCCATCCATTCATCTGTCTTTCCTTCTGTCCACCTATCTGTTCATCCATCCATCTATGTATCCATCCATTTATTCATTCAGTTGTTTAACAGACATTGCCTGAGGGTCTCCTCTGTGCTCATCACTGACTTTGCCGTGGTGGACAAGACTAACCACCTTCCGCCTCTACAAGCCTACAGTGGGAGGGGGCCCATGTTTGTGGGGAGCTGTGTTAGCAGAGGCTCTCTTGAAGGTGTTGGGTGGCAGGCGCAGCTGGTTTTCTGTAGGCAGGCTAGACTCTGCCCGGGTGTGCACTGCTTGCTCTTGGGTTTCTGATCTTTTAAAAACCAAGAAAAACGTTCTTGTGGCCATGGAGTTTTTGATTCTGTCTTCAGAATTTGTATATCTAATTTGGGGAAAAGAATAATGAACAAGCTGGAGTCTCATTGACCCTTCTCTCTTTCTATGTGGTGAATAGAAGCATTTGGTTTGGAGCTGTCCAGCTGGGCACTCACTCTGACCTCTTCAAACCTAGTTCCTCCTTCCCTAAATTGCAGATGATAATATTCTCTCTTCCGTGTCATTACTGTGAGGATTTCATGAGATAAAGCACACTGAGTGCTTAGCACAGGGCCTCCCATGTTATAAGCCCTCAGCAACTGGAAGCTTTCAAAGTTATTCAACCTACTAATGAGTTAGGACAGAGCTCTCTTGCTTTCACGAGGGTTGTTAGTAGCTGTCAGTAACTAAGATTTGGACTTATGTATTTACATTTCTTAGCAAAAATTGAGTTTGTTACCATGCTTTCACATAATAACAAGCAATCAAGGCAGGGTTTTAAGTACAGTAATGATTGTCTTTCATATAACTTACAGATAGGACCCGATTACTTTGTAATGGACATTAGCATTCTGTGTGTGTGTGTGTGTGTGTGTGTGTGTGTGTATTTCTGGGATATAAATATGGCTAGGTTCCCCTTAACATTTTACCTAAAATAGCACTGAATTATACCTTAGTTGAAAGTAGCATTGGCTCTGAGTATAAGGGAGGGGGAAAAAAAGGAGGAATAGAAGGGTTTTGTTTCCTAATAAACAATGAGCTACCCAGCTTTGACACAAGAGATCAACAACTTGTGTCCACTAAGCAGAAAAGGCACAAGTGTGGGCCTGCTGTGGGCAGAGCAGTATTTGCTGCCCCAGCACCTAGTTTTCCTCTCTGCAGTGGGGTAGCACTTCCCCTGAGATCATGCACTCCACTCCACAAGACAGATGTCAGCAAGTGGAGCCCCTCCCCACCTGCATGATTTTTCAGGGAGAATATGAGATGATCTTTCATTTTGTGAGAAGCCCCAAAGCACCCCAGAGGGAGTGTGGCTGGAAAGTGTGTGTAGTTCCCTGTAGGACCAGAACTGGGCAGTGATCAGATCCAGCCTTCCTCCACCACAATAGCAGTGGCCTCCTTGACAAGCTTACTTTTTAAACTTGCTTTCCTCATAGTCCTCAAAACCCCTGAGGGTAGTCGTACTTTTACTCTGGGTGCTTCCCATAGTGTGGCTTCCCCTATTGCTATCGTAACAAATTACCACAAACTCAGTGGCTTAAAACACATATGTTATTTCACAGTTTTCAGTGGTCAGGAGTCTGGGCATGACTTAGTTGGGTCTTCTCCTTGGGGTCTCAAAAGCTTACAAATCAATGAATTGACTGGGTTGTGTTCTCATTTGAAGGCTTGACTAGGGCAGAATCTACTTCTGAGCTCATTCTGGCAGAATTTGTTTCCTTGCAGCTGTAGGACTGAAGGGCATGGCTTCTTGCTGGTTGGCAGGGGGAGGCTGCCTGCAATTCCTCCACATGGCCACTAACTTCATCATGATGGTAAGAAGAATCTCTAGCTAGTGGACTCCACTAACGAGACAGTCTTTTATAATACAGCACAGTCATTGGAGTGATATCCATCACGTGTGCCATATTCTACTGGTTGGAAGCAAGTCACAGGTCCTGTCCACACTGAAGGGGAGGCGATTATACAGGTGTGAACACTAGGGGGCAGAGGTCTGGAGCCATCTTAAAGTCTGCCTCCCACTGTGGCCTCCATATTTTTCATTTTTCAACAGATGTTCTAGCAGAAAAGAACAGTTGCAAACTCTCATAACACTAGACATATAAGTTGTCTCCAATTTTTGTTTTTATAATGAATACTGCTTTTCATTTTCATATATAATATTCTCTACTTGTCAAAAAATTTAATTCTTTCAATTAAATTTTTCCTTATTAAAAAAAAAAGAACAGTTGCAAGCTCTTACCCCAGGGTCTCTGCCTCAAACCTTGCTCCTTCCAGATGGAGTCCTCACCTATTCCCAGCCTCCCTTCTGCAGGACCTGGCCCTCAGCCTCACCTCTCATTGTCTTGTCCACAGACAGTTTCAGCCACTCTTCTGGAACCACCTTCTTTCTACTCACCATGCACACAAGACCTTCTGACATCACCCTTAAGTCTCTCCCTTTCTCCTTCAGTCATGCAATTTACACCTCGAGTCACTGTGCATGGGAGCCTGGCTCAGTGCATGTGTTCTAGAACCCAACTCCTCACTTCAAATCCTAGCTCCATTATTTACAACTCACATGACCTTGAACAAGTTATTGAGCCTCTCTGTGCCTTAGTTTCTTCATCTGTAAGATTGGGTTAATACTAATCATCCTCACAGGGTTATAGTGAGAGTGAATTAAATGATGCCTATAAAACACAGAACAAAATCACTCACATTCTAACATCATGAGCCTTCACCAAACATTAGCTACTATCATTACCCAAACTTAATTTTCACCTCTTTGAGAGGTCATCGATGTGGTTATCATCTTCTCTGGAATTGGTCCTCCTCAGTTTGTGAATTTTCAAAAAGGGTATCAAGATGGAAAAAAGAAAAAAGTTGCTAATCTGCTTCATTTTTCTTTATTTTTATCTAATCTGCTTCATTTTTCTATGCATGAGTGTAATAGGATGAGCAGTATCTCCTGCTTCTGATATTTCTTTGAAAAGAAAATCATTGTCCCAGAATCTAAAGGTTTATCTGAACTGAAAGATCCTCTTGACCTTCTTATGCTGGGTTATTTCCTGATGTAGATTAGTATCTTTGAGCATAGGCTGAATTCTCCCCTCTGCTGTAGAGGTTTGGCATTTGTTTTTCCTTTGTTCTTTGCTGGACAGTGTGAGGGAGGTTTTGATTGGTTGACTTGGGTTTCTCCTTCCATAGGGTTCCTTGTAGGGACATCCATGGGCCAAGGTCTGAGCTGGGGTGGGGGGGTGAAGACAGACTGACACTGTGCTGTGTGGCAGGAGGGGGAATGGAGGAAGATGGAAGGAAACCACTGGGGAAAGGGTCTTGTAGAGACAGAGCCACTGAGCAGCACTGACAGGTGCGTGACTGAGGGTGCCGGGCCCTTTTTGATGCGCTCTGCTCCCCTCCCATTCCCAGGAGAAGGGAGCTGGAGGAAGGGACTCGATTCTCCTGGAGGACCTGCTCCACCAACCTCACGAGAGGGGCTGGGGAGGGTGCACTCCTGGACTTTCTCTCCCTCGTCAGCCCTGTGAGCTCGTGGTATTATCCCCATTTCACAGATGAGAAAGTTGTGAACTTTCAAAAATTGCGCTATTATTAAGGGCCAGAAATGGGTTCAAACACAGGTCTCTCAGACAGAATCTGTATTCCTTGCAGCTGAAAGAAGAGTTTTAAAGATCGTACACTGTTCAGTGCAAGCGTGGGAACATGCACACATAGCGATCCTCTTTCTGGAGGTCTTGGGACTGTCACTCTCACAGGCCACCAAGATAATTTCCTAAGTACTTGGTAGTTGTTAGAGGAGTTTAAAAAAGTCTGTTAGACAACTTTTCCAAGGAAAGGCTTATCAGCTAAAATGATTTGAGATAAGGGTAAGCAGATGTCAAAATAGACCACCAAGGGGATGAGAAGCCTGAGGCAATCTGGAAGGATTCTGATAGGCAGTAGAAGGGGAAGATAGACAGATTTAGATTTAGGATGCCACAGGCAGTACCCACATCTGTCAGACAGGTATAATTGCTCTAACCCATTCATTTAAAGTCAGAGATTCTCAAGAAGTTGCATGAAAAACAACTTCACTGTATAAAAGGAGAGGCAGCATTCTTCTTCACTAGGTTTTTATTACTCTTCACTTTCAAATAGTGAAAGGAAGAAATGGGGAGACAGGCTAACTTCACTCCTTGCGGGGTGTGCTGCTTGGCTAAGAAGCATAAGCTTGTGTGATGACATGGAAGAAGGTGTGTGGAAACATCCCCCTGTGTGAGCTGCAAATGGATCACACAGCAGCTTCTGGGGTGAAGGGGGCTTCAAGCTCCCCTCAGTTGTCAGCACAGAACAGAAAGTCTTGAAGCCAGAGCCTCCAGGCAAATCTCTCACTTATATTTTAAAAAGCCTATTACGTTGGTTTTAGCAACTAGTTAAGTTTAGATGATCTCTATACTACATGGCAGCTTTGCATCATGTATACATTTCTATATACATGAAGGAGTCTACTTATAGAATGACCAAAATGACCAAGACACTGTGTGTCTGTCATGACCAAGATGCTAATAGCTTACAGAAGTGTTGATATTTCTGCTCTCACACTCACGATTGAGTTACTCAGCTGCTTTATTCAGGGCTCTTACCAAAATGAAAGGATGTTAAAAAGAATCCATCAGTGAGTCCCAGAAAAAATTTTATCAGCAAACACAATTTTGAAGTACTGACTAACCACAAATCAGATGACAATCATGAGTTAAACTTCAGTGGGATTGTTTAAGGATGTGTCAACAGAAACACAAACTATACTATAATCAACTTCAGTCAACTAATGAACATGAACTACAACATTCATTTATTAATTTAACATGTATTTATTGAAATATTTTAAAATATTTAAAAATTTTAAAGTCCTCATAATACTTTCTCCCAAATTACATAAGCACTGAGACCTAGCATAAATTGTTGCTTTGAAATTTAAATAGATTTTCAATTTAATTTCTTGGAAAACTGGGATAATTTCATGGGCAATGTTGTGTCACCATGCTATTACTAACACCTAACACGTATTGGGTATTCAATAAATGTGTTAAATTAAACTGAGTCTATTTCAATTTAAGCAATATTCATTGTGTGTATAAATTTATGTGCACAAGCGCGAAAATACAGCCAAGAATTAACCACTTCTAAACTTTGTGTGTATGTCTTAAAGAGCCACATTTAATTTCCAATTAAGAGTATAGGAGAGGGGAAGCAATTTGACTAATAAAACAGAGAATCACAACTTGTCTTTGATTGACCAATGAATTGTGACTTGGATCAAACTGTCTCTGCTGTATTATTCTGTCACTTGCATACACTAGAGTTTTACTGTGCTGGAGGATTGGATGGTATGGAAAGAACTAATAAGAAGAACATAAAATATTTGACCTCAAACACATTTCTTAAATGTGATGGTGCTGATAGTCCTTTTTGTTAAGTTTTGGCCCTGCATCTTCCCTTTATACTTGTTTTGAAGGACAGGAATGGCCAAGTGATGATAGCTCTTCATCAAAATCTCAGTTTTTGCTGGCATTACACGTGTAGATTGCATTGTGAGCGCTTTCATCTGATTCCAAATAACATACATTAAGAGGTTTGTTGTCAAGTTTCCAAAGGGAGGCTGGAGATGGCAGGAAGCTTGTCTGTTTTAATCTGATTGATTAGTGACCTCCATTCTAAATGGTGCACCTCTGAAAACACAGAAAATCACCCCTTCTCAGGTTAGAGATTACCAAGAAAACAGCAAGCTGGAAAGCCACGAATAGTTACTAATTGGTTAACCATACGTTAATTGAGCTGTTACTAGGTTCAGGCTTTTACACATAAATCTCAGGAGATCCTCACAACCACCTTCCAAAGGGGGCATTGTTCTGGTTATCTATTGTGTAACAAGTTACCACAAACTCAGTGGCTTAAAGGAACATGCTCCCTCACTTTTCGTTTGTTTTGCTTGAGGCCACTTCAAGTGAGTTGTCATTGACACACAACTGAAAAAATCTTGCGTGCAGATATGAACATGCCGGGGAGGAGAAGAAGATAAAACATACAGATCATTACAGCCAAGGTCTTAAAAGCTAGTGGAGAAATAAATGGCTGGATGAGGAGCTGAGGAAGAAGAAGGGGTCCAGGAAGGCTCCATAGAACATGCAGAACCAAATGTTGAAGAAAGTGATGTCTGGCTGACAAAGGGGAGCGGGCTCCAGACAGAAGAAACAATGTACAAAGAAACAGGGAACTAAGGGATGGAGAGAATTGGGAACTACCCACTGAGAGGTGGTAGAGGCAAAGTGCACTCTTGGAAGGGACAGGGGTGGAGGCATGGGCACCATTCTCCTCAGTCTCCATGTCTGTAAAGTGGTGAAAATACTTGCTTTTTTGGTTTGTTTCAAAATGAGGAGGAGAGATAATGTCTGTGACACCCCTCTAATAAATACAGAAAAAAATGACAGATTTTGTTATCCTATAATAGTGACAGGAGATAAATACAGCAAGAATTAAGGGGTCATATGGAGGAAGCCTTCTCTCTGGACTTATTCCTGCTGTCCCTGATCCCATATTTGTAGATCCTGTTCCTCTAATAATTCCTGAAAGTAGTAATGGGGACCCATTACGGAAGTCCAATACAGAAAGCACGCATTTGCTCATGATATTCACGCAGGCTCACTCAGTCATTTCAAGTGGGAAGTTTTCCAAATTTAAAAGGGGGCAGTTTAGGAAACACTGCTGAGGACAACGTGAGAGGTATCATGCAAGGTCTGCACCATGGGAAGATCACTTCCCGTTCTTTCCATCTTCATTGAACAGCCAAGGCTGCTGTATTTGTAGAAATGCAGTGGGAAGGAAGATAGGGCCAAAATGAAAATGGGACCCCTGTGGCCTGCCAGATCCACAGAAGAAGGGTAAAAGATGGGGTGGAACTTCTTTGTTGCTAAACCTGGCTTTTCTGAGTTTAGGAAGAAACAGTGGGAGAAGACATGATATGTCTTTTCTTGTTTGTTTGTTTAAACAGTCTCTATTTCATTAGGTTAGATCTGGGTGAGTTTTGCTTGATTTTGCAGAAACATTCTGAAATGAATGCCATCTGTCTCTCTTGGTTGTTGGTGTTGAAGAGTATTTTCTCTCTTCTCCAGTTTCTGGTGGGTGTTTTCCTGGGAAGTTGGGAGAGACTGTATCACACTTTGCTAACCAGATGCCGTTTCACTCCCCAGATTCTTTCCAGCCCTCTTCACTCCTCCTGAATCCCTTTGCTGAGAGTGATTTCCAGTGTAGATGTGGCACAGAATCAACTTGGGAGGGTTGACCACACAGCTGAGAGCTCAAGCCAGAGCTGACAGAGTTAGTTTCTGATTGGAACCTATCCATTCCTCCCTTGGGAAGCCCGAAGCTTTGCTCCAAGGAGTGAACCAGACCTGTAGGCTGCAGCCATTCCTGGGCAATCCCAATTTGTGCATGGCCATCTAAGACCTCTAGATGCTCTTGGTCTGCTTATGTGAGGAGTGATCATGGACCACAGGTGGGAGGGGAGGGTGGGCAGTGAAGGATAGGATTGGTAGCTAAGGGTCAATGGGGTTTTCCATTCCAAACGTATCTTTGTTATCCCTGAGACTAAAGGGATAAACACCCTTCAGGTAAACAAATACATACTATCCAATTCATGTTCTTCTGTCTTCCTTTATGCATGGAAAAATAAATTTCTTCTTTTCTTTCTCTCTTTCTTGCTTCCTTCCCCCTACCCCATCATATTCTCCACCACCACGCCACCGCCCTCCGTCTCTCAGTCTCATTCTCTTCTGTTTTGTTATCTGATGTCTCTCCTCTTAAAGAAAAAAAAAAAAAAACTTTGGTGGAAGGCAAAAGAATGTAACCCAGGTCCCTGTGAGAGTCTCTCACTCCACACTCCTTGCTCCTTGACCTGGTCTCCATTCATTTGGGCACAATTTGCCACTGAGAGAAAACACAGAGTAATCCTCAGGTACTTAACCTTGATCTACCTGTATCAATGGCCCCACTTGTGAAGAGGCCTGAAGAGATCTGGCACATAGATAGGGCCCCCTGTGGGTTTCAAGTCTGCACAAGCTCACCGAGCTCCCAGGGACTTCTTGGGAGTGAAGAGGGCCGGAGAATGGAAGCAAATCCCCATCATACTCTGCCTCCTTTTCAAAACATGTATTCCAAATCTCAACAGGCTGAAACCAAGTAGTTTCAGTTCCAAGTTGTGCACCTTCAGCAGCGGCCCTGCACCTTCACTCATCGCTTTAACACAGAATTGATGCTTTTCTCACTCAGGCAAGGGCCCTGATGTTTTAAACCCTGTGTAGATTTTGTTCTGATACCAACTTTGCTCTCCACATGTGTGCAGCTGCTCTGCCACAAAACTGGTGGGGTTTGAGAGGTAAACAATGCTATTAAAACCCTGAGCTTGGGGCTTCCCTAGTGGTGCAGTGGTTGAGAACCCGCCTGCCAATGCAGGGTACATGGGTTCGAGACCTGGTCTGGGAAGATCCCACATGCCGCAGAGCAACTATGCCCGTGTGCCACAACTACTGAGCCTGCGCTCTAGAGCCCGTGAGCCACAACTACTGAGCCCACGTGCCACAACTACTGAAGCCCGCATGCCTAGAGCCCATGCTCCGCAACAAGGGAAGCCACCGCAATGAGAACCCCGTGCACCACAACAAAGAGTAGCCCCTGCTCACCGCAACTAGAGAAAGCCCGCACACAGCGATGAAGACCCAACGCAACCAAAAATAAATAAATAAATAAAAATAATAAAATAAAATAAATTTTTTAAAAAACAACAAAAAAAAGTCCTGAGCTCACTTCCTGGGTCCTGGCCCAGAGCTAGCCCTTCCCTGCTCCCCTGCCTAGTTCTCTAGTTCGTAAAAGTACTCCTGGCTTTACATTGAGAGGCAGACTCGAGTGCCCTGGCTCACAAAGTGGCTCTGTCACTACCTATCATGTGATCCCTGGCAAAGCACTTTAACCTCTCTGGGCCTCAGCTTTCTTATGTGTAAAAACGGGGTCAGTGAACTAAATCAGCAATTTTCAAATTCTTTTCTGTTGACCCTGAGAGTCTCTACTTCAAGGAGAGAGAGAAGAAAGAACCTGAGAGGGTGGGCTGTGGGCCCCTCCCCTGCTTCACCTGGGGCAGCCCTGGCTCCTGCAAACATTTCCTTTGCAGAAGAGTTTTGCTGCTAAAAGGAATTCTGCAAATCACTGGCCTAGGTCAGGATTTGCCAAGCTCACCTGGCCATAAAAATATTCTGGGGTGAGGCTGGTTAAAAATACAGAATCTCAGGTTCTTCTCCTGGAGATTCTGAGTCAGTGGATATAGAATGGAGTCCTCTTCCCAGGCCCTAAGAAGTTCTCACCCAGCCTGAAAGCCCACCACAGTCCCAGGTCCCTGCTCTGAGAGGCTGAGAATGGATGCCCTCCCAGGCCCAGGAGCCAAAGGCCAGAGGACACTGCAGCCACCCAGTGACATGTTGCCTGGTGATGTGGTTGCCTCTGGGCTTGCCAGCCCTTCCTCCCTCTGCCTAGCAGCCAGCCCTGGCACAGGTCCCACTTCCCTTGCTTGGAGCGTGACTCAGCCTATGACACAGGGCCCCTGTCTGGTGACTCTGGGTCAGTCTCTGTAGGGGACTTCCCTGCTTGCATCTGTCCAGGGTCTCAGGCCAGGCTCTCCTTCCTCCTCCTCCTCTCATCATGCTGCAGTCTCCAGGTCCAGCACTCAATACTATGGAACCAATACACTCATGACCAGCTCAGCCTAAGGTAGAGTCAGGCAGTCAGGTAAGCTTGGCCAGGCTGTGTCCTCTGCACAAGGGTACCTTGTCCAGGGACCACCTTGGGAAGGCTGAAATGCATCCACAGCGCACCCTGACACAAGGTTGTGCCCACCCAGAGGGAGCAGCTTTTTAAAAGTGGGCTGCAGACGATAACTACTGAAGAGAAACTGCCAACTTCCAAGTTATATGGAATTTGTCTTATATTTTTCAAGTCCATAGCTAGTTCTTTCTGGCAGAAGGTGAGGCCAGATGGCAAATACAAAGCAAGGACCTGAATGAAAGCAAGGTTGGTCTAGAGAATATGAAGCAAAGAGTATGATGGGAAATGAAGTAGTGAGTTTCAAACAGGTAAGCTGTGAGCAAACTGTCCTTTCTTGTGCCCTTTGCAAGGACATTGGGGCAATGTCAAAAGTCCTGGTAAAATAAGAAAAACATTTCTAGATGCTTCCTATTTTTAAAAGACCTTTCTAAATTTTATACCATGACATTACAGATTTTATAGGGGGAAATGTCATTGTATAAAAAGATCTGAGCAAGCACCTGGGTCACAGCATGTCTGGGTGTACAGTCAGTTCTACTAGAGCACTTGTTTTGAAAATGCAAATTTATTCCAATGCAACTGAAATACTAGGGAACAATCTGAGCAGAGCATGTGTGATTTTGGCCATGAGAAACACTAGGCAAAGCAGAAATCTGTACCTAGCAGAAATGAGCTGTGTAGGAATACATAATCACACACGTGAACACACCTCAAACATCTACCAACCACCTGGGCTCACCATGTGTGTTATGGAACACACACATCCACATCTGATATTACAGCTTTCCACCCAGCTTCAGATAAACCTCCTTCCATCACTTCTCACAAGTTGCAATCCCTCTCATACCCACCCTCACAAGCAAGTTTCAAGTCCCTTTCAAGGTAAAGTGCCATATTTATTGTGGTATTTCTATATATTTTCAATCATTTATCATGTATAAAAGTGTGCTATCATTTTTTACTAGGTTCCTATTGGTTTTTTTTCATGTGTCAGTTGTGAAGTTGTTGAGTATTGTGCCCCTAAACTTGTTTCCCCCATACAACCTGTTGTTTTTATCGTGTGACTCTGCATGGTGTGGTGAATTTTAGAAACACAGATGTCATGTTGAAGCAGATCTGATTGTACATCAAACCGTTAAGTCCCATGATGAGGATTTCAATGTTCTCAAGAGCATTAGATAAACATACATACATGAGTTGCCACCCCAAGCTGCAAAAAATGAACACTATTCCATCCCAGCACTGCCTCTGACTTGGGATATGCTTTCCTTTGTGGGAAAGACTGGATCACTAGTCTGGAACCGGATGCTAGAAGGGCAGGCCTTTGCAGTGAGGAACATCTGTATTGTGCTCATGATGGCAGGTCCCAGCTAGAGGCTGGCCGTGCTTGCCCTGCAGTTTGGACACATTGAGGCACTTGTCAGGGTGGGTGGAGAGGTCTTATGGGACTATTTGCCGGAGGAAGTGAGGAGCCTCGTGACAAAGAAGCTACCAAAGTACAGAGAACACATAAACTTGGTCCAGGGTCATGAAGTCAGCATCAGAGGGGAGGAAAGATGTTAGTGGAGAAGGATAGACATATTCAGGACTTTTTTCTCCATCCATTTTTCTCCAAAGGGAGAACTGGGAAGAGGAGGGATAAAAACGTCTTTCCTTCCTTCCTCTCTTCTTTTCTTTCCTCCTGAATTCAATACATATTTATTGAGTGCCTATGGCCCATGGTATAGAATGTCACAGAAGGTGGGGTGTGGCAGCAAGGAGGGGGTCAGGGCACCTCACTTGACCAGACAGCCTGACCATCCTACACCTGGGAGGAAATGGAGTTGTGGCACCCACAGGTCCCATTCTCAAGTCCATTTCCCCCAGATGGGGAGAGGGATGTTTATACGGAAATCTACAAGAGGCATACCCGTGGAAGAGCAGAGGAGAACAAAACTAACTCCTTCAAGTGATAAAAGGAGGAGACAATATCAAACCAAAGCTCAAAGTGTGAGTAGGAGTTCACTAAATGAAGGAAGACAAGAGGGGTATTCCAGGAAGAAGGACTCAAAGATGCAAAGGCAGAGAGGCAGTTGTGTGGGCCCACCAAGGTAAACCCTGGGAGAAGAGGCTGGAAAGGACACAGGGGTTACTCACACCAGAGCCCTAACTCCAGACACTCGGGATGGTTGACAGGAAAGGATGAGCTCAGGCAATGGCTTGGAGGAGAAGCAAGGTGCAATGGAGGCTTTTGGGGAAAGACATTTTCATGTCTCTAAGGTAAAAAAGTCATATAAGAAGGGGTGCTTAGAGTCCAGGAGCTGTCGGGGTAGGTGAGGGGAGGAAGGGGCCCAGGAGCGAGGGGTGGTGCCTTGGGAAGGTGAGCTGAGCACTGGGTGGGAGGAGCCTCTGCAGAGGTGGGAGGAGCCTCTGCAGAGGTGGGAGGAGCCTCCGCAGAGGTGGGAGGCAACTGCAATGACCCAGTGAAAAGTGCAGCCACACTCTGATGCAAAGACAAATAATGCAGGGCATGTTCACAAAGTAGTGTATTTCTCCTTCAGTTTTATAATCTAATAACACCATAACTACGAATTTTAAATTCTTATCTGAAAACTCACTCAACAAGATTTTATCTGGCTTTAGGTAAGTTGGTTAGCAACAGATTCTGGGTTTGTGACTTTTTCTTGAGCACCAAGTCAGGCATCATCTAGGCACTTGACACCAGTTAACTCTGATCTTCACAACAACCCTTGAAAGACAGCCATTAAACCCTCTTTACAGGTCAGTAGACTAAGGCTCACGGGGACAAAGTGACAAGCCCTGGGCCACATAGCTCCCCCTCTGACTCCAGTTTTCCCCCTTGGGGGGTAGTGAGAAGAGGTGGGTTGGGCCAGTTGCCTTGTTGTCTTCACTGATTTGCTATCAGCTTAGGGATACAACTTCCTTATCGTAGAGCTGCCCCCAGTGTCTGATGCACCTGGGTGGTTACCTTGGGCCCCTTCTCTCCTCTACTAACCTCGAAACATTTCACAAGTCCTCCAGTCTATCCAAACTCAGTTCCCTCATCTTTAAAACAGACAACGCTGGCCTACCTACAAGTGGGAAGGGTTGTCAAGCTCAAACAAAAGCAAGGAATTGCTTTGTATATTGTGAACTACTCCATATGTGTTAAAGAAAACAAACAAATGCAGCTTCCTGAGTGTTGTTCCATAAACCAGCACCAACACCAAAGGCAAATGGGGAAGGACTGATCTTTCTCCTTATATACTCGTATACACACACACACACACACACACACACACACACACACACACACACACACACACACACACACACCCCAAGTTAAAAGTTTCCGTTTTGATGGAACTTTTTCCTCTCAAAGTCATCCTTGATGCTTAAATAGTCTGATCTTGCCCACATGGAATGTCGGGCAGACAAAGACATACATGAAATAAGAGCTATGAAGAGAAATAAAGCTGATTAAGGGGCAGAGGGTGCTAGGGGTGCTGGTTCATGTATGGAGACCTGGGAAGGAAGGCCTTTCTGAAGAGATGCTGCTTGGGCTGAGATTTTCATGAAGTGAAGGAATCAACCATGTCATTTTCTGGGGGAAGTGTCAGGCAGAGGAAAGAGGAAGTTCTGAGTGCCGTGAGGATTAAACAAGATTGTGCAAAAACCCCTCAATATGCAGCAAGCTCTTATAACAAGAGATTTACTACACTGGAAGCCTAGCCCAACACAGATCGGTGGTATGTTTTTGAATGGAAATTTATGCGTAGGGTCCATTAAGGTATGTTTTCTCATTGTTTTTTCCTCTTCAGATAGCACATCTCCGAATATATACAGTTGGTCTAGTGTTACCACTTCATTCCTGTGTCTGGGCTGCTGATGAGTTTACTTAGTTCTTCCAGAATGTACCTACTGTTTTCAGGTCTGAGCAGAACAACTTTGAAAAACCTGGGGCAACCTTTAGTCCTGGCCGTCAACCCTTGGCTACGAGAGTTACGTTGTCAACCAAAGTTCCCCTCCTGAAGATGATCCACATATTTAATTTTTAACTCGGCCTATCCATTGGTTCTATGTGGCCATTCTATTGTGAGTCCCAAATTGAATTTGTATGGATCGCTCACACAAAAAGCCTTTTAGAGAGAGTGGTGGGCAGACTGGTGGGGGTGAAAGGGAGGTTTGGCCTGTGATGAGTCTGACTTTGTATATACTCTCATTCTTTCACTCTCTCTCCCTTCTCGTCACCCCATTCCATGAATGCTAGAGGTGAAATGAAAGTGGATTCTCTCTGTAGTGGGCATTTCAAGAAGCAGGTTGGATAGCCAAGGACTTAAATAAAGTCAGAGAATCAAAAGGACATAACCCTTTGCTTTGGGTTATCAAAGGCTGTTGATAATGGGAAAGTACCAGGAGCCTCTACACCTTTCCCTTCTCTCCCCACCAACACACACACTCGAGAAAAACACTTCTGTTTTCTCTCTCACCAAATGTCCATGGTTCAGGTACATTATTGCATTGTGACTGCTGGGGGCTCTGGTGGGAACTGGTGAAAAGGCAGCTGGGCAAAAGAGTAAGGCCCTAAGATGAGTACCCACAGGGAGGACAGGCCCATAGGGAGGGTGGGAGAACAGATCTCCATGGGGAGATGGTACAAGCTCCGAGCCAGCCCAAAAAGGTGGAAGTTTTATTTCATTCAATTGCTCCCCAAAGGGAGTTTCTGCTGCTGGGGCAAGAAAACATTTGTTATTTTGACACCTTTCCATTGCTTGTCAAGTCTTAACAGCCCTCTTGGGCCTCTTCACGAATCTTCCTGCTTCAAGATGTCTTTGCCTCTGGAGGAAGTCTCATCACTACAAGCTGTTAGGAAATATTGTAGAAGCAGCTCAGGTCCAATTTCTGGAAAGTACAAATTCTTTCATCAGGGAGCATAATGGGAAAAGCACAGAAGTGTTGTGAGTATGGGTTTAAATCCCTGATCCTCACACTTCATTGGTTTGGGCCTCAGTTTACAGACTCTGTAACGGGCTGTAAAGTGGAGAAAATCATAGCTAACCCTTAGCACTGTCCTGAGGACTGAAGCACAAGCCAGAGTTCCACACACGGCAGCTGTCCGTCTTATTGATATTCCAATTTCTCTGCTTCTTGAATAAATATCATACCTGTTTCATCAGATCAAAATGCTCCTTTAAAGAAGGCAGCAAACCCAAGGCTATATGCAAGGAGGCAGCTCCTAAACCTTTCAGGAGAGATTGATATTGGGCTCCAAAGGAGTATGTGGCAAGGGTCCCTTGATCACAGTTTGTAATTTCCCAGGGGCTCTCAGGAAGGGTTGCCAAATTTAGCTACAAAATACAAAACAAAACAAGACAGGGCAATATTTGGGACATATCTGAAATTCAAATTTAACAGGGCATCCTATGCTTGATTTAGTGGTCCTAATCCCAGAGGATGCTGATAGCCTCACATTTGGCCTCCTGTGGTCTCTGCATTAGTGTGTTGTCTTCTGCTTCATCCTCTGCAACAGCAATGCAAATCTATCCTGGAAGAACTTCATAACGTGGCACGATTTCGTACATAGTCTGGCTTCATCCCTCCCCAGCTGTGGACCTGTGGGCATAGTACCTAACCTCTCTAGCGCTCAGTCCCCTCATCAGTGAAACCCCTTCCCTGCCTACTTAACAGAGTTGTTAGAGGAGCAAAGGAGACGTAAGATCTGACCCGTTTCACCATGTGGGTTGATGCATTCGTTATGCACAGATGTTTGATGTTCTCCAGGCATCA
Source organism: Aethalodelphis obliquidens (assembly GCF_003676395.1). Lineage (NCBI taxonomy): Eukaryota > Metazoa > Chordata > Mammalia > Artiodactyla > Delphinidae > Aethalodelphis > Aethalodelphis obliquidens. The sequence goes on from NW_020837949.1 coordinate 41,734,026, forward strand.
GCACACACGGTCTTTCTCTGTTTATGGAGGGCAATGATATGTGAGGCACAACTGAACGACTTGCAAAGTCAAGACAGGTTGCAGGGATGAATTCTAATCCAAATATCAGGCCTGTTAATTAGATTGGCCTGACAGTAAGCTTACATTTATGACATGATGTTGGTTGTCATTGAATCTAGGACAGCATCTCACACGTAGTAGGGTCCTCAATAAATATTTGTTGAATGAATGAATTCATAAGAAAGCAATGTTAACTCCATTTCCTGTTCACGTCTACGTGCCTGCAAAGTAATTTAGCATTGCTTTTTCCTTGCCAGGGGTTTTCTGGCATAGGGACTGAGTTTAAAGAAAGTTACCTTGAATTACTCAACCATCCCACATGGTCTGTTGTACACCTGGGAGGGTCTCTTGGGGGCTTGGGTCACAAGTCCTCACACTGTGTAAGTCAAACTGTGTTCATGATCTGATGTAGGAGGTGGCGTCCAGCCCGCTCATGCCTTTTCTCCGTTTGGGTTACCTACCTTCCAAATCTTTCCGTTGACTTGTGAGATGGCACAGATAAGATGACATGAAAGCACGCTGAAAAGTGTAAAACACTGTATGCTCTTAAGGAATGCTCATTCTTTGTTCTCATTTTCAGGTTATATTCACAGGCTAAATGAGCCTCCCAGACTCCAGCAGTTTAGGAAGGGGTTGTGGTCATTTCTTCCCTTTCTTTCCACCTAATAAAGAGATAGCGTTTCCCTTTACTCTCCTCTTGTGCCCCCTGAAAGGTTATATCTCAAATCATGGTTCAGATTTCCTGACTTCCTTGAACTTGTCTTTCTGATTTCTTTGTCCCTGTTAATGAGTCCATTTTACAATTTCTCGGCCACTTTGGTGTGTGTCTCCGTTCCTGTGACGCCTAGGGTTTGCTTGCTGTCTTTCATCTTCCACGTCTTTTTTTTGGTGAATGGTAACATTGAAGGAGCTTTGTGAAATTTTGTTCCTGCAAGAACACCTGGCCGTCTCAGGGCCCCTGTCTGACCCTTGATCTCCTCTCTGTGGAGGCTTTTCAATGAATCCCTTAAGTCTGTTGAAATCCCCTCTCCTGAAATCCATTTACTTGATTTGACCGCCTTCCCGTCTTTGCTGAGCACTCCAGCCTGATCAGTTGGGCAGGCTGGTCCCAAGGCACCCTTTCATTTTTATATTCTTGTTGTCCAAACTCTTGCTCCCTGCAGGAAAAGCCTCAAATTAGAAGAAATATCAGCTTTTTCTTTCCATGGGCTTGAGAATGGCCTTACTCTTGCTACCTTTTAAGGAACTAGCAATGGAAAGTCTGCTCACTTTCTGGTTGCATCAAACCTCTCATAAGTATGGGTCAGACATTTGAGTTCAAGGAAATCCAGAGCATCATTTCCCAAAGGATTTAATTTTATTCCTAAGAGTCACAAGGAGCCCAAGAGATGATGCCTTGCATTTTAGATTTTTGGATTTTAATATGGAGGACATGCTTTAAACAGATTGCCTTCTTCCTTAAAGAAAAGCAGGCATCAATAACAACCCAAGCAGCTCCAATTTGGTGCAAAGCTGCAATTTCATAGTTCATCATCAGTTTCCATCCTTGACAATAGAATGAGCTGCCGTCCGTGACCTCCCTCATCTTCCCTGTAACCTCACACACACTCACCACCATATGTTCACACAAGATGCCCATAAAATGGTGCTGACACTGGGCAGCTGAAACTCACACACCAATCTGTTCTTCATGTGTCCAATACTTGGCTTTCTTGGGGTGTGTCACTTTGCTTAAACCCCCTGCCTCTGGAACGCCAGGAGCCAGGAGACTCTCCAGATGAAAGTCTTATTCTAAGAGCTGTGCACATTTCACACACAGAAATACCTGGAAAGTTTACAGAGGACTTGCCCTCACTGGAAGCAATCAATTTGTAAAGCACAGAGCAATGCTATACTTTGAGAAGCAAATCCCATCTGCATTTGCATAATGTTCCATCACTTCTGAGCCACCACAGCTGATCAAATGCCAGGTTGGCATGTAGAGGACAAGTGAGTTAAGATGAGGCAATTGCCCAGTCAGTATTCTTCATCAATACCTATATCATCTCAAGGATTTTAGTTCCTTGAGTTTTTCCCCATTTGGGTGAAATAATCACACTGGAATTTGAGGGGATGGTAAGACTATGTTCAGTTTTTCAGCAAATTTTTCAAATGAACAATGTTGTCTATTTCTTCAGCAATTTTCTCTTGTTCAGATAGGGAAATCAAGAATACATGAAATAACACTTTCCATTACTTCGTGTTTGTCCCCCTCCTCCAGTCTCCCCTTACATCCTTCCCTCCAAGAAATTACACTTGTTTTACAAGTTAGGTATTTGGAATCACCTTATCACTTTCAGGACACAAGGGTATTATTAAGGAGTTGACCCATGAGTATGCTGGGTATAATTTTGCAGTGTGAGGATACCTCTTCTTTGCCATGCCTGCCTTAGCGAGTACACTGTGTTGCACACAGGGGAAGGGGTGTCCTGGACTGGGAATGGACAGCCCTGGCTTCTAGCCCGACTCTGGCTCTACCAAGCTGTATGGCTTTGGGCAAAGCCTTTTAACCTCTCTGGCCCAACTGTCCTCCTCTAAAAAGTAAGAGGTCATTGAAGACAATGACCTCTAAGGTTGTTTTCAGCTTGGATCATTTACTTTCCCATGATTCATGTGTAATAGTCATAGTTAGTGGGTTCGGAGAAGGATGACTGAATATCCACTTTGCCTGGAACATCCTAGGGTCATTATTAACAGCACCTCCTTTTACTCTCAAAGATGTTCCAGTTTGGACAACAGCTGTAAGTAAACCAAAATATAGGAGATGGAGCCAAACTTTTAGTGTAATATGAGCAAAACTGCCGAAGCTACCACCTAGGCCAGTGTACTTTCCATAGCAGCCTGTTTCAGAGGCCCGGTCTCCTGAAAAATTAAAAAGCCTATGATCACCTCTACTCCACGTTCTGAAGTCAACTCTAACTGTAAGAGAAAACTATGTCATTTACCCAGTACTGCTTATTGAGTATCTATTAAATACTTATCTATATTGAAATCCACATCAGTAGAAATGCATGTTTTGCATTCCCTGCTGCTGGGAGGAAGCAGGGGCTTCATGGACTGACTTGATTTTTGCCAACCAAAGGGAAAATATAACTTGATCCATTTACAAATGGAAGTTGGTGCTATGAAGCAGGAAATCTGTTCTGATAAAAAACCAACTGGATAGGAGTTTCTTTAATCTCCAAGGAGAGGATGAGAGGCCACTTGGTACAATAAATATCTGATTGCTGCAACCATCTTTGGACAGACTTTCCTCTCTGACTGAAAGTTCCTTTCTGCAGTGCTATGTTATTTTGACTTTCCCCAAATGAGTAGATAGGTAGTGTGTGACTGAGGCAGTAATCTCACTGTAGCATTATTCTCAGTCTTTCTTTCAACCATGCACATTTGCACATACCGGTCAGATAACTGCAAGCAAGTGGCCTGCAGCAACCACGTCACCCTCCCATTCCCCGCAGTGGATCCTCAGTGAACATCTGTAGAACTGCATTTCTCACCCAATATAAAAATTCCTTCTTTCAAAACTCTGACAGGAAATCACACTTTCTGCCTCCACCACACCCTCCCAGTGACGAGAAACTCACCCCTTACAAGGCAGCCAGTCTCTCATTGTCGGGCCAGGTAATGCTAGGGCATAGGCCCTGATGCCTGGGAAAGTCTCCTTGCAAAAACTAAAGCCTGTGCCCAACCAGCCTGCATTTCCCAGGATGGCCTGAGGAACTCAGGATTCTCCCAGGTCCCTCCTGTACCCACAGGGCAAGGTGTGAGGGTCTCCTGTTCTGTGGTGATACAGCAATCCACAGTCTCAAAAAAATCGTCCAAAACTAGAACAAAAGGGTTTCCAAACAAACTGATATTTGAGGTTTCAGGGTAAAAGAGTGGGCACTCAGCTAGGACTCCTGAGGGAAATTCCGGTGCAGCCATTTCTTTATTTTTGCTGTTTTCTTCTGGATGAATGTGCCAATCTGCTTCCTTGGGGTTGGACTCAACTGTGTCCCACAAGCTGGTTTCTGCTTGAAGCATCCCACCACCATCCCATATTGTAAGCCACTCTCCCAGGCTGTTTGGAAAGTTCTTGAGTGAACATTTAACTGTGACTAATATGCTGATTTACAAGTTGTAAGCAACCCCTAACCAAGGAGAAAGGCTGGCAGGAGTCTCTGTAGAACTGCATAGCGATGCGCTTGTGCCACAGGATGCCCGAAAGCCATTAACAAGGCGAGGTGACAGACACATGGTTAAAAGGTGAAAAAAGAACCTTGGGGAAATCAGCCATTAACATCAGAGAGAGGGAGAGAAGGCAAGTGTGAAGTGTTATAGCTGGGCAGGGTTCAGTGGTTCAGCCCTCTATCAGAGTTGTCCTGAGTAGCCTCTGGGTCCAGACAAGTTGGGTCCAGTACGACTGCCCACTGAACATTTTGGGGCGTTTTTGCTTGGATATGATGGCTAATGAGATAAAAAAGCCCAGAAATTCTAACTCTGGTCATAACTTGCCAAATGGCTTCAGAATTTTAAGGATTTTAAAATATTAACTTCAGGTCTTCCCTGGTGGCACAGTGGTTAAGAATCTGCTTGCCAATGCATGGGACACGGGTGTGAGCCCTGGTCTGGGAAGACCCCACATGCCACGGAGCAACTAAGCCCATGTGCCACAGCTACTGAGCCTGTGCTCTAGAGCCTGTGAGCCACAACTACTGAGCCCGTGTGCCACAACTACTGAAGTCCGCATGCCTAGAGCCCGTGTTCTGCAGCAAGAGAAGCCACCGCAATGAGAAGCCTGTGCACCGCAACGAAGAGTAGCCCCCGCTTGCTGCAACTATAGAAAGCCCGCGTGCAGCAACAAAGACCCAATGCAGCCAAAAATAAATAAATAAATTTATAAAAATAAAATGTTAACTTCAAGAAAGCATTGTTCATACAACTCAATGTCAAAAAACCCAAACAAACAACCCAATCAAATTGGATCCATCTCCTAAAGCAAAGGAAATAAAAGCAAAAATAAACAAATGGGACCTAATTAAACTTAAAATTTCTGTACAGCAAAAGAAACCATCAACAAAACGAGAAGGCAACCTACTAAATGGGAGAAAATGTTTGCAAATGATATGACTGATAAGGGGTTAATATCCAAAACATATAAACAGCTTATACAACTCAACATCAAAAAACCAAACATCCCAATTAAAAAATGGGCAGAAAAACTGAATAGAAATTTTTCCAAAGAGGAAATGCAGATGGCCAACAGGCACATGAAAAGATGCTCAACATCACTAATCATCAGGGAAATGCAAATCAAAACCACCATGAGATATCACCTCACACTGGCAGAATGGCCATCATCAAAAAGAACACAAATAACAAATGCTGGTGAGGATGTGGAGAAAAGGGAACCCTCATACACTGTGGATGGGAATGTAAATTGGTGCAGCCACTGTGGAAAAAACTAAAAATAACACAATAATAATGCAAAAAACTTAAAACAGAACTACCATATGATCCAGCAACTCCACTCCTGGGTATATAACTGAAAAAAACAAAAACACTAATTTGGAAACATACATGAACACCGATGTTCACAGCAGCATTATTTACAATTGCCAACATATGTAAGTAACCTAAATGTCCATCAACAGATGAATGGATAAAGAAGATATGTTTTATATATATATAATGGAATACTATTCAGCCATAATAAAGAATGAAATATTGCCATTTTCAGCAACAAGGATGAACCTAGAGAATATTATGCTTAGTGAAGCTAAGTCAGAGAAGGGAAAACACTATATGATATAGCTTAAATGTGGAATCTAAAAAATAATACAAATGAATCTATATACAAAACAGAAACAGATTCACAAACATAGAAAACAAACTTATGGTCACCAAAGGGGAGAGGGAGGATGGAATTAACAGATAATAACTACTATACCTAAAACATATAAGCAACAAGGATTTACTATATAGCACAGGGAATTATACTCAATATTTTGTAATAACCTAAAATAGAATATAATCTGAAAAAAAATATTAACTGAATCGCTCTGCTGTACACCTGAAACCAACACAATATTGTAAATCAACTACACTGCAATTAAAAAAAACATGTTCAACTCAGAAGTTGTTGTCCACCAGGGACAAAAGCAGGATAGATCATTTCAGAGTTTGCCTGAAGCGATTCCACAAGGCCCTTCCTTATGTTCTAACATTTAACATCACTGACTCTTGGGAGAGTCTTCCTTATGTCAAACTCAGATTACTCCAAACGTGGTTTCAGTTGGCTTCATTTTACTAGAGAAGAAGTTGGGGGTGGGGGTGGCAGAGTGGCGGAGCTGGGTAGACCTGAATTCCTAGAAGTTACAGCTGTGCAATTTGGAACAAAATAATTAACCTCTATGAGTCCTGGTTTCCTCTGTAAAATGTGGATAACAATAAGCATCACTGAGGGCTGCCGTAAGAATTAAGATAAAGTTCAAGGGAGTTGCTTGTGCAGTGTGTGACACAGAGAAGCCACTCAAAAGTAGCAGTTAATAAAGCAGAAACTAACACACCATTGTAAAGCAATTGTACCCCAATAAAGATGTTAAAAAAAAGTAGCAGTTAACTTGGAATCTCTTTTTGAGTCTTCAACATGAATATATATTAAATGAGATATGAGGTGCATTGGATGGTGGGGAATCAAGGTGATTTTGGGGGGGGGTAAAAGGCTGAGACAGGGTAAGGGGGACTCGGACACCCTGCTCTCAGCTAGGATTCTGAGCTGGAAAAAGACTCTTGGATCCATATTAGGGTATTTTCTGTGGAAACAGCACACATGATTTGGGTCTGGGACAACCATGATTTATGAACTATAATTGAATTTATATATTTCATCCCAAGAAGGGACAATTTCTCCCCCTGCATTTTCTTAGGCCACCTATACTCTGGCATGTAAGACATGGCTGTATATTATTTTCTCTGAAACTTCCTACAGCACTTAAATGAATTAGATGATTTCATAATCCTACAGTGTTTTCATTAAAAATGAATTTAAGAAAAAAAAAAAGAAGTTCTGGGAATTCTCAACCTGGTGTTGCTTTAATGGTATGTAAGAAGTTGAATTTGAAAGTGACCTTCCTGAGAAATATCATTGAGTGAAGGCAAAAGCCTAAAAATAAAATAAGCATGGGAAACTCAGTTCTTATGAGGTATTCCAATAAAAGAACAAATGAGGCAAGCCAGCAGTCATGGAGCATCTAACGCAAAATGTAGTGTTCACTGTAAAGAGAAGAGTTCTCAATGTTGAGCATTCCTTCCACAAATACCACAGTTTCACAAATTATGATTTTATTTTCACAGCCATATCTTTCCTCTGAAACCACTGGGGCTCTGACATGCAATTTACTTTTGCACAGGACATTGTATCATGTCCTGTCATGATATCGTGTATCTTTGAGGACATGATGTCACACTTCAGAATCAATTTTTCTTAATGGGCATTTCAACAGTCTTTCCGTGGGGGTATCTTCCGAAGGCCAATGCATGGTGGGAGGATTAGAAGGGAACCTGACTTCGTGGGGGTGAGAAGTCTGCTTCTCTTTGGGCTCAATCACATTGAGAACATTCATTAAGGTCTCATTCTCCCAGCTCATTCATCTGTGAAATGGTATGAAAAAATATACTTTTGGAAAAAAAATTTCTAAAAATTTTCTAGCTCAGGGATCAGCAAACATTCTCCATAAAGGTCCAGACAATAAATATTTTCAGTTTTCAGTCTCGGGTCTGCCCAAAAACACCCACAGGATGATACATAGATGAACGGATGAGGCTGTGTTCCAAAAAAACTTTATTTGTGGACACTGAAATTTGAATTCCGTATAATTTTCATGTGTCATGAAACGTTACTCCTCTTCTGATGTTTTCAACCATTCAAAAATGTAAATTTGCAGCCATACAAAAATTGGCCATAGGCCAGATTTGACCTGCTCTCTGTACTTTGCTGACACCTGCTCTAAGAGAAGAAAAACTTACGTACCCAAAACTCCATTAACTTCGCTTTTTTCTACGCTTTTTTCAGCATAATTCTTGTGTATGAATCATTCAGACTGTGGCTTCTCTTTCATGATGTCACTAATAACCCAAAGAGCGATCACAAAATTGGGGTGGGATTTTCTCTCTCTCTAAAGGCACAGACACCCTTCCAAAGGAAACAAGAAGTCGGGGGTGCATGTATGCACATGCCTTGGTAGATGTTTGAGCTCCACATATGTATAAGCCATGTGTATACATGGTAGGGAGTAAGATTCAAGTAAGAGAGAGGGTTCTTTTTAAAATTATCAGAAGCAGCTGAGTTATACTCCCTCTGTTTAATAATCACAAAGTCAGACTTACAGCTCTTATCAAACCATTTCGGCAGGGTCTGCATCATTTCACCAATTTCAACAAACTGTCCCAGCGAGGAGAAAGATTAGACCGTGTATGTTTACTCTCTGTGGAGTTATAGCTGTGTTCTCTTCAAGAGAATGAGATATGGAAATAGAAGTTTACTTAGTCCAGTCTTTGATGGGTTCCCATGACAAGAAAGTTGGCCACCTGTGCTCAGGTGAATGAAAGTGAAATTCTACATGGTACCCTTCCCTCTGGAGATGCGAATTCTTCAAGTGGTGGGGGGCGAGGAGGGGCCCTGTGAGCTCTCTAGTTTTAATTGGGGCCGAGGAGGACTACAAAGCTCCACTTTGTAGTGGAGAAGAAGGGGCGGCCAGCATGGTGAGCATCCCACAGTGTTGGAGCTGAAAGAGGTTCTCGCAAATGTGCTTCTCCACTTTGACAGGGAGACAGAGACCCCGAGGGAGGGGAGTGATTGCCCAAGGCCTCCCAGGGTTATGGGACCAGGGACAGACCAAAAGGCCAAAACGAGGTGGACCAGCTGAGGGCCCCTTCCATCACTCTTCACTGTATTAGGAGTTTAGAGACTGGCTTGGTCTCCATTGGCCACACACGGAGGTGACCCCTGACCCCTCAACTTCCCCACCAGTGACCAGACTCCACTAGACTCTCCCCAGGCACTCTCATGGGCCAAGCCTGGGGGTGCAACTGTTGAGCCTGTTCATGGATCCAGGGCTCGAGTTTCACTTACTCCCCCAACCCACAGTAGCCAGGATGCAGCCATCTCACTACAAGTCAAAGGGCATGGCGGGCGGGTGCAGGGGGGATGTATGCTAGATCCACAACAGCTTTGCACAGAAGTGTATTTTAGCAAAAAGCTGAGACTGAACACTCTAGTGGAGACCCAATCTTGAGAACAAGAAAATGGGGAAATAGGAAGAAATTTTCCTGAAGCCTTAAGAGGCAAGGTATGACTGCTCTAGAGGCCGGGGTGGATGAGAACCTGAGTTCACCCTGCTGCATCCCCTTGTGAGGGAGTTGGGCTTAGGCCTGTGCCCACGACTCCCCCTACACCCCGAGGTGCTTCCAGGGACAAAAGACACACGACTAGGCTTGGGGTCAAGGCCCCTAGCATCAATTATGTCCTCACTTTCCCTCCTTAGGCCTCAGGTTCCTCATCTATAAAGGGCCCAGGGCTGAGTGGGATGATTTTGAGATCTTTGCCATGCTAGCATTCTCTTTTAAGTGCCGGGCACTATTTACTTCTGATTATAGACAACTATGCTAATTACATCACAATTTACTGTGGAATGGGAAGATAATGCTAACCTGACGAAAGGAAGAATTGGCAATCTAGACGCATATATCAAGGCACTGACTTCAAAACTCTTCATACACATTGATTTTTTTTTTTTAATTGCACTTACTCCTTACTCCAAACCAGGGATTTATATACATTTTCTCACTGAATCCTTATAAGAACCATGTGAGAAAATGAAAGCTGAGAGAGACAAATTTGCCCCAAGTTATAATGCCAGTAAGTGGCAGAGCCAGTGTTTGAACTTGGGTCTGTTTGGCTCTAAACTCTCTGTTATGCTATAAGACAAATTAACCTTTCTTTTATTTAAACCTCCTTTTCCCCGACCAAGATAAAGCACTCCAAAACCGAACTCTGTTGTTCTTTCTCCTACTGATTATGTCTTTCCTTTAATCTCAGGTGTCCAGGACTATTTAGTAGCAAAAGTTTCCTTTGCAACCCAGATAAGGATCATAGTACTTGAGGGATATGCTGTGTTAGCCAAGGATCTCAACACCCACAGGGTCATCCAATAGGCATTAGACGTGGCAGAAGGTGGGCTTGTCTAGGGCTGCATTTCAGAGGGTTTCCCTGTAATTTGGGCTCTGCTTTGTGCTTCTCTCTGTGCCTTGGCCTGAGCTGGCCATCAGTGGCCAGGGCCTATTGCTTCTTGGGTTCACAGGCCATCCCCAAGTGCTATTAAGGACATACATTATCATCAGGAACCTACTGCCAGGAAAGACCAGATGAACATTGTCAATGTTGATGCATAATTGTGTGTGGGAGTGGGGCACAGAGGAAGGACAGGGAGAGATGGTCCCAGCCCTAGGGGTTCATGTGTGTACGTCTACTGACACCAAATGCCTTGTGCCTCCAATCTGTTTCCCACTGTCACAGGGAGCTGGTGAAGAGCTACAGCTGCCCTGGGTCAGTGTCAGCGAGGCCTGAAGAGAAGCTCATGGCTAGAATTGGAGTACTGTGTGGACCGGGAAGATGGGTGTGGGTGGGAGAATGTGGCTGTGGGGATCCTCAGGGGATGGTTCTGTCACAAGATTTCAGTTTATCTTGGGTGGAAAAGGAGTTCCCCTCCAATGGCTTAGCCAAGAATGTTGATGTCACAGGGAAAGGGAATAGAGTTTGATTGTGTGTCACATAGAACTGGGAACAGGCTGCCGTGCTCAGAGGGACACCCTTATCAATTAGGTAATGTCTGCTAATGATTGAGGAACTGTGTTAGGCAGCGTTCCAGCTGTTGATATGTTAGCAAACATCTGCAAAAAGCACTCATACCTTGTGGGAAAAGATTTTCTAAGACTGGCTCCCACTGGTCTGAGCCCAACAGCATCACAGGGCATCTGAAACAGAGCAGCATGGCCGAAATGTGGACTGGGCATAGGAGGCAGCCTGGTTGGGATTTTGGTTCTATCTCCAGGAGGTAAAAGTATGTTTGTGCAGAAATGATGCCTATAACCAAATTTTCTTCCCCTTCTCCCCCCAGCCTTGCTTCCTTCCTTTCTCCCTTCCTTCCTCCCATTTTCCTTCCCACCGTCCCTCTGTCTTCTTTCCTCCCTCCCTCCTTCCTTCCTTTTCCCCCTTCCTCTCTCCCTTGTCTTCTCCTTTCTCCCTCTTTTCCTCCTTTCCTCCCTCATCCCTGTCTTCCCTTTTCCACTCTATCTGCCCCTACCCCTCCCTCCCTGCCTGCCTTTCTTCCCTCCTTGAAATACTAACATTCAATAATGTCCTCAATATATAAAGTGCTGGGCACACAAAGGAATAATGAATTGAGAATTGCCCTCAAGGGAATAGTGGCTAAAGGCACAAAATGAATGTGAAAACTGATCCATGTAAAAAATGTGTAAAAGAATACAATGTTAGAAGTGTATGAGCTCTACCATAGCCAATGCTTCCGTTTTTTTTTAAGAAAATGTAATTGGTTCTATTTAATGTTCTCTTTCTTTTCTCTCTCTTTTGAAAAATCATGCAACATATTATAGGGTGTAAAATATAAAAGATCAACAAAGTCATCCACAATCTCACCAATTAATAATGGAAATGTCTGAAGAATATGCATATGTAATATATACATGTCTATACATGACATACTTTTAAACAAGAATGGGATATTACTGTTTATACTGTAATGTGCTCTTTATGCTGAATATGTTATTAGCATCTTTCATGATTAATAAATATAGGTTGCTACATTATTTTTCATTGGTTATACAGTAGTTTATCAAACAGAGGGTCCATAATTAACCCTACCAATCCCCTGTTGCTACAAATTAACACTGTCCTCAATTCAGGAATATGATTTTTTAAAAACATAGCAATAATCACTGTAACTAAACAGTTACACATTGGTCAGATTTCAGATTATTTCCTTGGGCTAACTTCCTGGAAGAGGAATTTCAGTAGAAGTGTGTACACGTTTTTAAGACTTTTTTGATAGATACCCCAACTATACCCCAAAAAGTTTATATAAAAAGATAATATTATTTTTTAATGTTTTCCAATTCAATGGGCAAAAAATATATCTCATTTTTAAATGAACATATCTGTTACAACTTAAAAACTCCAAGTATTTCAAATATATGCATTTGACTTTTGAGATTGCTATTCTATTAAATTTGCTTCTATTTATTTTTATATTCTTATATTTTATGTATTAGAGTCATTAACATTTTGTCATATTTATTAGAAATATTTTCCCAATTTGTCATTTGTCTTTTACCTGTTTTTCCTGTATAGGAGTTTTGGTTTTTTAATATGATGCAATTGATCGATTATTTCCTTTATGGTTGCTGCTTTTGATGTCATATTTATAAAATGCCTCTCTACTATAAATAAATATAAATATTTACATATATTTTATTTTTGCACTTTAATCTATCTGGAAGTAACTTTGGGTTTGGTATGACTAAGAATTTAACTTTGTTCTTTCTAAATCATTAACGAGTTACACGGTACTATGATCAAGCCTATGTGTAAAATTTGAAAATTTGTAATTATATTATGTTCCTATTTTTAATATTGTGTATTTGTCACTTTTCTTAAATTATAGTGATTAGACATTTGCTGACCATGTTTGTTGGTCTTTTCAAAGAATCAGCTCATTTCTCAATTTTATTATTTTTAATAATATTTCTGCTTCTATCTATGCTAAATATTTCCTCTCTTTTCTTATATTTTTAAATTTTTTTTATAGTTTCATGATTCAAATTCATTATTATTTTACTTCATTTTTGTCTGTTTAATAATTTAAAAATTTGGGGCTATGAATATTCTTCTTATTATAGTTTTGGCCAAATTCTATACATTGCTTTCTAAATAATTGTGTTGCCATTTTATTTGCTCTCTGACAAAAGAATTTTAGAAAAAAAGTTTTCATTTTATAAGCAGTTGGGGATTTAATTTAAATAAATGTCTTTAATTTCTGATTTACTGCATTGTGGCCAAGAGTATGGCCTGTAGATTATTTTTTTGTTAACTTCTGAAAACTTTTGAGACTTTGAGAAAGTCTGGTCTCTAACTGGCGTTTCATTTAAAAAAGGTGAGTGGGGGAGGTCAAGTCTGGAATTCTAATTTTACTTGTGTCTCTCTTGAGCATTTAAAGGAGACTTTTTGTAATCTCCTGTTTTAGAGAACACTCGGCTCTCCTACTCTAACGAAATCTCTCTCGGCCACTGTCCTGAGTCTTTATCTCGGTGCCTTTCTCCTTCTTGCCTCATATAATCTGCCACATGTTCCTGACACATCAGGTCTTACCATGTCCTGTCCCATGTGGAAGATAGTTCTTTGATTTTCTTTCTCAGATCTGTCCTTGAAACTGTGATCCATCTCCAGAAAGTGGTAGGGGAGAGAGAAACTAAGTGGACGGAAGAGGAGGGGAAAGACTGTAACCTCGTCCACTGGTCCTTTTGATTCCTCACAATGAAAACTGTGACTCCCACTTTCTGTTGGTAATCATATGCTATACTTTCAATTTAAGCTTTATTTTAATGTATTTATATGTTTGTCTCTAAACTTCAATGGATTTTTCCACTCCGTATGAAACTATTGACCTATTATTAGACAAGCTTAACCTACTTACTTTTATTGTTATAATTTACTTATTTCATCTTAAATCTGCCTTATTCTGTTTTGATTTCTGTTTTTCATACTTCCTTGATTTTTCCTTCATTTTCAGTTTTTTTTTTAATGAAGAATATATTCTATTTCCTCTTATCACCCTAAGTATAGCATTCCATTTTAAATTCCAATAGCTATTACCATGATGTTTTTCAAAAGCATTACTCATTTTCCAAAAGGTGAGGGCAGTTTAAGCTCAGTGTTGTCAACAGATAACCCGTGGGGATTGCCCTTGGCTCTATGTTTTATCTACTGCTGATGGTTGGTTCCTGTTCTTCATTCTATGGTTGAAAGGTGGATTGATGTTCACAGCTTTCAATCTAGTTTCCAGTATTTCTCAGCCTTTTACTAATGGATCATTGCCTTGCTCAGGAGGCATTCTTTTCTTTCTGGCTCTACAATACTCGGAACCACTGGAATGTGAAAAACTCACAACTAACTCCAAGAATGTGTTGCTTCCAAGGTTCTTGCCACCATCACCCCAGCTGTTCTTATTTCTATAGACTGTAACCCCCCAGAATGTCATAGGCCATCACCCGTTCTCAGTTTTTGCTCTCTGATGTCTTGTATTCTAAAAGTTGACAGAGGGGCTTCCCTGGTGGCGCAGTGGTTGAGAATCTGCCTGCCAATGCAGGGGACACGGGTTCGAGCCCTGGTCTGGGAAGATCCCACATGCTGCGGAGCAACTAGGCCCGTGAGCCACAACTACTGAGCCTGCGCATCTGGAGCTTGTGCTCCACAACGAGAGGCCGCGACAGTGAGAGGCCCGCGCACCGCGATGAAGAGTGGCTCCCGCTCCCCGCAACTAGAGAAAGCCCACGCACAGAAACGAAGACCCAACGTAGCCATAAATAAATAAATAAATAAATATTTTAAAAATGAGTTTAAAAGTTGACAGAGGAAGACACATTGGTTGCTAACACAATTTTGGCTGCTTCAAAGGTCAACAGTCCTATGGGGAGAGGAAGGTGCTGAGTTTGCACATCTGGGGAACTCAGAAGCTGAATGACCCTTCATAATTGTCCAGAGTAGGCGATGGGTCAAACGGCACTAAATGTGGATTACCCTGCGACCGGGCGTTAACCTTGGGGGAGGCAGCTCTCTTCAGTTAAGGAAATCCCTAAAAGGTTTGGGCTGAGGGCTGTGTTCTGGCAGAACTCTCAGCAGCTGGACAATGACTTCTGTCCTGAAGGGGGATTTGGACAGCACTTCATGGCATCTATCTCATAAGCATATCACTTATTCATGTAAGTTGTGCATATTTTCTGTCTTTCCATGAGACTGTGAGCTCACGGAGCCATGAGAGAGAAACTGTCCGTCTTGTTCAGTGTACATCTCTGGTTCTTAGTACACACTAGTTGAATAGGTGATAAATGAATGAATGACACATCTTAAGGTGTGTAGGCAGAAGGGCCAGGGAGGAGAGGGGAGAAAGAACTGTAGGGAGGAGAGGAATCCCCCATCTCACATAAGAAAGATGTCATGAGAGACAAGAAAACTATTGAAAGATCTTTAAGTCCACGCAAAAAAGGACAAATTAGAGACTGTAGAGTAGTAATTCCCCACATCCCACTTGAGAAATACAGCTGGAAATTGTGGGAAGAATATTTATGACCTTCAAGTCCACAGAGGGACATAAAATAGTTGTCTGGTGCAGTGATTCCCACACGCCTGGGGCTTATGGCACACTCTCATGATTTCCTGATGTATCCTGTATCCAAATACACCCTGCTACATGGTGTTCATGTGTGCTTATTACAGTGATTTGAAATGAATTTGTGACAGATAAATGATAGATAGATAGATCTCAGTATGTCTCAATATTTTATGGTTTTGAGAAATTTGGAAATGCCTTGGAGTACCTAGAAAATCAGATTGTGGGAGGCTGTCCTGGAATTTTAACCAGTCAAGCCCATGAAGGGCCTCTATTTGGCTTCAGTATCCTTTAGCTCACAAGCAGAGCTGCTCCCTCTGCCTGTGAGAGTCTCTGGTATGCTCAAGTTGGTACTAGGACCTGGCTCCAGACACATTTGCATCTTGTTTTCTCTACTCCCTGGCCTAGCCCCTTTTCCCTAAAGATTAACTTAATGAGTAAAGCAAAGAGGCCATAAAACTGATAAAGACAGCAAAAGCTCAGGGAGATTTCCACCTCTCAAACGGCACCCTGGGCAGATTGCACTTGCCTCACCAGCCAGGAGGCCTGAGTTGTGAAGTACAGATTCCCTAGTGGGCCTCCTGAGATGGGAGAATTACACTGTGTCCTCCCCATAAAGAGAAATGCACATAACAGCTTTTCTTAACTAGAAATGTCCTCATCACAAACTCCTTCTCAAGCAACATTGTTCCTGGTTCCATGTTAAAGTGCAAAGTTCACAGATGTCCACCCCAAAGAGACTGTTCCTTGCTTGCACTGCCCTGGGAGCCCTACCCTTCTGAGAGGAAAGATACCATTGTATATTGAGTCTCTAATTTGGTTTAATATCCAATCTTCACATAGTCCTGTGGATCAGCATGTTTATCTCCCTTTTATGTCTGAGGAAGCTAAAGTAAAGAAAGGGTATGTGACTTACCCAAGGCTATCAGCCAATAAGTGGCTGCAGCTGGAATCTACCCTTACTTTTTTTTTTTTTGTCTTTTATTCAGCAACTCTTTATTGGCCCTCTTTGTACTGGGCCAGGGTGCTCTCTGGAGAACTGGTCATCAGCAACAACATTACCACCTACCTCCATCTTTAGGTATTGGCAGCTGGGACCCTCCAGCCTAAGACCTTTAAGCAATGGCCCATAGCATCTCCTGAAATTCCTAGAGAGAAAGAGGAAGGGTGAGGGAGGGGAAAGGATGGAGTTCTCAGAGGTCTTTGCAGTCTCATAACCCTCTGTGAACTGTCCTTCTGCAGACCCAGTTGAGACCCGACACTAGCATATCCCAGTTTGTACCACGGCATATTGGCATCTAGGCCAGGCATCAGTTGGATGGTAGCTAAGCCAAGTAAAGTCTGCCACCATGTGGAACTTTGATTGGATATTCCGCCCCAGGATATTTCTGGAGTTATGCACATGTGTACTTGTGTGTGCTACGGCAGCATGATGAACTGTGTGTGCACATGTATGTATACTTGTGTGTGCTTGGTGCTTTTGTGTGTGTGTTATGTATGCCTACTGTGCCTTAGGAGTTCCTTAGCATGGAAACTGAACATCTTAATGGCCAAATTTGGAAAGCAATTTACCTCTAGCCTTCTCCAAAACAGCAAATCTTCTCAGGGCTCTACCACCCCAACTCTCCAAGCCATTTGGAAATAATAATCATAATAATAGCCAATACACACTGACCACTTAGCCTTTCAAATACCGCTCTAGGCGACTTTACAAGAGCATTAACACTTAATTCTTAGGACAACCCAATGAGACTCAACTTCCATTACTCCCACTTTAGAGATGAGGAGACTGAAGCCATTGGAGCCCACGCTCAGTGTCCCTCTGTGTGGAAGCTGTGGAGACGGTTTGGAATTCATGCCATCTGGCCTTAGACCTGCTCTCCTAAGCACAGCAGCAGCCTGCCTTGCCCACCTGCTTGCTTTACAGAGTTACCAAAAGTTTCTTCCTTTATCGGTTACAACTGGAAGATGCAAGTTGAGTGTTTGGGCCTTACAGGTATTTCCCAGGTTTCTTCTTCCCAAGGTCAAGTTATGGGGTCAGAGTAACCGTGGAAGGCTATTCCTGACAATGGTTCCATTTAGAATCTCTAGGGTTCCTCTGCCTGCATCCAACATCAGGTGATGTTGACTGCTGTAGTAGAGCCAAAGCATCCACAGTCCCTGGAGTGAGGGAACCACGGAGGCAAGATCAGAATTGAGCAAGAATGGAATAATGAGAAGGCTGGAGGAACTGAAGGCAAATGGAGACCTGGTCACCTGCTGGGGCAAACCAAGTCAGGTGTCAGGGGCAGGACAGCATGCAGGACAGAAGGTCTCCACAGAACCGGGCTTCTGCGGCCACCTCCTCTCCTCCTTGCCTCACCCTCCTTCCCCTTGTAGTAGATAGTTGCTTCTAGAAGTTTCCTTTGGTCAGTTTGCAAGGAAAATCAAGTCCCAGGATAGGGCTTGGCTGCTAAAGAAGTAAAAAACTAAATGGACTGAAAATTCCTATACTTTTATTTTAAGGAAAATCATACTGAGACTTAAAAGATTCCTGGATTTTGCTTTTTAGTAAACAGGAGCACTTTTCGCATTAGATCTGCTTTTCCCTTCTCACAAGTAAACTGTGAATTGCAAAAACCAAAACAAAAACAAAACATCCTCCAGCCACAGCTAATTGCACAAAGGAGCTGTTAGCTTGTTAGCTCAGAGCTGACCCAGTGACCCGAGAGCTGGGTGGGTGGGGCTTGTTTCTCAGCCCCCTCCACCAGGCAGGCACCCTTGTACAGGGCACAGTCTGCACAACCATCCACAGCAGGCTCTCACGGGGCACGCGCTCCTCAGGCAGTCTGCACAGCAAGTGAAAACACACATCCTGTGCGTATGGATTTATTCATCTTTCCGGTATCAGTAAGGAGGTGGAGCTATAGCACATTAAATATTTACAATTATCAGAGACAAGACAGCACACAGCACTGAACCAAGATAAGGATACAGTTTATAAAATATTTACAGTGAACACATCTTGCTCCTTCTGGTTCTTCTCTTTAGCCTGGCATTTTAGGTCTCTGATCTCTTTACTGTATTTTCTTTTCAGGTCCTTTGTAGTTTGAAAATGTCTGACAGAGCCTAATGGCTAAATCTTAAGAGGACTATCATATATATGAGAGATATTCAGGGAATTTTATTCGCGTGCCTCCAAGCAAAGAGAGCATTTTTGCAGTCTTTTAAGCATGTGTCTCCTACATATGCCTGAATCAAGTTTGTGGGTGGTTCTTTTTATGGTCCTACCTAGAACAAGGCCAGTGAAAGGAAATGACATGCTACTGAACCTGTATTAACCACAAGAAGCAGTTTGCATTGGTCTCCTGAATATCTGAAGTTATTTTAGAAACCAGAGTTAACAATATGCTAGGAATGGACTGGTTTATAATTACTTTCATTAGTTCAATCCTAAAATGTTACACATTATTACACTCAGAAGCATGATTTCATTGTGTTTGATTTTAACGTTGATTCTTTCTAGATCTGGATACTACCAAGGATCAAAAGCAACAGAATTTCAACCTGAATGGAACATTAGCAACACCAGAGGGAATAAAAATATTAGAAAAACAAAGATAGGAAAGGTGATTTGGCCCTTTGTTTAACTGCAAAGAATGCAAAAGAAGAGTCAATTGTGAAATATTTGGCTATCCACAGAGATGAAAGATCTCCAGCATTTGGGATGGGGTGCCCGAGAATTATCAAGGATCACAGTTGTTCTATTTGATGAGTGCCATATTTGACCTTGAAGCAGTGAGGCTGGCACTCCTTTGGGTCCTGAAGATCTCCTGACGTCCTTGCTCCCTGGCGGTATCTGCCCTCAGGCCTCTGAAGGATTCGACTGTGAGTATGAGGCTGTGCACATTTCTAGTGTGTATTTATATCGAGGTGGCTGTGTTGCCAAGGAGCTCTGAGAGAAAGCAGAGCGGAGATAACTTCTAATCCACCTTTCTGTGATAATGTGGCGCAAAGTGAAGAGACCCAGGGCCCCATCCCCTGGTCTGGCATTGCCCTGGGAGGGGCGGGCCCAAGGGGCGTTTTTAGCAAACCCAGCAGGCACTGGGGGTGGGTGAGTTTTGCATTGGAAATGCTCATGACCACGCCAGAGTGTTAACTGATCTCTGCACAGCAAATAGAGAAGACCAGGAAGAGAAGAAGAGCAGAAGCAAAGTGTAATTTGTAGGCAGCAAGAAATGGATTTGAGTGACCATTCAGGAGATTCGGGCAGCTGGAGAATGCGACTCCCAAGAGGGCACTGGGAGGAGAGAGAGGAAGTCCCGTGGCCAAGATCCCGGGGGAGCTGGCGACAGCAGGGCCGTACTGTAGCCCAGCCCAGGGCTCTTGGCTCCAGAGCCCACTTATTGAGTGTGCTCCTAAATGACAGTGAGGTACTTTCCTCATCAACACAAAGCTGGACAAGGGAGCTGTCCTGTGACGATTCTCTCCCGATGGGCCATCAGTTCCACCATTAGAGGGTGGCAGGAGAGTCTGGGTCTCTGCACAGGAGTGCAGTCAGAGGATATGGGGTGCGCAGTCCATCTTAGGCACACGGGTGATGCGTTAAGATGAAACATGGGGGAGGGGACACAGCAGCATATCTGGCATCAGACAGACCTGGCCTTGCATCCTAAGCTCACCCCTGCATGAACCTGAGTGACTCATTAAAGTCTGGGGTACCTCTGGTTCCTCACATTTAAAATGGGGACCAGGATACCCTTCTTCACAGACTTGTTGTAAGGCTCACATAAGAAAATAGGCATGAAAACCCTTTGCGATTTAAAATGTGCTTTACAACAGAGAGTTCTGGTTCCTGAGGAATTGGCCTTTAGTGACTCCTCCTTATTAATAAGCATCTGCATTGACAGCTGGCCATTCTTAACCCTTGCCATCTTTATCTTTTCGACCTCTCCCAGATTATTTCTCCACCTCAGTGACAGCTTGAGCTGGGAAAGAGAGACATGGGGTGGCTCACAAGCCCGTGCGAAGCGCCCCCACACAGGACCTTCCAGGCAGGGCTTCCTTACTAGGACCTCACAGCTGCCCCCACCACCCCGCCACTCCAAGGTGGAGCAGAGAGGAGCTGTGAGGTCCCAGGCCTTTGCCTTGAATTTCTGAGGTCTCCATCAAATCATGGCACAACCCACCCCCGCAAGACGGAATGGTCTTTTCGCAAGGAGTTTTAATACAAGTCAGTGGAATAAGAAAAAAAAATACAGAAACAATTCACAACATAAAAGAAGCCACATTAACAAAGCAGCCATGATTAGCTAAAGAACTGAGCTCTTTGGGGCTCAGAATCCCAGCATCTTGGACTTATATTTCTCAGCAGCACTGGACTTGTAAGGTACTGGGTTGGATTAGTAACTTGATTTATCCCAGGCCCAACAATCCAACATAATCCTTCACAGGCCTTGAAGAGGTTTTGTGGTTTGTTTTGTGTGGGAGATACTCTCTGAGAATTCTGGCTACAACATGCCCCTGAGATGTTCTGGGTTCTGGAATCTGTAGGATTCCTCTAGCCCATCTGGCTGATGGCCAAGGTCAGGCTGTGGTACCAGCAGGATAGCCCCTCTGGCCTGTGGATGTCAGCAGCACCTCCCCGTGAGTGGGCAGACTTAGGAATCTATCTCCAAGGCTCTCAAGTGGCCAGAGCCCCTGAAGAGCCAGCTGTGGGCCTAGTGGGCAAAGGAGGCCAAAACTTGGCTACCAGCAATGCATCGGAGGAGAGAAACTACTGTTCTCTGAACACAAACAAAATGATCCTTTCCTCCTTGTGGAGAATGCCTTCCCACATATAGCCACTTGTCTAACTGCTCCCACGCTCAAGCCTGATCAGGTTTCACCTTCCCCATGAGCCCATTTCAGCTGATAGAAATGTAATGAGTGTCTACTGTGTGCCCATAAGCTGTTTTAACTCATGTTGACATGTTCTGAAGCTGAGTAAAGGCGTTGGTCTGGGTTGGTTTCCATATTCAAGTAGAAAAAGGGCAGTTATATCCTAGTCCCCAGTCTGCTAGGAGCAGGACTTCAGGCAGTGGTGAGGGGTCAAGAGACAAAGCGTGAGAATCGCAACTCCCAGGCAACTTGAGGCGTCAGGGCCACAGCCGGGGTCTGGTACAGGAATGCCACATCGATGGAGGGTCTGAGTGTGGGGCAGGAAGCTGGGAAGGGGCTCTCCTGTATGTAGGATTCTTCTCTGAGGAGCTCTAAGAAGGTGCTCAGAGCCTGAGATCCAGGCTTGGGGCGACAGGACTACTGCAGTTCCCATCAGGAGTGACCCTGAGACAGGGCACAGCATGGCCGGCAAGTAGAAGCCTGAAACCTTCAGCCATAAGGGACTGAGCCGAGTTCCTTCTCTTGGCCTCTCTAGATCCCATCCTCCTTCAAGGTACGGCTCAAGGCTACATCCTAAAAACAAAGTTTCCTTGGTCTGTTCCCACCACAGAGACCTCTTCCTCTTCAGATTTCCTGAAGAGCTTTCCTTCTATCTGTCTCACTTGGACCCAGAAAAATGTCCTGCTCCATTTCTCTGGGGTACCCCCTCACATCCAAGCGGGAGCTACTCAGAGGTAGGCACTAACTAAAACCCTCATTAGACAGGTTTAGCTCATCACACCTCACCCCGACATTACTGTGCATCAGATAAAGTACTTTCCGGCGGATCACTGCCAGCCACCACGCAGTGTGGGCATCTGAGGTCCTAGCCGCCTCCAGCTCAGGGGGAGCTCTCTGGCTAGGAGACACGCGGGTCCACTCAGCCAAGGCTGGGCTGTTCCAGGCAGTAGACCAGTGGGAGCCGTGCTCCTATATTTGAGAAGATATTTCTGAGGTGACTCATTTTAAGAAATACAGTTTGCTTAATGACTTTTGGAAAGTCAAAAAGGGTGAGAAAGAATTCAGAAGCAAGAAAAAAAAAAAGAGATTCTACTTGGGAATATTGCTTATGATTGACATTTGCGTTTCCTCCAGATTCATTCTTGACGGCATCCCGTCCACAGAGTGACACTCTGCCAGCCAGACATTGTCACCTGCTGGGCGACTCACTCAAGGCTCCTTGGCGCTGTCTGGAAAATCTCTCCCTCTCTCTCTCCCATCCTTGTCTCCCATCCCCCTCCTCCCAGCTCGGAGCCTTTGTTGACGTTGACAGCTCATCCCTGGGCTATCATTCATCCTGCCTATGGCAAACTTTGGGGAAAATAAAAAACCCTGCTCCCTTAATCTCATTAGAAGGGCTGCAAATTGAATTTAGCCCCTCTCAGTGTCCCCTCAGCTGGCTGTCATTAGGAGCAGAGGCTGGGCCTTGGCTGAGACCCAAAGACCAGCTAACTGAATTTGAGATGCTGTGGTCCTGACAGGCCAAGGGAGGTAATTGAAGAGCCGTGGGGCTCCTGGTAACATTTCAGGCTGGGATTACACCGGGGATCCGAAGCCCCCATCTGCACTGGTGCTGGGGGCACTGAAGAGCCGCCCACCGGGCTTCCAGGGGTCGGATTATTGATAAAGAGATCACTCCCAGTGGAAGGTGTGGGAGCGATGGGGAGGCTGCATTTGGTAACAGTGCAAACTGGGTGTTATAGGTGGGGGAGAAAGGGAGACCCTAATCAGTAAGGGTCAGCAAATCATCCAAAGTTAGAAATAATTTGCAAGGAGTGTTGTCTAATGAAACAAAAAGGCAGTTTGGGTAGACTGATGAAAACAGAATATGAGTAAAAGAAACACTGACTTTTAAATTATGGGCCTAATTTATATGTTTGTATAAATCTTCATTTTTTTTAACTCTCTGGATCATTTTAGCTTTATTTTTTCACCTCAACACTAAACCCCAAGCATAGGGGGGCTTTTCTGTGATTGAAAAATCATACTTCTGTGAAAAAGCAATGTACACACACACACAAAACTGCATCCATGTAAGTAAGCATTTAACAGACACTGATTTAGATTTCTGAGACCTCCTTAGTTCCCAGATCCATTGTAATGCTTTCAATGCAGGTGAAAATACAGTGAAATCCTGTTTTAAAGAGGAAGAATCTGACAATAATCAACCATCTACTATATAGGTGCCAGGCACAGTGCTCATCCTATTTTGTACATCCTCTGAGTCTGCAAGGCAGGAGAACAAGACAGGCATTATGATTATTAGTATCCCCACTTCATTGATGAGGGGACTGAGTCTTGAAAAGATTAATCAGTCTCTTGCCCAAGGTCATGGGGATAATAAGCACTGGGGCTTGGATCTGGACATAGGATTGCCTGGCTCCACCACTCTGGAGTCCTCCCTGGCTTAGGATAGTGGGTTTTCCTACTCTGTGTCATTTTCCTAAAAAGCCACAGCAACTGGATCTGTCACTCCGAGGGAGGGTGACTGGGAACACAGGCTCCAAGCCAGACAGGCTCAATTCCACCGAGTACTAGCTGTGTGACCTTCAGCATTTCCAGATCTCTCTGTGCCCTCCTGGGAAATGGGGATAGTATAAGAACTTGCCTCAGTGGTTTGCTATGGGGATTAAATGAGCCAAGGCACATCCAGAGTGCACTGCATAGTGCCTGGGACATTGTGAGCACTCTCTACATGATACTAAATTGTAATTATTGTTGAAGTGGTGCCATGAAGAATGTCCATTCACTTGCATACCTAATGGACTAAATTTGAAAGACTGTCACCCAAGTGTTAGACCATAACATCAAAAGACCCCTGCTTTCCTGGCCTGACATTCCCAGATCCAGAGTCAGCACACCTCGCATTTACATTTATGGAGCTTACTCTTAGGTGCAATTTTTGGTGAGGAGTAAAGGATGATGCTAAGGCTTTTCTTATGTTGATTATATCCATGTTTTTTCTCCATTCTCTGTCCTTTAATGTTGGGTGAGGTATGAGTTCTAGCCCTCCCATACCCACTGTTGTTAAGTACTCACTCTGCACTAGCATTTTACAAATTTTATCTCACTTAATGCTCACTTTTACTCCTTTAATGCACAGGTATCATTTCCACTTTTTAGATGAGAAGAGTGCGTTTTCTTTATGTTTTCCATATTCCATCATGCCTACAGCATTAACTACAGCCTTAAGGTTGATCTGAAATGTCACAGACTATTAAGATATGGGTTTTGCTACATTTGACAAGACATTTAGGTAACTAAAGGCTTCCCTGCCTGTCACTGTATATCCCAGTGATGCTCAAGTTTCAGATTCAATGAGCCTTTACTGAACACAAATAGTGTGCCTGGCTCTGGGTTGAAAGGTTTTTCCAGGTTGTCTCATTTAAGTAACCAACAATTCTATGAAGAAAGGCCTCATGACTCTTATTTAGCAGACAGAAAGGTGATTTCAAGAAATTTAGGAGCGTTTTCAAGGATCACACACGTACTAAGTGGAGGATCTGGGATTTGAACCCAGGCATCTCTGGCTCATTCCACCTCCAAAGAGTTTCCCATCACAGGACACTCTCATCACAGTGTGAGGACTCTCCAACACAAGCCCCTCTGGGAGCCACTTCCGGTCAGTGAAGTTGGCACCAATGATGAAACCTACTTCCTTTCTTTGTGGATGAAGAAACCAGGCCACAGAGAGGTTAAATGTCTTGCCCATGGTCAGTCTGTCCTGTGTGAGCCAAGATTGTGTTCTAGTTCCTGGTCTAGTCCCATTGCATGACACCCCTCCCACACTCCACCCCAACTACCAGCCTTTGCAACTTCATTCCTCAGGAGCCCGGTCAGCTTGGGATTTTTAGTAGCCTAAAGCTGTCAGGACAATTTCTATTCTGCAGAAAAGGGAGTTTAGTTCCTTTAGTG
The DNA here is from genome assembly GCF_003676395.1 of Aethalodelphis obliquidens. Lineage (NCBI taxonomy): Eukaryota > Metazoa > Chordata > Mammalia > Artiodactyla > Delphinidae > Aethalodelphis > Aethalodelphis obliquidens. The sequence goes on from NW_020837949.1 coordinate 41,759,378, forward strand.
ATGGTTCCTTCTCTTAAGCAGATTCTGGGATCGAGTCACAACTCAGGAATGGTTTCAAGGTTATAAGTCACAGCCTTGATAGAGGTTGGGGAGAGCCTACTTCCCAGGGCTGAAAGGTTTCTGGGGATGTTTAATATTACCCCCAGTACCCTTGGATTTCTTCTAAAGACCCAGATGCCACATTCCCTGTAACTCAAGTACTTAAAAATTGGCTTCCCCTTGGTTTGACTTTTCTGAGGAATCTCTGGAGATTTAACTCATGTTTTAAAATTCTTGAGAAATTTTAGAAAGGGACAGTCCAACTGCTTGTGCCCCAAACTAATATAAGCACAAATGTAGGGTGAGATTATTTTCTTTATGGTTGAGAATTAGAAACTGCTCAAGTCAGAGGGGGCTTTTGAAAGAATATGGCCCAACTCTCTTACTTTATAGGAAGCCAAGGCCCAAGGAGGGGAGTGAGTTACTTAAACTTACAGAGCAGGTCTGTAGCAATTAAGGGCTCAAGAGTCGGACTGCCTGGGTCCAATGCCTAGTGCCCCTGCTTACTGGTTGTGTGGTGTGGGAGAGGTAGCTACTCTCTCCCTAAGCCTTGGTTTCCTCATCTGTATTTGGAAAAAGTCATAGTCTCTACGGTGGACTGGAAATGGCCGCAAATTCTTTGACACTTTTCTACTCAAGAGATGCCACCTATTTCTCCTCTCCTTAAATCTGAGCGGGCTTGTGACTGTTTTGACCAATAAAGCCTAGTGAAGTGTCATATGTCAGTTCCAGGCCTAGTCTTTAAGAGCATTGTCAGGTTCTGCCTTGGTCTCATGCAGCCCAAACTGCCACAGAAGAGGCTGCCATGCTGTGGGGAAGCCCAGGCTAACCATTTGAAGATGCTGTGGATTTGGGGAGAGAGAGAGAGGGCCAGACAGCCTCTAGCTGTACTGCCTCCCGCCCTTGGAGTTATCCTGAGGCCTAGACATTAGGGAGCAGAGGTAAGCCATCCAAATTCCTGATCCACGGAGTCATGAGATATAACAATAAATTGTTGTTTTCAGCCACTAAGGGAAGTTAGGTACACAGCAATAAATAACCAGAACAGTGCTTCTCAGAGGGTTATTGTGAGAATTATAAGTTGGTATACCTGTAAAATCTTAGGGCAGTGCCCGGCACAGTCAGTATTCAATAAAAGCAAGTTACTACTCATTCTACAAACACTTATTAAACATCAGGTTGTTCTATACCCTGTATGAGCTGGAAGGGATGCAGAGGTGCATATGACCTAGTCAGACCCTTGTGGAACTCAGGATTGACTAGAACCTGGTCACACACTTCTGTGAAGGGAGGAATGTGTTTCCACCACCCTGGCCCCCACATCTCTTCTGACCTGGGAGAAGTAGAAGTCTCCAGCCTCTCACTGCAGTAGGATGCCTGCCTGGTCTCTGGATGGGCCTGGAGGGGTTAAGCCCGTGAATGCTGTCCAATCTCTGTGCATCAAAATTCAGCTGCTATTGATTCCCGGTAAGCACTGATGCCCTTCCCAGGTCAGAAGAGAAACCCAAACCATTGTTGAGTAAATACAGTATTCTGTTCACTACATCAATTAGGCTGACCCTAGGGGCTCTGGGAGCCCCCTCCTTCCCCATTTGCAATGACAGCTGCCATGCTAATGAATCCACATTGACATGATAATTAAACAATTACACAAAGTGGGGCTTGCCCAGTGCCCTAAGCTTTAGCTGGGGAGCCGGTGTGGCCACGGCTGGACAAGGCCTGGGGGTTGTTCCAGGGCCGTGAGGTGACATGCAGTGCCTGGGTCATTCCCAGACTGCAGCTGCTGCCTCTGGCGCTGATGGCTGGGGTGGGGCAGATGGGACCAGGGTGAGGATGGGGCCCCAACCTGTTCTTCTTCTCTCTTTATCCTCCAGAAATCCTTAATTGGGTAATACCTGAAAGGAATCCCCCACCCCTTTATGCAGGGGGTGGGGTACCCCAACAACTCCTGATTGGCCTAGCTAGTCTTCTCTCTGGAAGACTTAGAGACATCCAGGGGCGATGGGCAAATGGGGATAGCAAAGGCCAGGGAGCCATGACTTCCTGGCATCAGAGGGAATACCTGGGTGATCACCCTCCTCACCAGCCCTCGGGAAAAATTACTCTTTCTGTAAGCAGATGATCACAAATGCAGAAATCCTTGACTTCTTGGTGCAACTGCCCGGCTTACCATGACTCCTGTGATGCCAACCAGCCACAGCCCCCTTTGCAAAAGCACAGACTTGTGAGTCAGGCAGACAAAGCTCACAGCCTACTCTGCAACTTAACTGTGTCATCCTGGGCAAATCAAATGAACTTTCTGAGCCTCCATCTCCTCCACTATAATATGGACTCATAATAACTGCCTTGTCCAACTGTGCTTGAGATTAAACAAGACAGTTTATGTAAAAAGATCTAAGATAGCATTTTACATAAATAGTAAAAGACAGAACTTTACTGACAATAGTTAAGTTTCTCCATAAAGACCAGTTCCATCCACAGAAACAAGCTAGTTGACTGAATGGAGTCTAGAATGCACAGATTAAAACACTCTTAGAAATGCCTTACAACCAAGTGAGTGCTGCCCTTGGGGACCCCTTGCAGATGAGGCTGTGTGCAGAGTGTGCTCAGTATAAACAAGGGAAGAAAGAGAAACAGAAAATGATCTATCTGGGGCTTAGAAAGAGGCAGAAGAAGAGTGTCCTTGCTAAGGACTACCAGGCATTACTCTATGAGAGGTGACTAATCAAGCATTTATCCTCCCATCCATCATTCATGCAAGAATAAACACATATATTAGGCGCTTATGATACAAAGGTAAACACAAGCCAAACCAATGCCTGGTCTTATAAATATTTGGTCAATAAATGAATGAATGGACAAGATGCAATCCCTGTTCTCATGATACTCTGCACAATGAAGTGTGAGCCTCTCTCATCCATGTGTGTGCTGCCTCTCTTACCTTGAACTCAAGACAGTTCAGCCTGAGCTGTGATTTGCAGAGGGCAAAGGGACACTGGGTTACAGTTTTACAAGAGAATTACAAAGCAGGTGATAACCTGTCAAGTACATGCTCAGATGGACATGCTCAGAAGCATAAGGGTTCACCAGTGGGCAGGTGAAGAAACCCAATGTTGGATTTAAACCCTAGGTTTCTGAAGTCACATCTACATTTAGCAGGGAAAGTACCATGATTGATTAGTGCTGTCTGCCATGGACACAGGAATGGAGAGAGATGACTCTCTTTTCCTGCCAGGTATTTGTCATTTTAGGATTAGGCAAGGTCTAAGATTATCTTCTAGTTTTAGAATTTTGTGATTTTTAAGATAGGCTAATCCAACCCTGTTCACCTCACACTGTGAGCAACCAGTATTACAGTTTGTTCCAGAAACCACAGTTTTGGTTCTTTTCTTCTCCTTACCTTCAGTAAAACCACTCGAGCTCACAAAACCTGTGCTGTCATGCAAAAGAAATTTGACTGCCTTAAGAAAATCTAATTTGATTAGTCCAAGTAGTAAAAAAAATAGTCAAGCTTTTTGTTAATTAGTTCAACATTTACCAAGTACCTACTATGTTAAAAGCTTTGGGAATAAAGAAATAACGCAGTTTCCTCAGGTGCTCAGTGTCTAGTGGTTGTGTGTGTTGGGGTAAAGGAGGGTAGAAAGAGGCAGAAATACCTGCAGACATGCTCTTATATCACCTACCTAGAAGGGAGAATAGACAGTGAAATTAAATTCCATATGGCTTAAGCACTCTTTGAAGGAAGCCCAAGCATGATGTTTTATGGCTGCCCTCATCTATGCTGTGGGAGCTGATGTGGTTCTGGAGATCAAGCTAGAGGTTTAAAATTGAGCTCTTGGAATTTCAAATCCCCCTTCAGCCTAGGCTGCCTGGAGGAGGCTGCCCCATGCCAGGGAGTGTCCAGGCAAAGGCTGTAAGATGAGAGGAGGGGAGGAGAGACCAGAGAATCCCTTTGGACACTAGGATGTTCAGAGCTCTTCAGTTTCTGTTAGGGTGGCCTATTCACATCTTTAAAAAGATGAGATAGAACATGCTGGGAAGACTGTTCAGTGCCTTTTGCACTAAACTCTTGGTACCCAAAGTGTGATTCCTGGACCAGCAGCACCAGCATCACCTGGGAGCTTGTTAGAGTACAGCATCTCATGCCCAACCCCAGATCTACCAAAGCAGAATCTGAATTTTGACAAAATTCCCAGCTAACTCCTGTGCACGCTGCATTGAGAACCACCGGTTTATATCTGTCAGAAATGATGTTCATGCTCTCTGCCTTGCTGGGTGGTCACAGCGGGCCCTCCACAGTAATACCTCTTCTCTCTCTTTTTAAACTTTCCTAAGTGCTCTCTGTAAGTTGGCTCTACCCTTCGTTTCTAGGCTTGCATGTTCTTTTGTCCCACTCTGCTACTCTGTTTTTTTGGCATGAGGAAGGGCTATCCATTCCATAGCCAAATGGAGCCGATTGGCCATGGCTCAGTGATAGGAAAACAGTGCATTCACCCTGCTGTGTTAACCATGTCCAGTGGATTCCATCCCTTTCACATTCCCTCTGTAGGTTTTCTAAGAGAAAAGAGACAAAGAGATATCCATTCTATCATGGGAAAGTGAGAGATGGGAGAGAGGCAGAGGAAAGGGACATGAAGGGCATGGTGGGAGGTGAGGGAGCCAGGAAAGTTTCAAACAGAAGATGTTGATCTGGATCTTAAAGAATAAGCAGCGGTTATAGTTGAAAAGTGGGATTACTTTTATCTCCCCTCATTGTTTTTCTGTTTTCTATCATTCAGTCTTTGACCACTCATTCAGCAGACATTCACTGAGGTGCCCTTGTAATGCCAGGTCCTGTTGTTAGGTGCTGAGAATACCAAGTGAAGTGAACCACACCTGAAGCATAAGTGGGTGGGGAAGACATTCACGGACAAGCAGGCTGCAAAGGCCCTGGCCATATGCTGGCACGGCAGGCCTGCCATATGCCATGACTGAACTGGGCCTCCCCCTCCCCTGACTGTGCTATCTAAATTCTAAAGAGACCTAATACATAAAAACACTCTATATAAAGCAGATAAAGTGGCTGGAGGGTCCTCTGCTTTACCAGTTATTTTCTTTAGGATTAATTTAATGAGGTGCATGCATTCCTGGATGCTTTATGCACAATCTCATTTAACCATCACAAGCCTGTGAAATTGGTAGCAGAATGAGGAAAAAATGGGCTCAGAGCTGCTGAGTCAGCCTCTGAACCCAGATCTTTGCTGGCTAAGCCTATGTTCCCAACCACTTAATGAATAGAGGACTAAAGGGCAGCTGGTGGCTAGAGGGATACCAATGGGACATTTCTGTTTTTAGTTGAATTTCTGAAACTGGATTAAATTCATTTGAAGTAAAAATATTTTGCTGGCCTCAAAAGAGGAAAACCACCTGGACCCGCCTCTCATGGTAGGTACTCTATAAACACTGGCTGAAATGAATGGTGAGCCTGGAGACAGCCAGGATACTGAAGGGTTACCCAAGCTTGGGGGCCCCCAGAACATCCAACTCCACACTTGAGGCTATCGGCAACATTCCGTTGGGGGCTTGGCTTTATTTGTCCCTCCCCCTGTGTGAAATCCTGGGGACTGTCAAATAAATGACAAGACTCATTTTACAAGTAGACCAGAAGTCTGCAGTGGCGAGTCCGAGCTGATTGCCTATCTTATCTGAAGTCATCAGTCTCATTCAGGCTTCCACAAACAATTCTCAGCCCTGTGCTTGGGAGCACGGGCCTGATGGAGTGGGCATTTCCCAGGGCCCTGGTCTATTGTGAGCTGTGTGCTGAGGGGAACTTGGCTAAGCCGAGGCTATGTGGCCAGAGCAGCAAGAAGGCTTGGGAGTTGAGGTTCTGGGGATGGTCTCTAGGTTCTGAGAATGATGGTGATGTGACCATGATGACAATGATGATGATGGGTAAAACATCATTTGGGTTTATCATATGCCAAATTCTGAGTCATGCACTATTCATGCATTACCTCATTTAACCCTGACAACCGTTTTCTGGGGATAAAGAAACTGAGGTCCAGAGATGCTGAATAACTTTCCTGAGTTCATACATCTACCAAATGGAAGAGATGAGACTTGAATCTCAGGATGTTGGATTCTAGAGTTTCTTACCCTCTTGTCTGGGGCAGGAAATCAGTTACAAAAGCAAATCATAAACCCTTCAAGGATTAGCTCCAGAAGCATTCCCTGTAGGAGGATGGAGCACCCACCTTTTACCTCTGTCTCATATTCCCCTTGGGATCCTTTCACTTGTTTTTTTCTGCCACCCCTATGCTGGTTAGCACCAAAGCCACTGTCTGCAACCTAAAAAAATTAGATGATGCAGAACAGAATACAAGAAACATTGAATCAGCCAAGTTTTCACAGAGCTGTACTGTTTTCCTATCTTAGCAGACATAGTTCTTTATTCCTAGGGAGCAAGGGGGTGTCAAGAGACAGGGCTCCAGGACCCCACCCCACTTAAATGAGAGGTTTTACAGTGGGGTGGAGATCTTAGCTCTGGAGCCAGGCATTCCTGGGCTACAAACCTGACTCCAGGACTTCCTGATTCTCTGATCCTGAACAGAGAACCTCAATCTTCCATGGTGTCCTCATATGTAAAACAGGAATTCTGGTAATCCTTGCTTTGCTGGGTTATTAGAGGATTAACTGGGACAATGTGCATGAGCGCTTTGCGGGGTGTCTGGCATAAATACGTGCTTGATAAATGGAGTCTGTTATCTGTTTGTGCAACAAATATTAGCGTCTATTTTATATGTCAGGCTTCAGCCTGAGATTTCATTTTGACCATCTTCTTTTAAGCTCCTCGGTAGGTGTTCTGGTTTTCCTCATAGAGATCTTACACTTAGCTTATAAAGATTATTACTGGCTTTTGAAGTTTTGAGTTGTTATTTAAAATTGGAGCTTTTCTGCTATAGCTCCTTTAAAGCTTTTTCAATTTTGAAATGTTTCAAATATACTGAAAAACTTTAAAAATCAGCATTTTAGCCTCAACTAAATTGGTTCACTCCAGTCTTTTCTCCATGAAGAGCACCTCTCCTAGGCAAAAGGACCCCTCTGTCAAACCAAGGGAGTCGTTCTCTCTCTGCAACTGATTGAAGGGCAGTCCCTGCCACTTCCTTGTCTGGAGGACATAGGTGCCCCCCCTTCACTGTGCTGAGCTGGCTGTTACATTTGTCACCCTAAAGTTCTTATCCTCCAATGAAGACCCTACCCTACACACACAAACACAGGCACCCACCGCAAGTACACAAACTGATAATATACTGATTACTGTCTTGTATGCTTCCTTTTAAAAAACAGAAATAAATGTATTGAGAGCAATAAATATCAATACTGAATAGTTTTCCATTTTAGGATACAGCTGTATTTATTTAGATAAAAATATACTAACCATTTAAAGTTGTTTCTGATTAGTTTGCATTGACAACTTCACGGTTATTATGAACATGGCTGATTACATCTTTGAGTTATTTTCTTATTATTTGAAGATATATTCATATTATAAGTCAAAAATGTTTCCACATTTTAATAGTTTTTAATACTGAAATACTGTCCTTCAAATAAGTTGATCTCACATTTCACTGGAATTGATTAATATCTAATCTTTGAATACTTAATATTTTGTAATACCCTATATGGGAAAAGAATTTGATGTGTATAAATGTATATATATATAATTAAATCACTTCGCTGTACACCTGAAACTAACAGAACATTGTAAATCAACTATTCTTCAATAAAAAATAAATTAATTAAAAAAATAAAATACAAAAAAAATAAAGTTAATAGATCATTGCTATTTCAGTGATCTATTTCTGGGCTATTTCTGCTTTATTCAGTGAATAAATATTTTTTAAGTGGTTTTTGTCAAAGTAATACACATAGGTCAAGAAGTCAAACAGTATTCGACTACAAATGAGGCTTCTAAGAAAAGAAGCATTTCTTTGTTCTCTCTCTCTGAAATTTAGTGGCTTTTTCCCCCAGAAGTTTCAACTATATTAGTTGTTTCTCTTGGTATTTACTACAATCATATTTCTTGGCTCCTTATGATAAATGATTTGACTTGGACTTCCTATTATGATAGATGTGGATTTAGTTCTGTAACACCTTCCTTTTCACACCTTTGTAGTAAAAAGTTATTAAATTTCTATAAAGTTTTATAAAAAATCTAATCTTTGCGAAGTTATTTAAATCTTTTTGGTTTCTCATAAGAGTGTATTTCTTTGTTCTTAGTGACAATGAATTTTTTTTTCTACATTTGTTATTTGCATTTTTCTTGAAAGCACTGCTGTGTCTTGTCCCTTTTGAATGGCAGTATTTATCTTTTTCTCATTGTTATAAGGCCTGTTTATAATATAAAGAATAAAAACTCGTTGCTGTCTTATTTCACAAATACTTCTTCTCAGTTTGTCACTTTTTAATTTTGTTTTAAAATTTTATTTAAAAATATTTTTGGATGTGAACTTAAAATATTTTACTTTTTTTTTTTTTTTTTGCGGTACGCGGGCCTTTCACGGTTGCGGCCTCTCCTGTTGCAGAGCATAGGCCCCGGACGCGCAGGCTCAGCAGCCATGGCTCACGGGCCCAGCTGCTCTGCAGCATGTGGGATCTTCCCAGACCGGGGCACGAACCTGCATCCCCTGTATCAGCAGGCGGACTCTCAACCACTGCACCACCAGGGAAGCCCAAAAATTTTACTTATTTTAATCCCTGTTGAGATGTTACTAGTTCATCATTGTTCTGAAGTAAAGTTTTCTATTGTGTTAATTCACTTTATGTACTTATTTCCTTATTGATGAATATTGATGAATATACAATATTTCATTATTACAGTGTTTCATTCTTCAATGTAACTTCTGGTACACTGCTGTGAGAGTTTCTGTAGATATATGCCTATACAGGGAATTGCTGAGTCATAGGTGGATTAGTTTGCTAGGGCTGTCATAAGTGAGTACTACACACTGGGTGGCTTAAACAACAGAAATTTATTGTCTCACAGTTCTAGAAGCTGGAATTCCAAAATTAAAGTGTTGGCAGAGTTGGTTCCTTCTGAGGGCTGTGAGGGAAGCATCTGTCCCAGGTCTTCTCCTTGGCTTGTAGATGGCTGTATTCTCATTGTGTCTCTTCACATCATCTCCCTCTATTCATGTCTATATTTGTGTCTAAATTTCCCCAATAGACACGAGCCAAGTGACTAATGGGGAAATTAGACACCAGTCATATTGGATTAGGGCCAACCCTAAAGACCTCATTTTAACTTAACTAGTCACTTCTGCCATGACTTTATTTTCAAACAAGCTTGCATTCTGAGGTACTGGGCCTTAGGACATCTACATATGGATTTGGGGAGTGATTTAATAACAAGATTTATGTGTCAAGATGCCGCCAAATGGCCCTCCAAGTGGTACACCAACCTATAATCCCACCTGAAGTACATGAAACTGTCTTTTTTTTACTTTTTTCCCAACAATAGTATTCTATTTTAGGATGTGTTTTTTATTTTTTATTTTATTTTTTTTTTGTGGTACGCGGGCCTCTCACTGTTGTGGCCTCTCCCACTGCAGAGCACAGGCTCCAGACGCGCAAGCTCAGCGGCCATGGCTCACGGGCCCAGCTGCTCCGCGGCATGTGGGATCTTCCCAGACCGGGGCACGAACCCGTGTCCCCTGCATCGGCAGGCAGACTCTCAACCACTGCGCCACCAGAGAAGCCCTAGGATGTTTTAATAAATAAATAATATTTATTTAAGTAATAATATACAAATAGACTTTTAGGTTTTTTTCTGACTTTTGTTTTTGTTATTGTTGCTATTAAAAACTGCATTGCCATTCAAGTTTCATTTCAATCTCTTATTCCTGTCTACAGTAGTTGGGATATAAGTAAAACTGGTATAACAAAGACCTCCACATTCAGGGGCTCAAATAGCAAAGAAATTCATTCTTCTCTTGCATAATAACACAGAGGTAGGTGGGCAGACCAGGATGGGTAGGCAGCTCTGCTCCAGAAAGTAATCCAGGGATCCAAATTCCTTCTGCTTTGTTACCATGCCATCCGCTGGGGTATGGTCTTAGTCCACCAGCTGACTCATCGACTTCAATTAAGTTTGCATTCTAGCCCACAAAAAACAGAGATGGGGTAGAAGTGGACTGCAAACAATGGCTTTCCTAAAACATATGACTAGAATAGACACTTTGCTTCCATTAACATCTGATTGGCCCAGATGTAGTCATCTAGACATACCTAGCTGCAAGGAAGCTAGAAAATGTAGCCCTTAGCAGCATAGCCAATTATATAGCTAAACTCCAGACATCCTATTATTATATGGAACAGGGGAAAAGGACACTAGGGGAAATTAATATTCTTTGCCTATTTTTCTATTGAGTTGTATGTCTTACAATTATTAATTTTAGGAGTTCTTTATATGATTTATATACTAATCTTCTGAAGGTTGTATACATACAAGTATCATTTCTCATTCCTATTTCTCTATATAAATATAATATCTTTTAGTTATATTTATGGTATATTTCTCCATACAGAAATATTTTAATCAGTGAAATTTATCAAACTTTAAAAAATAGTTTCTGCTTATGCATTTTAAGAAATTCTTTTCTATAACTATGTCAAAATTTTTTCTTCATTTTTCTAAATGTTTCACTATTTGCATTTAGTTCTTTAATTCACCTAGAATCTATTTTTGTGTATTATTTAAGGTAAGGATCCAATTTCTTTTTGTATGGATAACTAACTGGCCCAGCAATATTCATTGAAAAGAATATCTTTTCTCCAGTAACTCATAATGCTACATCTTTCATAGACAATGTTTACAGGAATTTGTGGGTGTCTGTTTATGGCTTGCTACTATAATCTATACAAATACTATGCTGTCTTAATTATGATAGCTTTATAATAAGCCTTGATATCTCTTTGGGGAAAATTCCCACACTTTCTTCTTCAAAAATGCCTGGATATTCTAGGCCTTTATTTTTTAATACTTTTAGGCTGTACTGGCATGTTATAGGAAAATATATATACACTGAGTGTTCTGTTTGGAATTTCACTGAAGTATCAATACATTAACTTGAGGGAAAATTTACATTTTTATGATATTGATTCTTCTTGCCCATAAAGACTGCATACCTCTCCATTTATTTGAGTTATTTTTCATGCCATCCAATAATGTTTTATATTTTCTTTAAGATTTTCATATCTTTTGTTAGATTTACTTCTGGCCACCTTATAATTTTGTTGCTATAATATTACATTTTATAGTATATGTTCTAATTTGTTGTTTCAAGTATATAGGGATATTGTTGATTGTTATATGTTCATCTTGTATCAAGTGATTTTGTTGAAAGCTTAGTTGTAATAGTTTGTAACCCTCTTCTGTTTTCTTCTTTTTTTTTTTAAACATCTTATTGGAGTATAATTGCTTTACAATGGTGTGTTAGTTTCTGCTTTATAACAAAGTGAATCAGCTATACATATACATATATCCCCATATCTCCTCCCTCTTGTATCTCCCTCCCACCCTCCCTATCCCACCCCTCTAGGTGGTCACAAAGCACCGAGCTGATCTCCCTGTGCTATGCGGCTGCTTCCCACTATCTGTCTATTTTACATTTCGTAGTATATATTAGTCCATGCCACTCTCTCACTTCGTCCCATTCTTCTTTTTTTAAATTTTATCGAAGTATAGTTGATTTACAATGTTGTGTTAATTTCTGCTGAACAGCAAAGTGACTCAGTTATAGGTATACATATTCTTTTCCATTATGGTTTATCACAGGATACTGAATATAGGTCCCTGTGCTATACAGTAGGACCTTGTTGTTTATCCATCCTATATATACTAGTTTGCATCTGCTAATCCCAAACTCCCAATCCTTCCGTCCCCCTTGGCAACCACAAATCTGTTCTCTATGTCTGTGAGTCTGTTTCTGTTTCGTAGATATGTTCATTTGTGTCGTATTTCAGATTCCACATACAAGTGATATCATATGGTATTTGTCTTTCCTTTTCTGACTTACTTTGCTTAGTATGATAATCTGTAGGGCCATCCATGTTGCTGCAAACAGCCTTAGTTCATTCTTTCTTATGGCTGAGTAATACCCCATTGTATATATATACACCACATTTTCTCTATCCATTCATCTGTTGATGGACATTTAGGCTGTTTCCATGTCTTGGCTATTGTAAATAGCACTGCTATGAACATAGGGGTGCATGTATCTTTTTGAATTATAGTTTTGTTTGGGTATAGGCCCAGGAGTGGGATTGCTGGATCATATGGCAACTCTATTCTTAGTTTTTTGAGTATCTCCATACTGTTTTCCATAGTGGCTGCCCCAATTTAAATTCCCACCAACAGTGTAGGAGGGTTCCCTTTTCTCCACACCCTCTCCAACATTTATTATTTGTAGACTTTTTAATGATGGCTATTCTGACTGGTGTGAGGTGGTATGTCATTGTAATTTTGATTTGCATTTCTCTAAAATTAGCGATGATGAGCATCTTTTCATGTGCGTATTGGCCATCTGTATGTCTTCTTTGGAGAAATGTCTTTAGATCTTCTGCCCATTTGTTTTCTATTTAATCTACAAATAACGGTAATTTGTCTCTTTCATTTCTTATATCTTTAATTTTTCCCCCTTGTCCTATTGCATTGGCTAGAACACCCAGTACAATGAGGACTAGGAGAGGTAATAATAAGGCCTCCTTATTTGTGCCTGACTTTACATGAATATGTCTAATGTTTCACCGTCAAGTATAATATTTCTCCTTGGTTTTTGACAGGTTAAAGAAGTTCTCTTTAATTCATGGTTTGCTAAGGGTTTCATAGCATTAGTGGCTGTTAAATTTTATCATACATTTTCCTGAATTTAGGGAGGAAATTTGTCTTCATGAATTAGAAGAATATCAGTTTGTATAAAATAAGAGTTATTTGTTCCCTGTAAGTTTTGTAAAACTTTCCAGCCACACCATCTTATGTCCTTTTTGCCAAGGAAGTTTTTGTCTATTGATTTAGTTTTTTAAAGAGTTCATAGTGTATCCAGATTTTCTATTTGTTTGTCCATGTTCTTAATTTACATTTTCTAGAAAGTTGAGGACTTCATTTAAGTCTCTCTTAAGATTTTTAAAGATTTTTAAAGTCTTTACTTTTTCTGTAGTTATGGCCCCCCTTTCATTCCTACAGCTGTTTAGTTTTCCATTACTTGTTTAAGCCTGTTTGAGTTGGGATTTGTACAACTAGAAACTAAAGGCATTCTGAGTGACAGAAAGAAAGAAATAGGAAAACTTAACGTACACTGGTACAGCAGCAGTTGACTCAAAACTATTTTCCATCCACATGACTTTGTTCCTGCTGTCCTTTGCTTTTCATCTATTGTCCTTCAAGACTCATCTAAGCTGTTAAATCCTCCAAGAAGCCTTCCTTGACTGTCGCCGCCCCTGGTGAGTATGGATGTTTTCTTATGCTTTTTTTCTCTATAAGAGCATTAATCAGTCTGAGTAAAAATTATCTGTTTCTCCCATTAAATTGAGTGCTCATCCAGAGCAAGGAAATCATATTCATCATTGCATCCCCAGAGGCAGGCAAGTGCCTTGCACATAACAAGCACTCAACAAATACTTTCTGAATCAAGCTGCAAAGAGAGCAGTGTGGCATACATCAGGAAGAGTAGACTGAGACCAGAGGTGCTCCAGAGGCAGCACTTTGCCCAGAACGCATCAGCCTCAAGCTATGAAAATACAGCAGCTACTCACCCACTTGGCCAGGCAGCTCTCCCTCTGCCTATCCTTTGGCTCTTACTCTGTGAGTATTAGGCTGAGGCTGGGGACATGGCAGAGTGCCTCATGGCAACAAGTCCTTGGCTGGCACAGCAAGGATGACCTCTTCTTACTCTAGTTTCTACCCCAACACACTCCCCTCCCCCTTCTCCTCTCTACTCCTACCCCTGCCAAGAGGCAGAGAAATAAGGGAAACAGTGGAGAAGGCTGGGCTTTGGAGCCAAATAGTCTTCAGTTTAAGCCGTGCTTTTATTCCTTCCAGGCCAAGCAATCTGGGCAGTTTTCTTCTCCTCTCTGCACCTTGGTTTCTTCCTTTATAATAACAATACTCAGCTCCCAGATTTGTGAAATTCCTGCCACATAGTGGATGCTCAACAACTTTACTATGCAACACTTCAAGCCCTTCTGATGTTCTAAAGTACAAGTATTTCCCTCTCTGTTCCCCATGCTCAGCCCTAAGCTGTGGACGTTTGAGTGCCCAGGAAGCTACATGCACCCATTCCTGCGTCTCCTGTAGTTGAATACAGTTCTGTATTCAGCAGTGGGATATAGGTCTCTGCTATTCAGGGCTTGTTATCCTTTCTGCTCTTTGCATATCCCTCCACAATCTTACCTGCCATTCTCATTCTCTCTCTCTCTCTCTCTCTCTCTTCATTTTCTTTTGACTAGGTAGAGGAGGCCCCTGGTTAGGAACATCCCAGAAGCAATTCCATGGTACCCTTAATCCTTTTGTTGTTTTCTAACCCTGAGAGGGCAAGAAAGCCAGATGCTACCCTTGGTCTTCATTGGTAACTTGATTATAAGAATTAAAAGGCTTTGGTTACATTATTTATTTTGAAGCTATGTGCCTCTCATCCAGTAAGGATCCAAGAGAGCCTCGAATGCAGATGGTCTGTAGACACACTCTACCTCCTGGACAATCCCACATGAGATAATCTTTAGAACTCCTTGCCCATTTCCCTGGCACTTCCAGGACCCTCACAGGACTCTCAAGAAACTTTCACAACAACCTTGTGAAGTGAGAAGGACAGGTTCCTTTTATGCTTTGGGTGCTCTCCCAGGGCACTGGGATCTCAGGGGCTCAGTCAGGTAAGTGACTTGCCCAAGGTCACAGCCAGGTAGTTTAGTGGTACAGCAGAAACTAGAAAAGAGCCCTGCAGACATTTAGGCTGGGTTCTTTCCACTACACTATGCAGCATGAACAGCAACATTTGGGTTGGCACTACACTGCATGGGCCTGCTTTCCAAAAACGACCACAACATTCCATCCTTCTCCACATTCACGTCTCTTCTCCAATGTGCCCCGCAGCAAGCAGTTAATTACCCTCCCCTTGCATCTGGGCTGCTCTTAGTGACTTGCTTATAACCAGGAGAAGGTGGCAGAGTAAAGCTGCATTACTCTTGAGGCTAGTCAGGGAAGGCCATGCAGTTTCTCCCTGGGTTCTCTTCATTCAGTTGTTCTCCACATGCCCTCTTGGAATGTTCTCTCTCTGTATCCAGCTGCCATGATGTGAGAATCCCAACCCACATGGAGTGTGATACCAGTCAACAGTCCTGGCTGAGCATAGTTTTCAACTCTGACCAGCCACCAGACATGTGCATGAAGAAGCCTCCAGATAATTCCAACCCCCCCAGTCATGTCGTTTTCCCAGCTGAGGCCCTAGACACTTTGGAGCAGAAAAAAGCCATTGCCACATTGGGAGACAACTCTCCATGGGTCTTTCACATTTCTGCATGTCTTGTAAGGAAAAGCACAGACTGTCTTTGTTCCAGACCATCTTTTACCAAAGAAGAAAGAGATTGTACCTCCCTCTGAATCAAAGGGCAGATTTACTTACAGCCTTGGAAAACACAGAGTGGCCTGTATTATAAAGGTAATGTCTTCCTCTGGAGTTTAATGCAGGCATGCTTACTTCCCATTATAAAAGATTCAGCTTCCCTAAGCTTGAGGCTCCTCTCATATAATGTTACCCACTATGTGCAGGTGTCACCTGCTCTTGTCCCATCACTCCATGGCAACTAGGTTTCAAGGAACTAACACATGAAAATACTGATAGTTAAACTACTGTTATTGCTGTGAGCAATAAAGTCATTTGTCTCTGACCCAGGAGTCTCATGCTTTCTACCTGCATCATAAAACTGTGGCAGGCTAGCTTGCTAGCTTGCAAGTAAGTAGGGTTCTTAATATCCTAGCGTGCCACTTGAATTCATGATCTCCAGAATCCATGAGCATAATAAAATGGTTTTCGTTTTACACCACTTAGTTTGAGGTGGCTTGTCATGCAGCAAGAGATAACCAGACAGATGCAAACGTAATCAAGACCTATTTCTTTCCTTCAGGGAGCCTACAGTCTAGGAGGAAGAATTAGACCAATGTATTGATATACAGAAACTATATGCAAGGCCACCACATATAGGGTGCCCTGGATGGTCCAGCGCAGGCACTCAGATGCTCCCTCCATGTCCATTTGTGTCCACTGATTCTTAATGGCAGCTGAGGAGACTTCAGGGAAAAATATCTTTGTGGTTTGACACATATAACATGTCTGCAGAGTGGCGATGGCCCTGGTGGAGGCTGAGAACATGGAACACAGCATGGAAGAAGTGACCCACCAGCTTGATGTGTCTGCATCTGGAGGAAGGGGTTGCATGCATGAATCCAAAGAGTTTTATCTCTAAATGCTATCATCCTTTGGTGCTCAAGAACTTTTGCTTCTGGGGTGCAGTTAACTAAGGTAACACAGAGATAGGGAGCATCGGTCCCACTTTACAGAAACACTGCTGACTGAGGTGAAAGGCCAAGAATGAGTACCCAGGGACTATAGCACTGGGGGCTCAGGATACCAGGGCTCAGTAAGAACATGATCTACAGAGTTGCCAGGACTGTGGCTACAGATGATACCAAAAGCATCAGCAGATTTCCAGATCCACTGATGATGAACAGGCAGCAATAATGGCCAAGGAGGACTTACAGCATGGAGGAACAGCTTGCCAGACAATCAGTGCCTGGATCTGTAGCCTTGGTGGCCAGTGTAAGATCTTTGTCCCTTAATCAGTAAGAATAGGCTGGCCTATGTTTTAATCTCAAAGGACTGCAGTGGCTTAAAACAACACAAATGCTCTTGTGAGTCAGTACAGAACTAGGACTGTGGGGGGCTTTGCTGTATTACAGTGGTCACTCAGGGACCCAGGCTGATGGAGGCTCCACCACCTTATCTCTCTGTTATCTCCACAAGAGGTCCCAGGATTCAGTGCAGCAGTGGAAGACAGAGTGTGTACCAGCTCTTAAATGCTTCCACCAGGAACTGACACACACCATTTCCTCCCACACTTCATTGGCCAAAGCAAGGCAAATGGCCATGGCTTTTGTCAAAGTGTGAGGGGTGGAGTGTGGTCCTCCATGTGCCTGAAGGGAGAGGCAGGCTGGATGTGTGGTCACAAACTGCTACCACAAGACTACTTGGATGCTTTGGAGCTTGGACCACTTTGCTGGGGATCCCTCTGGACTGGATAAAGATGATGTCCTCGCCATCTCCCTTTGCAAGATCAGCACGTAGATCACCTAAGCTGAGGACCACCAGGGCCAAAGAAGCCTCACCACCCACCTAGGGCTCTTTAAGCTTCCGAGCTCCAGCATTCTGCCATGCTGTTTCAGTTTTGTGATGTAGGAGAAAGACCTGAGAAATGGGCAATGCAGCAGTTCCTGAAGTGCAATCATAAGCAAGGCATTTCCTGCTCTGTTCTCTTTCAATACTTCTGATTATGTCCAGGAGGAAAATTATGGACGGAGTCTAATAGGTCTCTAACATGTCTATAACACTCGTTAACCTTTCTTTTTAACAAGGAGAAATCAGGTCTATGCCTCAGACTCAGGTAATAATCTTTTCCTTATATTTATTTTTATCATTATCTTCTAGTTAAGAGATACTAGTTTTTGACCTACCTTCTGATATGTTTCCTTTTTAGACAGACTGATTTAAACTTCCAAAACAAAATGTTGGTTCACAAAATGTTCTAAGAAAATAATAGTACTGATTGTATGAGAACTGGCCAAAAAGTTTGAAGGTGTTAAGAAAATGACTGAGGTTTGGCAAAGAGGAATCTAATAGCACTCTCTCATTTTCCCAGTAAGAAAACTATGACAGGGCAGGATTTCAGCTTAGGCAGTTTGGGTCCAGAATCTGTCTTCTACATGTTTAACTGTCACCTGCTAGCTGTGCAACTTTAAGCACAAATCATGTGAAGTTTCTGGGCCTCGGTTTTATCACCTATAAAATGGGGATAATAATGGTGCTTATCTCATAAGGTTAATGTGAACACTAAATGAGTTAGAACATGCACAATAACTTGACCAATATCAGCATCAATAACTTGATATCGGTTATTACTGTTATCACTCTAGCCATCACTCGTGCTCACCCAAGTCCAGATTTCCCCAGCTGTCTCCCTTCTGCAAATCTGATTTGTGACTGAAGTTCCCTGAAAGGAGGCATTTAAGTCTCATAGTTTATTCTGTTTTTATTTACTGGAGACAAACATTTTCCTTGAAAATTAAGTAATTGAGTTAGTGATCACCAAACTAGGCCAAACTGAGTCTGGCCTTTCCTGCAATCAATTATTCCAACTACAGTTGCTGTTTAAAAACAGACAACTTAGCTGGTGCCCCTCCCCCTCCTCAGCCCCCCAATTCTCTCTATTCATTTCTTTGTTCAATAATCTATTTTACTTGGTCATGTTCGATGGGGGTGGCTGGCTGCCTGGCTGTGGCAGCTTCTTTCTATTAATCTGAGGGGTGGGGGAGCTCCAGGGGGAAGATGAAGTATAGGAGACAGATTGTTGGGTGTGATGTACCAGAACCCAGAGCAGCCCCTGCAGGAGCGCAGGCAGACACCCGAAGCTGGTGCTGAGCACGTCAGTCATGAGGGATTGGCAACCCCGGAACAACAGCTCCCAGTTGGCTCCTGGCGCCAGCACCCTTTCCTCAGGACTCCAGGCTGAGATCAGACACAGTCCCCCAGAGGCCCAGGCTTCCCACTGTGTTTTCTGTGCCAAACTATGTAAAGGTTAAAGAGCCTGAGCTTCTGAGTCACCAAATGTGGTGTTGAAATCCTGCTCACCAGCTGTGTGACCCTTGGCAAATGATCAAATCTTTCTGAGCCTCAGTTTCTTCGCTTGTAAAATGGGATCCAATACATATCTTACAGTGTTGTTGTGAACATTAAATGAGATCAGGTATGTGATACAAAATAGGCCCTGATCCCATTTCATAATGCTTCCCATTGTGCGGAAGGCTATGATGTAGAAAACTGCAATAATTTAACGAAACAAATATCTATGCTTTCATCCATTTTTTCTCTTGGTCAAACATACCTGCCCACATCAACTTGCTACCCGTTTTTCCCTCACAGATTGCTCTTGTTTTCCCTTCCTTGAGTAACTTTTTTTTTCTTTTCATTTTCCCATATTGGTGCCCTTAAAATGGTAGTGCTAGCATCACCTGAAGATAATGTAAGTAGTTGGTTACCAGATCTTTTTTTTTTTTTTTTTTGCGGTACGCGGGCTTCTCACCGTTGTGGCCTCTCCCGTTGCGGAGCAAAGGCTCCGGATGCGCAGGCTCAGTGGCCATGGCTCACGGGCCCAGCCACTCCGCAGCATGTGGGATCCTCCCAGACCGGGGCATGAACCCGTGTCCCCTGCATCGACAGGCGGACTCTCAACCACTGCGCCACCAGGGAAGCCCACCAGATCAATCTTTGATGGCTATTTCTTTAAACTATTTTTCACTACACACACACAAGCCGTTATGGTATTCTGTGGCAGCATGTCTCAAACTGTTTTGTTAAACAGTAAATCCATGGGATATTAATACATGTTACTCATACAAAGAGACCGTGAACAAACAGATTTGGAAAATACCGGACTAAGCAAAGTTAAATAAATTTACTTTAGGACTTTCCTAAGCCTTTAGTAGGCTAATACATAAAAAGAATAAGATAGGATTCAGTGTTTCCCAAACTTTTTTTGCCTGTAGAATCCTTTTTGCCATGGTAGAGCATTTGAAAGGACTAGTGTCTTGTAGAGCAGTGCTTCTCAAACTTTACTCTGCACATGAATAAGCTGGGGGGCTTGTTAAGAATCAGATTCTGACTCAGGAGGTCTGGGGTAGGGCCAGAGATTCTGCATTTGCAATGAGCTCCCAGTAGATACTGGTATCACAGATCTGTACAACAGACTTGGAGAATCAAGACTCTAAAGGAATATCACCTGAAATATAACTTGAGGAAAATTCACTTAGGGACCTCATCAGAAGAATGTGGTCTCAAATCAAGCTATACTTTGGAACAGCAAAAAATGCACTGACTGGCAGTCAGAATTGTCCAGTTCTAAGTGAAACAAGAGAGTTGGTCCCAGCTGGTTGAACTTGAAGATGACATTTTACATTTTCAGGTCTCAATTCTCTCATCTATAAAATTCATCGAGTTTGCACTAGCCCCATAGAGTTGCTATGAGGATGAAATTAAACTTTGTGAAAGACCCCTTTGTAAAATCCCCATCACTTCCACCTTCTACTGGTGAGAAGGTTAAGGCACCTTTACATTGAAGCTAGAACTCTGTGTTGGAGTCACGCTTATTGTTGCCACAGCCCTTTTAGTTTTCCACAAAATGCGTGAACCAGCCATGTTTGGCCCAGACTCACCCGCTTCCCCCAGCCAGCCATTGCCTACGTCAGGGTGACCAACACTGCTCATCATATGAACTAACGAATTGACAGGCTGTCTGGAGCTCTCCACTGATAAGGACTCTCTTGGCTCTATGAAAAATAGCTCCTTGGTCAATTAGCAATTTCTGCTATGGGTGTTAGTGGAATAGCACATGTAGCCCACTCTTGCCCTCCCTGTCCTGGGGCCTAGCTCTCCACTTTCCTTATAATCACTCAGCCTTTATAAACGGAAGGCAGCCCAGGGATGGCTAACAGCTCCTCGTTCTCCAAAGCACAAAGCCAACAGGTAGCATGTGAGTAGCCAAGAGTAGCCATAGACCCTGTCCTGCCCAGACACTCCAGTCTGTTCTAGGCATCAGGCCTATGTTCTGGGGCCAAAGGGTCACTCTACTCTAGGAAGATCCTAGGAGGTCCCCTAACCCTCAGGTTTTCCTTAATCTCACAGATGCCTGATTGCCCCCAAACTGTCCTTGTCTGTATTCAAACTTCTACTTCACTGGGATTGAAAGGATCTCCAGATCACTTCAAACATGGGTGAAGTCATAAATGCCATGGTCAATGATAGCAATCTTTGGCTGCTTCTCCTCAGCTCATATTGCTCTATATTAAAAATGTTCACAGTTCAGTAAATTGTAGGAACCTTAACCTCCCATCCAGAGAAATGGTGCTACATTCTCTCAGTCACTCAGACCAGGAGCCGCACTGTCATCACTGACTGTCCCTCTGCCTTTCCAACTCACCCCTGGCCAGTCCACGTCCAGTGGCATCAAGTTTGGAGAGGACAGACACCCACTAGGCTAATGCACTTCACAATTCCCCTCCCCAGATCCAGAGGGGAACCTGGCACATGTGGACTCCCCCCCATTTCCCTCCCCTTGGGGTCATGATTGATTGGCTCAGGGGTGAGCATGCACTCCAGTCGGGCCAAGCAGAGTCCCCTCGATGGGAATTTAAAATGGGAGAGAAAGAGAGAGGGCCATATTAACTCAGAAGCTGTCAGTAGCCTTGTTTTCTTCCCTGGAACACAGGAATGCAGAGGAAGCCAATATTTAGATACAAAAGGAGGATGATGAATTTGAGGGGAAGGAAAGAAAGAGGAGAGACAAAAGAGCACTGACTCTAATCTCTTCTGAGCCCCAGTTCCCTTGCTCTGTGTTCTGTCAGATACCACTGTGCCCTTATAATAAAGCCCCATTTTGCTTAAGTGAGCACCTGGGTATTTCTAAGTACAAGAATTCTAATCATAGGATTCCACCAATTCTTCCCTGTCTCAAGTGAGAGTTTATTTCCATCTTAATTCATCCCCTTCCAGAATATCACCTCTCCATATGTGGATGGTTGCAATAATCGCCTAGCTAGATATTCATCTAGTTTGTCACTTTATTAGATGATTGTTTTCTAAAATAAAACAAATATAAGACATTTGTACTTCATCCTCCTACTCAGAGTGTCCTAATTCTCCAGTTAAACTCTGAACTCCTTTACCTGATATTCAGGCTCTTCAAGATTTCTAAAAAGTGATCAATATTCACTAATTAATGCATAAGTTTCAAGTAACATAAAACCCAATATAAACTGGCTTGAAAGTAGCACAAGTAATACAGCAGATGCTGCAAACTGACTCACTCAATAGTCATTCCAATCTTCTTCTTGGTCTTTCCAATACTGGAGAGGCTGGAAAATCAAAGGCTGCATTTCCCAGTGTTCTGAGTGCTGGGAAGGAAAAGCATGGCCTTTCTGGAAGCACCTTATACCTCAGCGTTTCCCTCTGTACCTCACCGTTCACTTCCTTGGCCCTGCCTGCCCCCTCATACATATCTACCTCGGGCATCATCTCTTAGGCCGTATGGCCAAGGCCATAAATCTGTGCCCTTGTTTAGTGTGGCATGTCCTCTACCTCTAATCCAATCTCCCCTCTGTGCGTTCTCGGTGCTTGCTCATTCAGCTTGACAGCTATTTAATAAACTTATTTGCTTTCCTTTGACATGAGGCAGAAGTGGTGGGTGTTGAAGAGCTGTGAGGCCCTCGTGGACAATGAAACCCTTTCCCACTCAACACTCTTCCAGCTCAGTACAGATAAATTGTGGAGAACTTGAAATTAACCCAAGCTATCTTCTTTTCTTAAGAAAAAAAAAAAAAATCACTGGAGACTCAAGAAGCAGAGCAAGTGCAGTAACTGAAAGGAATGGCAGAAGAAATCACATTTCCTGGCTCCAAGGGCAGGGGTGAACCCAGATCAGGGGCCTGTGAGTCTTCCCTCAATCTAGCTTTTATCACTTCAAAGCAGAAGGTCTTAAAAAAATGCCCTTGGGCTTTCCTGGTGGCGCAGTGGTTGAGAGTCCGCCTGCCGATGCAGGGGACATGGGTTCGTACCCCGGTCCGGGAAGATCCCACATGCCGCAGAGCGGCTGGGCCCGTGAGCCATGGCCGCTGAGCCTGCGCGTCCAGACCCTGTGCTCCACAACGGGAGAGGCCACAACAGTGAGGGGCCCGCGTACCGCAAAAAAAAAAAAAAAATGCCCTTTATGACTGATTTTGTCTTCAAAAACATGAAAGAAAAAGCATATTTTCTTAAGTCCACTAGCTGGGAGCCAAGTGATTTCTCCAAGGTGCTTGGGCCACAAATCTTTGCAACCAGGATACGATTTGGTGTGACAGAAACAGTACTGGTTCCACAGTCAGCAGACTAGGCTGGAATTCTGACTCCCCCTCTCAAAAGATTCATGACGTTGGATCATTCATCTCAGATCTCTAAGCCTTGGTTTCCTTCTCTATGAAATGGGCATGCCATTCACTTCACAGGGCTGTCATTAGGATTAAATGAGAGAGTAAAGGTGAACATTCTTGATACATAGTAGTTGCTCAATGAATTGTAGCTAATATTATTTATTGCTAGTAGTAATAACATGCGAATCTACTATCTAGTCCATCTTCGAATAACTGTGCATTCCTGCTTTTTATTGGTGTATTACATAGAATGTATTTGTTTGGTTTCCATTCGCATTGGTAGGTCCCAGGAACTATTTCCTCTATGTTTTCAGCCTTAACCCTTGGGTACAATATCATTTCTCATATTCTAGTATCTCTTTAAGCAAAGACAAAAGATATGTATGCTAGGTGTGGGTTGTCTTTGAATAGGAAGGTTGGACTATTGGGCTGAAGAGTGTACAGTCTCCCCTAGGGGCAGCTGCGTCCAGCTGGGTGGGCGAGGGTCAGGGTTAGGGTCTCAGGTCCACAGCCAGATGGGTTGAGCAGTTACTCAAAACAGCTAAGGCTGGGAATAGTCAATGGGTTTGAATCCAAGCTGGTTTTCATGGAACAACAAAGATCCAAGTTGGGAAGTGAAGTTTGGGTGGCTACACCCAGGAGCAAGAGTTATGCCAACTACTAAGAATGATAATTCCAATTACACAGTCAGGGACTAGGGAAATAATAATGGTGGTTTTGTAGGCCCAAGAAGCCCAGTGTTAGCTGGACTAGGTTCAGGGCTTTAATTATTACCTGGCCACTATATGCCCCAATTCTAACAGGTGAGCTGTAGTTGCTTTTGAGCCCTTGGGCATCAATGTCAACTCCTGAGTCAAGACTCTAGGGTGTCCAACAATTCCTGAAAAGTGTGTAAATATTCCCCTTTGCTCAATGCATGGTTATCTGAATAAATGGCCATAGCGAAGGACTGGGGGAATTGCTACTGAGTATACATGCTGTGGGCTTGCAAAGTTGCTCCTCCTGGTGACCTGATTTGTACTTCAGTCAGTGGGTTAGAAGTCTGAGAACAGTCAGGAATCCTGAATTTTTCTGTGGCTGCTGTCCACAGGCTCCTGACCATTCATCCTTAATTTCTTTTGGTTGTGCATATTAAGCAGTGTTTTTGTTGATTGCCCAACCTTCTTAGCCTAAGGAACAATGTATTCTATCAACCATCTCCATCTCTCTGTTGGTCCATCCTCCTCGGTCAGGTTTCTGCTCTGACCTTGCTGCTTGTTGTAGTAATTGTGCCCACCTGGCATCCATTATTTCAGGTCTCTATCATACCTAGTGCTATCAGAATCCCAGTTCTGTAGTGGCATCTCCTGCCAGCAGCCCTGGTTTATGAAGACAGCCACCAGTGAGCTGCTAAATAATTCTAGTGCACGCTCACTAGCACATTCTCTGGGCCCTCCTGCAAAACTTGGCCAGTTGATGGGTTTTCTGGCCTTATGAAATATCTGCTCTAGCATGCCCACTTCTCAGAGCCTTTTGATTCCTTCCTTCTTGTTTGCCATGGCAGTTCTGCCATTTCTGCTTCACTTAGTGGAGGGCCATCACTTTTCTCAAGCTTCTAATAGCCATTCTTGCAGCATATTAGCCCCATCTCCAGGAACTCTGTCATGGTGTTAAATTCTAGATCACTAGAGAGTTTCTCATATCAATAGATGCTCCTTTATCCAGCTTTATGTTCCTCTCTCTTGATCCTGCATGCTCAGGGCCCAGACCCATGCAGGCACTCTGGGATCTGTGGTACTTATTAGCTAGATCCTGTAGCTCCTTGATGTAGTAGATACTTGGCAAATAGTCCCTCTCAGAACTTCGCAGGCCCAGAATCTTTGCAGTCAGGCTGTGCTGGGCTCTCACCCTTATTACTGGTTTTGTTGACAGTAGGGGTATGGTAAGGTGGGGGGAGCTCCTGAGTGGGGACAAACATTGTCTTGTAAGGTACTTATTTCTCTTGTGATTTCTGCATAAGCTTCAAGCAAGGGAGAGGGCACTATTTTTTTAATAAGCAAGGGTTGGCCATTTATAGCTCAGCAGGTTTAGAGTGATTTAAGAGTTCAAGATTCTCAGTAGCATCTACTCAGGTATCCTAGACCCAATTCTCAGGGTCCCCTTGCTTCTGAACTAGAGTTCCAGACTCTGTGAAATCAACCTTCTTTGAAGCTCCACTATTCTTTGATTAAGTTCTGTACCTGATCCTTCACACTGTTTTTGTTTTGACTATAGATTAGTGTTTCCTTAAACGTTGCCTGGGATGTCCTCTGAGCTTCATAGTTTGCCTTGAATTGGTGGCTAATCACCATAAGACAGTCATTATCTTTGTTTAATGAATCTACGTGTTCAGTAACAGCCACTCAAGCCCACAATCCTTGTGGTTACTACTTCCTTCATTCCATCTAAGTGCACCACCTAACACTTCCCCTTCCATTGATAGCCCAACCATGTCCACGTTTTAACAACCACACCATACAGCATGCTAAGGACTCTTCACGGAGTTCTCATTGCCAGCCAGTTGCCACTTATTCAGCCCCCAAATCCTATTTTAGAGTCCATTCCTAGGACCATTTTGGTTCCATTTTCTGGAAACAGATGCTGAAGTGGAAAATTGGTACGTAATGTTTACTGGTACATACTCTCAAATGATAGAGTAAGCAAGGTAGAGCTAGGAAGAGAGAGGAGCTGACCCACAATGTTGTTGCAACTGAAGCCTTGGCTAATCCTATGGGGAGGCTTGGAGAAGGATTGGGCCTTTAGAGTGTCCCAAGGTGAGGCAAGGGGTCAGGCCTTTGAATCTCTGCATTGGACAGTCATTAGTCACATCCACTCCGAGTAAGGAAGATAATTGGGCAAGGCAGTTCTCTGCAGCCAAGGGCAATGCCCAGTAAGGAATGCAGATATGGGTTATCCTGGCTGATATTCCCAGCGCTAGGGCATGGGTCTGTCAGTCCTAAAGAGGGCATCTGGGTAGAGCACCACAGTATCCTCTACATCATGTAACCAACATCCCACTTAAGATATTAAAACATTTTCATCACCCCAGAAAGTTCCTAGTAGCCTTTGGAATCAACCTCCTTACCCCACTCCCAAAAGAAAACCATTGCTCTGATTTCTATTACTATAGATTATTTTTGTGAGTTTTAGAAATTCATATAAATGGAATCACAAAGAAAGTAGTCTGCTGTGTCTAGCACCCACAAGAGTTTTTAGATTTAATCACATTTTTGTGTATATCAGAAATGTTTTTATTGTTACTAATATTCCATTATATGAATATACCACAGATTGTTTATACATTAACCTACTGGTGGACATGTTTGCTGTTTTCAGTTTCCCGCTGTTAAGAATAAAACTGTTATGAACATGCTATTTTTTGCTTTCATTTCTTTTCCGTAAATACTTAGAAATGAAATGGTGGTCATGGGATAGGTGTACTCTTAACAGTAACAAAATAAGTGCTAAACAGTTGCCCAAAGTGGTTATACCATTTGCCCTACAATCAGCAACATCTGTGAGTTCCATTTTTCCACGTCCAGTTGATACACTGTTGGTGCTGTCAGCCTTTTTAATTACAACTATTTGAGTGGCTATGAAGTGATAACACCTTGTGGTTTCTAAATTGCATTTTCCTGCTGAGTAATAATGTTGAGCACTCTGCATGCGTTTAAAGAGCATTTGTACGTTTAGAAAGGGTCTGTTCAAGCCTTTAGCTTATTTTTTATTGGGTTATCTTTTTATTACTGATTTGTAGGTGTGCTTTATATATTCTAGATGCAACTTAGATATACATATTGTAAATATTTCTCTCAGTCTTTCTTTTCATTTTCTTTTTTTTAAATAAAATTATTTATTTTATTTATTTATTTTTGGCTGCATTGGGTTTTCATTGCTGGGCACGGGCTTTCTCTAGTGGCGAGCGGGGGCTACTCTTTATTGCGGTGCACGGGCTTCTCATTGCAGTGGCTTCTCTTGTTGTGGAGCATGGGCTCTAGGTGCATGGGCTTCAGCAGTTGTGGCACGGGCTTCAGTAGTTGTGGCTCATGGGCTCTAGAGCGCAGGCTCAGTAGTTGTGGTGCACGGGCTTAGTTGCTCTGCAGCATGTGGGATCTTCCTGGACCAGGGCTCAAACCTGTGTCCCCTGCATTGGCAGGCAGATTCTTAACCACTGTGCCACAAGGGAAGCCCCTCATTTTCCCGATAGTGTCTTTTGATGAGCAGAAATTTTTAATTTTGACAAGCCCAATTTACTTATTTTTTTATGGTTAGTGCTTTTTGTATACTAAGAAATCTTTTACCTATCCCCAGGTATGAAGGTGTGAAGGTATTCTTAATTTTCTTCCAGAAGCTTTATTGCATTATTTTAAAAGTCAAGTCACTTTTGATGCCACACTGTGCTGTTCAAACATAAGAAATCTTTAGTAACAGTGAGTAGTGCAGAAAGTGGGAAGGAGGTGGCAATGGAGCAGGGAGCTGAGGCCAGCAGAAACAAAGTGGATGCCCAACCCAGACAATCAAAGTCTCCTGAGTGCCAGGGAAACCTGCTCCTCTCTGGCTGTAATCTCGAGGCTGCTCCTCTCCATTAGAGCTGGGGAGGTCAACTCTGCCTTTTAAAAAGGGGACCTGCAAATGGAATTAACACAGTGCCATGACCCCTGATGTGCAGCATGGTAGGCTCGGCCCAATTCGCCTCCAAGTGCACATCACACATTCACAGCTGAGAGCTTGCCTTTCCTGCCCTCTCACACCCATCACTTCCTGGCAATTCTGCAGCCTGCTCTCCCTGACAATGTTTTGATACGTTGGGCTCAGCCTCTACAAGGGCTCTAGCTCACTTTTGGTTCCTGAACACACTTATTTCAAGAAGGTCAGTTCGCTGTGACTTTGACGTCACCTCTTCTAGACTTTGAAGACTGAAACCAGGAGGTGCTGGTACTTTACTATATAGCTGTGACCCCCCAGTCCCCTGAGTCTCCACACTGGCCTTTTATATCTAAAGCCCTTTCAGAGGAAGATAAGGGAAGCATGTGCCCTGGAAACCAGGTCGTTGCTAGCCCTGCCCAAACCCTCTTCACAGAAAATCTGCCTGGCACCCAGTCCTCTGCTCTCTGGACCATGGTTTGTGTTCTGAGATACCCGAGCCACAACCGATTTGGTCAATTCGAGTCACATGACCCAGGACCACATGATCTGGAAGCACCAATCAGAGGCTGGCCAACAATCTCGCAGTGGCCTCATGCAAAGATAAGATCCTCCTATGATCAGATTCTTTCTCTTAAGAATTTGAACTCAAACACATGGGAAGAAATTTCCAGTATGCAGTCAAAGGTGAAGCAAGATGTAGCAAGACAAAGGTCACAGGGAGCAGTTATGTAGACAGAGCCAGAGGTACCACGAAAGGACACCAGGCCTAGATATGCATCTGGTCCAGATTCCACAAACAGGTTCCTGCTCAGGAATCTGTCAACCCACCATCAACCCCCACAGCTATGAGGTATCTTGTGAGGGTCTTTACTTTTATCACCAAACAAGTTTGGCCAAAACAGTGAGGGGAAGAGAGGAGCGGGGAGGGAGTGAGGTCAAGCAAAAGGAATAGAAGGAAAGTACGTAAGGTGGTTACCATTCACTCTTCAGTATAAATATTTCCTTTAGAAATTGGGGGTGGGGGCATGTTTAACAGTTACCTTAATCCATTTCCAGTGACACCCTCCCATCTCAACTTTCCTGTGAAGGTCAGTAAGGAGACATCTGCTATTCCTGTGATGAAGGTAAACACATTTTCAATAGGCTGGAGAATCTGTGCCAGTGAACAGCAGCTCCTGCCTTATCAGGCTTTTTTAAAGCCAACTCTTAAGTGCTTACTTCTAGAAGTGTGTTTGGGCAATAAGCACTCAAAGGAACTGAAATGTGACTTTTGAAAATGGCTGTCCTGCTGGGATTATGGGACACATAGAGCATTTTTGCAAAATTCTACAGTGTCAATCCTAGGAGTAAAGTGCTTTTGGTAAAAACCACTTATTAAGGGAGTGACATCCTGATAAAGGCAGTGGACATTTATGCCCACAGAGCAACACCCACAGAGAATGGGTATTTTCCAGATTGTGATAAGGGAACATAAATCACAGTTGCAGGCTTTGGACAGTCAGACTTCACACTCAGTTATGCGCATGAGCTGACCACAGGGACGTGGTCAGTGAGGTCTATTCACACACACACACACACACACACACACCCTCCCCTGAAAATGGAGGCTATATTAGAGAGGCTCAGCAACAATTCGTTCATGGGAATTAGCTCTTCAGAACATAGCTCAGAACTCACTGGGGATGGAAGGCGGGGGAACGAGGCGTCAGCTGATCAGTGAGAAAACCACAGCAGCAATGGGCAAAGGAGTGTTCTATCACTTTCCTTTACATTGCAGAGAATTGGGACATTTTGTGCCCTGGTATAGGGCAAAATGAGGAGAAAGGCCAAATACTGAAAGTAAAGGTTGGTGTACGAAGGCCAGGGTAGACACTGGGACCCCACAGAGTCTTCTGTCTGTGTGGGGAAAGCATCCCATACTCACAGAAAGTTCGAGCTGGAAAAAACTTGAGCAACACTAGCCCAAGTACCTCCTTTAATATGTGAGGAAGATGAGGCACAGAGACCTTTATGCAAAATGATTGATTCTAGGTTTACTGGACAGAGATCATGAATAATGACATTCTATATACAGCACTGAACACATTAGGACAAATACGAATGACTTTTGTGGGTTCAGAGTGTGATGCACAGATAGCAACATCTGTGTCACAGGAAGCATCTTAGAAATGCAGAATTGTGGGCCCCAGCCCCGTGGCTGTCTCACAGCCTGTCTCACAACAGGGTCTCCAGGTGGTGCATTTGCACATAGTGCGAGAAGTGAGAAGTGCTGTCAACATGCCACTGACATGGCTCTTTCTCAAGAAAACAAAGTGCAAATTCCACCAGTTACAATTCAGCAATGAAGGAGACCTCCATGCTGGTTTTAAGTGTTGGCATTTGTATTCATTTTCTAGAGATGCTGTAACAAATTTAATGGCTTAAAACAACAGGAATTTATTCTCTCATAGTTCTAGAGACCAGAAGTCTGAAATGAAGGTGCCATCAGCGCCGCACTCCCTCCAAAGGCTCTACAGGGAGAATCCTTCCTTGCCTCTTCCAGCAATTCCTTGGTTTGTGGCTCCATCCCTCTAATCTTTGTCTCTGTCTTCACATGGCCTCTCCTCTGTGTCTCAAATCTCCCTTGGCCTTTGTGTAATGACACTTGTCATTGGACTTACGGCCCACATGGGCAATCCAGGATGGTCTTATCTCCAAATCCGTAATTACACCTTTGAAGACCCTTTTTCCAAATATGATGATAGTCACAGGTTCTGGGTGGACATATGTTTGGGGGTCACCATTCAACTCATTACTGCATTATGGAGGTTAGTGAGGGGGACAGTCTACAAGATGCGTGGGCCTGTCCCAGGGGAAGAGAAAGGGCAGGATGCCACATTGTTGGAGGTGACCTTCAGCTCTTAGGGTCCCCTGATTTGTTTTAAATCATTCATCAAGGGTCCTCATGGGTTATAATTATCAGAGAGAAGCATAAAGAGAGAAGAGAGACACTCTTTTGCAGTCTCCCTAAGTCCTCGTTTGAGGAAGAGCATAGAAGACACTAATTCAGGTTATCCTGAGAGCACTGTGCTCCGGCAATGAGATTAGGCATTGCTGGCATTAGAAGTCAGTCTAAAATATATCTCTTTTCTGTCAGCAAAACATTCCCCTCTGGCCCTCTCCATCTATGGGCCTCCTCTTCCTTCCAGCCCCTGCCTCTTGTCTGCTGGGTGCTCATCCACTCCCAAGTGGGTCGGCTCCAGCCTCCAAGCAGGTCCTGCAGACAGCCTTACTCCCCCCTCCCTCCCCAGCCCAGCAGCCAAGGGCCCAGCCTGTCAGGTTGTCCGGACCCGCAGGTCTCCTCGCTAATTAGGAGCATTATCACTTTGTCAAGAAAAAACATGGACCCAGGAAAAGGCC
The DNA here is from genome assembly GCF_003676395.1 of Aethalodelphis obliquidens. Taxonomy (NCBI): domain Eukaryota; kingdom Metazoa; phylum Chordata; class Mammalia; order Artiodactyla; family Delphinidae; genus Aethalodelphis; species Aethalodelphis obliquidens. The sequence goes on from NW_020837949.1 coordinate 41,790,744, forward strand.
TCTGTTAAGTGTCCTAGACATCAGGGATCCTGACTGCAGGCAACTGAACTCTGGCATCTGCTAGACAGAACTGAAAGCTTCAGAGCTGTCCCCAGTGCTGTGGAGAGAGAGCTGCAACTTCACTCTCCATTCAAAACCTCCCAAACCATGGCCAAGTGATGGCAATACCCACAGGACACAATTTTTTTAAATTGTGGCAACATATACATAACATAAATTTTAACCATGTTTTAGGGGACAGTTCAGTGGCATTAAGTACTTTCACATTATTGTGCAACCACAATCCCCAACCATCTCCAGAACTCTTGTGACAGATAAAAGAGACTTTAATATAGAAAGGGAACAACTGATGCCTTTCATTTAAAAAAATAAAATTACATATTGTATTTATTTTTCCAATGGACAATTTCTTTTTTCTATTTTACCAGTAAAAATATGAGAGAAGGAAGACTCATAAATGTTGGGACGTGTAATAACTCAAGTAATAGGGGTTCCCCAGGGGGCGATTCACACATTCCTTCTTGGTGAGACAGAGACCTCTGGGGTAATGTTGCACCATAAGCAAGAGAGGTGTGACATCCACGTGGCCAGTGTTAGTGGTCAAGAGAGGGTATTGAGTCACAGACTTTGGGCCCTGGGGATACTAAAACCAGCTCCTTAGTGTCCCCATAAGGCATACTTCCCAGATTAGAGCACAAAGCTGGAAAATACAGCCCCTCCTGCTAGTCTGTCATGCTGTGTTAAGTGCACAACCAGACAAACCCAGGCATTTTGCTCTCTGGGATCCAGAACCTTCCAGGAGTTAGATTCTCAGAATCAGTGTAACCTTCTGTCTTCTTCTATTTCCTCATCCATAAAATAGACATACATGTGCTTACCACCCACCCTGTCCTGGCCTTGTTATTATTCCAAATAAATCCAAAACACTAAAGTTTCTAATCATTCTCCCAGCACCATACTGAAAAGTAAAAAACTGACGTTATGAAATGATTCTTGAAGCACCTTTAGTGGCAGAGTCTGTCCCCAGAGTTCAAAAGGTAGAGAGACTCATGGGGTCTCTAAGCAATATTGTGACCATTTCAGGCTGAGTCCAAACTGTATCTTTAGAAGAGAGCTGCCTGGTTTGGGCAGCATCCAGTGGCCAACAGGGCTAACACCGTGAGGTGTGGCTGCTGGCACCTACTTTACTCCTTCAAAGTAAACTCCAAATCCAAGTTCCAGCGTGGAATTTTACCTAGAGGATGAGTAGTTGGTGGTCTCACTGGTGGCTGCCTTGAGTTATCAAGTTCCAAAAAACAAGGAAGCTGTGCAGGAAGGTCAATATTAGGCTTGGGAATCTCCTCTGCAAACCACTAATTAGTTCTTTCTTCTCGGGGGATCACAAAGGCATTTCCACCTGTCTGTCTCCCCAAGGCTCAAGTTTCTTAAGATAAACAGAAACCAGAAAGAAGAGGGTCCAAACTTTAGCCATGGAGGAATAAGACTGCTGCCCTGCAGCTCTGCTTACAAAGTGGTCCCACAGGTTACGGGCACTTTTTCCTCTGTGACTGTTTGGGAGCCTTAACTGAAGTCCCATCATTTGTATTTTCCATTTGTACTGTGCTTATGCATTTCTCTTTGCAGTGAAGAACCCAGTCTGTTCTCACATCACTGCTGCTCGCTGGAAAAAATAATGGCCATAATGACAATTATGGCTACCACTTATTGTCCATTTTCTATGCAGCCATCACTGTACTGAAGGCAGTACAGGCATCATCTCACCCAAGAACATGAGGCTAGATCCAAACTGCCTGCCCTGCACCGTAGTATCTGAGACAAAATTTGTGAGATTATGATGTGAGCTGACAGTGGGAAAAACTTAACAGTGTGTTTGAAAGCACTGATAATGGTCTGTGTGTTATCACTTGGAAAACCTGAATCAGGAAAGGGAGCAGTCTTTGGATGGCATGCTGTAAAATAACTCTACTCCAGAGTAGCCAACCTTGTGTTACGGCCACCCACCTGCTCCCCTCCACATTGGCCAATACACACACTGCTGTATCATCACTAAAACTCATGTTTTACTCCTCAGTTGACCCTGGAAGGCTACATTCTGTTTTGGTTTGCACTTTGGAGGAATGACCAAAACAAAACTAACCATTAAAAAACAGAAAGCAGCATGAAACGGAAGAAAGAGATAACTCACTGAAATCCCTCTCTGCATCTGCTAGTTATGTGACTCTGGGCATGTGGCTTAACTCCCTGAACCTCAGTTCTTCATTGGAAAATAGTGATAAGAAAAATTAAATGAGACAATGCAACGGATAGGCACTTAACAAATAACTTAAAACACTCCATTTTAAAAATGGATTGTACTTCCATTTTCTTTGTAGAGCCTAGAACACATACTTACTTGTCCAAACAAGAAAACAAGATGATGCATTTTCTAAACACGATGGGAAGCCCTCATTTAACTTTTCGTGAAAGCTATGAATCAGCAGTACACCCACTCATTTCTACCTCTTAAAAAAGTCTCCAAAGAGAAGACAGATTTTCTGGATCCCAGGAAAATGAACATGGCTTGCTTTTCAGTCAAGCACAGGCTAATCTCTTCGTGCTTTCCTCCGGCCTTGCCCGAACACTTGGCAGGGAGACTGTCAAGGGGTTGGTTTGTGTAGATTCTATAAACATATCTCCTGTAACCTTGCTACTCTGAAATGCTGGGCTTCACATCAGGCTTTTCTGTGGCAGCCCTGCTGCCCCTATGGCCACAGCCCTCCTGCCTGGCAGCTGCAGAAAGAACATTCCCCATAGTTAAGGCCCAGCAAGATTCAACTTTTACCATCAGGGTCTGGGCCTACCCTGTGTGATTGCTTTGGAGCCAGCCTCAAAGGTTTGCTTGGCTGGCTAGGGAGGAATTTTTACAATTAAAAAGAAAAAAAGTTGTCCAAGACAAATTCTGTAGGGTCCTGAGGGAGTCCCGAGGGTAGCTAATTGGAAAAACCATTTGCCCCCTTCACTGTCCCTCCCCCCACGGCCTCCCCAGCCTTATCCAGAGCAGCCACCCTATCTGGAAATGGCGACCATGGAAAATGTACCCTGGCGACTTGGTGTGAAAGATAGGCAAGGCTCCTAAAAAATCTTCTCGGAGGCTTATCACCTTCTTCTGGCTCCACAGCAGGCTCAGCCTCTGGGGCTGGAGGAAACTGCCTGTCTGTGAGCCTAGACAGGGTCTCATCAACAACTGATAAGGCCCTCTGTGAACGAGCAGGCGCTGTGGGGCTCGCTCGCCTCTCAAATGCCAGAGACATTTGTAGGAAAATATACAGGGTCCAATGACCTCCCGTGAAGGAGGCCGGGCAAGCCTGCCATGTCAGCCGTGAAGCAGAGTTGCCCTACCCCCATCTGGGAAAGGAGAAAACCTAAAGGTCACTCCACAGGCCAGGGGACAAACGTTTGGTGGTCAGCTGGGACATCCGTGCACTGGCAACACTGATATACCTGATGAATTTATCACAAAATAAGCTCCAATCTATTCAGACTCTGAACAACCAAAGAGCTCCTATAACTGGAATTTCTGCAACCCTGTATATGAAGACAAAGAACATTAAAATGATGTGCTCTCATATTGTAAGACCTTGAGGTCCCTTCCAAATGGAACCACTGAGTTCAACAAGGCACAGCACTGGAAAGGAAGAAATCAGATTTTATACCCCAACTCTGCCCTCTAACTATCCATGTAACACTAGATAAATCAGGTTCCCCAGGAAAATGCAAATATTTACTCAGACTGGTTCTCATTATGTGAAAGACATTTATAAATAAATGGTACAACACTATATAAATAAAGGATTACTCCATTAAATATAAAATAGACTATTTTCAGCAGTGAGTGCACTTGTACACCCGGATCCTTTGAAAACTGCCAATTCCTATGCAGCATGGTGAATTCAGTTAATCAAATGCATACCAAGTTCCTTGCACTGTGGAAAATAACACAGTAGAAGAAAAGACACAGCTCTCATACAAAGAACTATAATGTCAGGCATATGCTATAATAAAAGAGTGAACATACTGTAATGGCAGGAAGATTACTGACAAAGTCTCTCAGACAAAGTATAATCTGAGTAGAACCAAATGATGGGATGGCTTTGACCAGACACAGCAGTTGAGGAGAAATCAACAGCAAAAACCAAACAACAGGACAGATGCACTGGGAGAGGGTGATAGCAGGAAGCAGGCTGGTGGGGCTGCACTGAGAGGGGTAATGAAGATACTGGGGTGGGTGGCGGTGGGCAGGGGCCGTAAGGAGGGGTGTTCAACGCCAGGCTGAGGAGCTCCGATTGTATTATGTAGGCATGGAGAGCAACTGTAGGTATGTGAGGTGAGTCATGCTGAGGAAGCGGACTGTGGCAGGAGACACAGGACAGATGGGAGGTGGGAAGAACCACAGGCGCTAGATGGAGGGTGTCAGCTGAGGGGAAGGCAGGGGCTGCTCAGAAGAGGATTTTGCTGTATGTTGAGTCTCTGATAATCCAAACATGTGCCATTCTCCTTCCTTTCTGGATAAGTAGGGGGTCACTCTACTGAATGGGCATTTTTTGCCTGGGCACTTCCTCAGGCTCAGCTGCAGTGTTAGGTCTCTCTCTCCTGTTCCGGGTCAAATTGATTTCCTAGCCTCTGATTCTACACCAAAGCTTCACACTGGGCAGAGGGGGGAAATAGGTCAAAGAATATACAAGAAAAAGAAGAATAAAAATGGAGAACGATAAACAACTGTTTACGATTTTTATTATCACAAACAAAGTTTAGAAAACAATTCAAGTAGAAAAATGAAAACCACATGTATCTAGAGATATTTACTTTGGTAGATACCCTTCCAGTACTTTCTATATGTGTGTGTGGAGGGCGGGGAGGACCATTATAGTACTGTTTATATACTATTACCATTACAATTACTAATATAACTACTGTACTATTGCTTGTACTATTTAGTACTGTCTAGAGAATGGCACATATTGAGACTTAATCAATATTTATTAAAGTAATAAATGACCATGAATGACTTAAGACATTGTTTTATAAACTGATTTTTCATTAATTACACTGTATATTGTAAACACCTTCCCATGTATTAAAACAATCTTTTGATAACTACATGATATTCTTCAATATATACAGAATGCTGAACTTCACCAAACCTCATATGGGGGCACTTATTTTAAACAAAGCTTCAATGAACGTTCTTACAGTTAAAGATGGACATTCGTCATAATACGTTAGGAAAAAAAAATACCAGAAGGAGTTTTGCTGGATCAAAGAGTGTGCTTATTTTCAAGACTTTTGATCTCCACTACTGGCTTTGGATATCCCCTAATGAATTACCCTGTAAGCACCTTACGTCAGTTCACGCCCCCGTCTGCAGTAGATGCAGATTCATTTCCCCAACCAGGCAGTCTGACCATTGAGGTTATCTTTCCCTTCATCTTTGCCCATTTGATGGGGGAAAAGTTATCCCATCCTAACTTTCCATTTCTTTGATTACTTAATGACTATGAATTTATTTTACTTTTTTTGCCTTTAGTTATACTTTGGGGCGGGGGAGGGATTTCTTGCTCCTATCTTCTAACTCTTCTTTGAAGTTCTTCTTTATTTGTGAAGAATTATAGGCATTAAGAATATTAACCCTTTGTGGGAAATATTGCAAATGCTTTCTTTCAGTTTGTCATTTTGTGTGTGTGTGTGTTTTCAGCTGTACCATTTAAAATACTTATAAAATGAATCCATTTTCTTTCCTTTATGATTTCTGCCCATAGCATCATGTTTTAAAAAGCCTTTGCTGGGCTTCCCTGATGGCGCAGTGGTTAAGAATCCGCCTGACAATGCAGGGGACAAGGGTTTGAGCCCTGGTCCCGGAAGATCCCACATGCTGCAGAACAACTAAGCCTGTGCACCACAACTAATGAGCCTGCACTCTAGAGCCCGCAAGCCACAACTACTGAGCCCACATGCTGCAACTACTGAAGCCCACGCGCCTAGAGCCCATGCTCTGCAACAAGAGAAGCCACTGCAATAAGCCTGCGCATTGCAATGAAGAGTAGCCCCCGCCCGCCGCAACTACAACTAGAGAAAGCCCACGCGCGGCAACGAAGACCCAATGCAGACAAAAATAAATAAAAAAATTTATTTAAAAAAAAGAAAAAAAAGGCTTCGCCACTCCAAGATTAAATATACTTGTAATCATGATATTTATCTATATTTTCTGATATTTCACAGCTCAAAGCCATCTGAAAATTATTTTGGTTAGATTTTTTTTGAGCTCCAGCTTCATTTCTTCCAGCTGGTTAGGTATTTGCCCCAAGATCATTTATTAAATAATCTATCCTTTATCTCTTGATTTGAAATGTCATTTTTATCAAATCTCGGTATTTAATTCCAGTAATTGGTGTGACTGTCTCTTTAGGTACCAGTATTGTATTGTTTTACTTATTGTAACTTTACAACATTTCTTCACATCTCTTAAGGCAAGTCCTCCTTCGTTATTCTTTTTCTAAATTTTCTTTGTTAGTCTCCCTTGTTTATTCCTCCACATGAATTTTAAAATAATTTTGATGTATTCTCAAAAAATGATGATATTGGAATTTTTATTGGAATTGTACCTCATTTACAAATTAAATAAAGAATTGACATCACTACAGTACCGAGCTTCTGCGAGAGAACTTGGCTTACATTTCCATTTACCCAAATTTGCTTTTATGTTCCTGAGTAACGCAGTGAAGTGTGTTACACATAGATACCACCCCGTTCTTGTTCATGTTATTTCTAAGTGTTTTATGTTTTCAATTGCCAAATGGGACTTTTCCTACTATATTTTCCAACTCATTATCACTGTTATATAGGAAAGCCATTATTTTATCTCCCTGTTACCTGATAAATTCTATTATTAATTCGAATAAATTTTCAACAGATTCCTCTGGATTTCCTCAGTATGACAATTTGTACTGCATCAAGTTGGTTAAGCAGGAACCGTGTTGTCCACGAGCCTCTTCTCTGCATTGTTCTGAGTTAAGAGTTAGCCAAAAGGGGAATATGGACAACGTTTGGACATGGAGGTGAAGCAGCAGCTGTTATTCTCTGACGGTCGTTCACAGTGAGTGTCAGGCAGATATGGGATCACCACGAACCCCAAAGGCCCGTAGACACTTAGCAGCAGGTGCTAAGAGGTAATAGCTACACAGAGACAGCTTTCCATAGACCTCCCTGTGCTTCACTTTGGTGGCTGGAAGTGCTCGGCCTCTTGGATTGACTGGTTTGTTGACTCTTTGATCCTTCAACTTCCCTCCTGAGCTTTCACTTCCCCAATTCCTTCCACAATTGTGTAAGGTGCAACTTTTGTAATAAATCTCTTCTATAGGACACCCAGCTACATTTGAATTTCAGAGAAAAAAATTTTAGCCTAAGTATGTTCCAAATATTGAATGGAATGTACTTACACAAAAAATTATTTGTTGTTTCTCTGAAATACAAATTTAACTGGAATTTAACACACGTACACTTTTTTCCCCTTTTAAATTTGTCAGTCTTACCTTAAAGTTTACCTAGTTCAGTCTCTTCAATTTACAGAGAACAAAACTTCAACCCAAGGCTGGTAATAGAACTTGGCTAAGGTTACCCATCCTTTAGTGGCGGAACCTTGGAAGAGTCCAAGAGGCCTGACCTCTAGCCCGCGATGTTTTTTTGTTTGTTTTCCCCATTGCATTGATGAGAAAGCTGATATCAGAACTGGAAATTTGCTCTCCTCATCACAACTGCACAATTGGCAACAGAGAATTTGTTTAGTGGACTTAATAGCATATTTGGAGATGGTTCTCACATAGGCAATCTGTGTGGCAATCCAGAGTAAGTTTGTTGGACAAAGATTTTGAACTTTGGTTTTATATGTGTATCAACTATATTTGCTTGGGACCTCAACTGCCAGAATCTCTGACTGAGACTAGAAGTTTGGCTACAAGCTCCTTGTCTTAACAAAGGGTTGCCAAAGGGAACTGTGAAAGGGCAGAGGCCCTCTCTTGAAGGCATGAGTGTTTTGATTAAGCCTTGCATTTCTGTTAGCATTGGTTACCTGCAGGAGAATAAGACTCCAGGAGAAGGAAGGAAGGAAAGGGGGGAGGGGAGGAAGGGAAAAGTGGGTTACTAAATGGGATATTAGATGAAGAGCTGAATTTACTAAGATGAAAATAACAAATACAGGTTTCTCCAGCTATCCAAAAGTAGAGTGTTCCTAAGAAACTTTCATAAAGCAGAAATGACATAAAGCAAAGAAGCACTTTTCTTTTTTATAAAAGAGAAAATTTCTTCTGGGTGGCAAAAACAGGTACTGATGATGGTTTTCATAAGAGTGAAGTGGCATATAGCTAACTTTCAAATAGTAGGGGATCCCTGTGTAAGGTTCTTTTTTTGATAGTAGCCTCTTAAGAGAAGTGAGGAGATTTGCTGTCCTCATCACAACTGCACAATTGGTGACAGAGAATTAATTAAGGATCAAGGAATAGGGGTAAATAAAAATAAGAATTCTGGTGCTAAGACCCTCCTTGTGGAGCTGAGGCTGAGCAGGTCACTTTGCATGCTTCCCTCCCACACAGATGCACACATACATCCTACCCTTATATAGTTGAAACTATTTTATTTTATTTTTTTAACAACTTTATTGGAGTATAATTGCTTTACAATGGTGTGCTAGTTTCTGCTGAATAACAAAGTGAGTCAGCTATATGTATACATATATCTCCATATCCACTCCCTTTTGTGTCTCCCTCCCACCCTCCCTATCCCACCCCTCTAGGTAGTCACAAAGCATCAAGCTGATCTCCCTGCTACTGGGCTGCTTCCCACTAGCTTTCTGTTTTACATTTGGTAATGTATATATGTCCACGCCACTCTCTCACTTCGTCCCAGCTTACCCTTCCCCCTCCCCGTGTCCTCAAGTCCATTCTCTACGTCTGTGTCTTTATTCCTGTCCTGCCCCTAGGTTCTTCAGAAGCTTTTTTTTTTTAGATTCCATATATATGTGTTAGCATATGGTATTTGCTTTTCTCTTTCTGACTTACCTCACTCTGTATGACAGACTCTAGGTCCATCCACCTCACTACAAATAACTCAGTTTCCTTTCTTTTTATGGCTGAGTAATATTCCAGTGTATATATGTGCCACATCTTCTTGAAACTATTTTAAAATAGTTAAGAGTAATCATGAAAAGGAAGTATGAATTATAAGGTGTATGTGGAAAAGAGGGTTGCTGTCTCATATCCCACTTTATGAAATACTAAGAATAATAACGATTATTATTAACTAGGCATCAGGAACTCTGACATACATCAACCCAGCTATGGAACACTGCCTTTGTTCCTTGATTTCTCCTAAATGAACACAATGGGAAGTGGTATAAAGTAAGCATTTACTGATACTAACATTTTGGGGGTCACCATGAGGAAAGATTATATCAAAATAAAGTTGGTCCTCTTTTTTTTTTTTTTTTTGGCGGTACGCGGGCCTCTCACTGTTGTGTCCTCTCCCGTTGTGGAGCACAGGCTCCGGATGCGCAGGCTCAGCGGCCATGGCTCACAGACCCAGCCACTCCGCAGCATGTGGTATCTTCCCGGACCGGGGCACGAACCCGTGTCCCCTGCATCGGCAGGCGGACTCTCAACCACTGCGCCACCAGGGAAGCCCAAGTTGGTCCTCTTTTGATGTTTCCACATTTGTGAATTCACTTACTTGATAAAATTTTTTTGTAATCCCCCAAATCAATACTCACAGTGCTTTCATGGTTATTCATGGACATGAGCAGAGTGGAAAAATATTTGACTTACCCGACATGCACAGTCTCAGCTGAGGTGAGAACAAGGCAACACTCTGTCTTCTGGTTTCAACTCATACTGTAACTGAGAGTCCTTTTTGCAGCCTATTTATTGCCACTTTTCCACATTTTTGTGCTTTTTGTTGGTGGTTTCACTGTTTAAAGTGCCCCTCAAGCATAGTGTTGAAGTGCTGTCTAGTGTTCCTAAGTGCAAGAGACTCTGATGTGCCTTACAGAGGCAATGTGTGTGTTAGATGAGCTTCTTTCAACCACAAGTTATAGTGCTATTGGCCATGAGTTCAATGTTAATGAATCAAAAATATATTAAAAGGTGCCTTTAAACAGAAACACATGAAACAAGGTTATGTACTGACAGTTGATGAAAATGTTGTGACCAGAGGTTCACAGGAACCTAAACTTGTACCTTCCCTAGGAACAATGAATGGGTCAGAATTCATTAATTCAAGGTTTGCGGTAAGACTAAGACAGAATCGACTGTATGACAACTTAAGAGTAGCTTTTAAACAATTCAGTTATTAAAAGTATCTCCATCATAACTACCATGGGGAACTCTGCATGACTGTCTTTTCTCCTGAGCTTTCAACCTCCAGCTATTTTCTTAGGCTGTCTTTCTCCAGTCTTTTGTCATCTTACCCCCCATTCCCTATTCTGGGACCTACTATCCTCCTTCTGGAGATTGCTCTGGAAGCCCAACCGTGGACTTAGGAGGCAGAGCAGCTCTATGGGGTCTTTTTACAACAAGATGGTCCATTAAGGCACTGCACAAAACAAAAACAGATTTCCCCCTGACAAATTCTGCCAATTTTGAAATTAACCTTTTTTCCCTCCGAAACACACACATGCTTACGTGCATTTTCTGATGCTTATTTGATGAGCCAATTGATGGTACTGTAGGCACAACTGTATCTGGGGTTTAGCTTGGAAATAAACTTTCAAGAGACACATTGGGCCACCTTTGTATTTCTGCCAGTGAGGAGAGTAAAGGCAGTGCTGGTGGTAAGAACCAGAGAGTCTTAATTTTCACATCAACACCTATTTTTAAAGGAGGCAGATGAAGGTGATTTAGACAAGTTTCAACTCCATTTTGCCCTAAGCAAGCCAGGGGAGGAGCTGACTGGATAATTTTTTTGTTTTTCTGAACTAGTCTTGTCATCTAAGAAAAAGTTGACAGTCCCCTATCAGTGCCCCTTTATGTCATCACCAAATCACTCCTGCCTCCATAAGAAAAACTTAAGCAGGAGTCCAATCTGCTGTACAGACATGACCTCACAGGGTCTCAGATATAGGGCCTCATTTTATGTTAAGTGATATTTTTTTCCTTTTTTGTCTTGCCACATGAGAAATCTGCTTTTAGAATGCATGGGAGAGGACTGTCTGCTACTTCTTATTAGTGTAACTTCTAAGAGACCTGAGAAAACATGATTACAGCCATTGTTCAAACAAAGAAAAACATCAGACTTAAAAACAGTAAATGCAATGACTTAGACCATGTTAACTGCTTTAAAAAAAGGGTCAAAAGAGGGTGAGGAGAATTGATCGGTAAGCTGGCTGCTAAAACATTTTAAATGAAAAACGTATCTATCTATCTATCTAGCCTATGGCTTCCTGATTTTTTTTTTAATTGAGCATTTCACTTCCTCTGGTTCTGTAGCTTATGGAGTTTCCCCAACTATTTATTCTCAGTTATGAAGGGGAAAAGTTTGGGATTGGTTAAGGTCAATGTGTAAAACAGGATTATTGTAGATGATAAATCAAAAGTCTGAGTTTTTCCAACATTTTGCAGTAATCTTTCTTAGGAAGAAAATACACATTTTTCTACAACTTGTTTATCAGTTTTTATTTTGAAAATAAATTCTCTGCCATTTAAGAATTGCAAAAAATTCCTATGGGAAGAACCAGACTAGAAATAGATTGTGCTGGACTTGGAGCTCAGCAAGCACTGTGAAAGATAGTGTAATAGGATACATAAGGGTTTGCTAATTGGACTGGGAATTCATGAGGGAGAGCAGCTGATAACTCTGAAGTGATCTGGGATAGAATAACATGTCAGAATTAGAATAAAATGAAAAAATGAGTCAGCATAAAATGATTTTGGAGATCATCTGTTGTGAATATACTTAGATGGGATGCTATTTTTGGCAATAGTTGCAATTATTTTACTTTAATAAATATTTATAAATTGTTTCAAAATCCTTTATCAACTGTCTGTAGTGAGTGCACAGTGTGAGTATTTAGTTTTGGCATATTTACGTATAAGAGTGTGTAGAAGGAGGTGAATATGATAAGAAAAAACAGCAATGTGTATTCATTCAAAATAAATGTCCTAGATTCTGGCTGGATTTTAAAATAAATTCTAATACTTTAAAAATACACTAGAAATGGCGTTCTAGCTCAAAATGGCATTGGCTGGTAGCTCTGTGTTTAATAGTGTCCAACTCCTCAATAAATTAAATAGGAATACCAAAAAAGTGATGAAATATAAAATGATACTTCATTTTTTACCACCACTGATTCAGAGACTCCAGTATGTACCACCCAGAAAATTGGGCATAAGTTTTTCCTTCAATGACTGAACACATCTGCCTACAAACTCCTCTGCTCTGTTTCACATCTTCGTACAGTCAAAGAGCAAAAGCCAGATATCAATTGTGTCGAAAATACAGGTAGGAAGCTTTCATTTAAGCATTGTACATGGGATAGGTAACCATCATGAGAAACCATTATAGATATGCACAGACATAGGATGAAAGTTGACAGACATGGGAATGATGCATGTTCATGCATTCCATCAGTACCAGACAAGTGAACGTCAGACACAGGGAAAGATGTCATCTGAATGGAAAAGAGACACATTAGTTGTAAGCTACGAATTAGACTGGAAACTATGCACATCAATTAGCCTGCAGTTGTCGATCTGAAAAGGGACTTAGACCATCACATAAACAGGGTAAGAGGAGGGCCAAGGTTAATTCACATACCCAATGTCTAGAAAGATTTCACCTTCCTCATGATTAATTCATTAAACAAATGTCCACTGAATCCCTATTGTATGCCAGGCCCTGTTCTAGACAGTGACTGAATAAGAGAAGAAAACCAACAGAAGTTTACTTTTTTGAAAGTACTGCAAAACTGAGGAAAAATAATAATGTAATAAAGATTCAGAACAAAAGCATAAATGTATGAAATGTCTACTGTAAGATTCAGAATAAAATTTCAGAAAACAAATTGGTATATACAGAAGAGTACAGTAATAACCTTAATAAATATGAGTAAATCTATTCAAAAAAGTCTAAAATCAAGAGAATAAGAGGTAACAAAATAAGAAGGTGTTACATTGCAGATAAATAACTAAAAAACAAAAACTTTTGGAAGTCAGTAGAAATACAGAATAAGGAATGGCAAATCACCATTTGAATAACAAGTAGTATTTACAATTGAGAGACCAGAATTATTACTTAACCAAAAAAGCTACGTAAAGCAATAATTATCTAATAACTTTTCTGAGCTGAAGAAAGACCTGGAGATTAAATGAACTGACTAAACTCCAGGTAAAAATTATTGGAAATTGGCCTACTTCTTGGAAAAATTTAAACTACAAAAATAAATTTAAAATGTCATTAGCAGGAGGGAAAATCCGTTTCTTATAACAATGCAAACAAGGGTAGCCTCAGATACCTCTATATTTCTACTTCTAGATGACAGTGAAGCCACATCTATAGATTTTGAAGAGAAAATGTTATAACCTAAGAATTTTATACCTAGGTAAGCTGGCTTTCATGTATGACCAACAGAGAGAAATTTTCAGGGAGACAGGGCTTTAAAAAAGTTTTATGACAGGGCTTCCCTGGTGGCGCAGTGGTTGAGAGTCCACCTGCAGATGCAGGGGACATGGGTTTGTGCCCCGGTCCGGGAATATCCCACATGCCGCAGAGCGGCTGGGCCTGTGAACCATGGCCGCTGAGCCCGTGCATCCGGAGCCTATGCTCCACAATGGGAGAGGCCACAACAGTGAGAGGCCCGCGTACCACACAAAAATAAATTTTTTTTTAAATAAATAAATAAAAGTTTTATGACATATGTGGTATTTTCTTTGAAAATAATTAGTTGAAGACATATTACAACCATTTGAATTGAAACAAAATTAAGTGATTAATTATTGAGATGTAATAGTATAAAAATTAAAATACAGATGTCCAAGTAGAGGAAAGGAAACAATAAACACAAGAGCAGAAATTAATAAAACTGAAAAGAGAAAAGCAATAGAGAACATTAATAAAACCAAAAGCTGATTCATTGTAAAAAGAATTATGAAGGTAAAACTATGAACAGATTGACAAAAAGGAAAAAATACAGAAGACAATAATTACTAACATCAGAAATGAAAGAGGGAATATCAATACAGACCCCACAGACATTAAAAGCATAATATGGAAATATTACAAGAACCCTATGAATAAAAGTCCAACAGCTTAGACAAAATGGTCAAATTCCTTAAAAGCCACAAACTACCAAAATTCATCCACAAAGAAATAGAGAATCTTACTAGTCCTATGTCTCTTGAAGAAATTGAAAATTTAGTTTAAACCCTCCCCAAAAAGAAAGCTCCCAGTCCACATAGTTTCATTGGTAAATTCTAACAAACATTTAAATAAATAATAGCAGAAGTTCTACACAATGTCTTCTAGAAGATAGGAGAGGGGAAAATACTTTCCGAGTCCTCTCATGCAGCCAGCATTAACCTGATACCAAACAAGACAAACATAGCACAAGAAAAGAAAACTAAGGCCATACATATATCCTTACAAATAGAGATAAAAGTCCTTAAGAAAACATTATCAAATCAATTCCAGCAATCAATAAAAGAACCAATATATCACCAAAAAATGGGTTTTATTGCAGAAACACTAGGCTGTTTCAACGTTTAAAAATAAATCAATATAATCTACCATATTAACTGACTAAACAAAAGACCACATGATCATATATCAACTGCTGCAGAAAAAGCATTTGACGAAATTCAACGCAAAGAAGATCCTAGGACTAATAAGTGAGTTTATTAGCAAGATCACAGGATACAAGGTCAACATACAAGAATCAATTGTATTTCTATATATTAGCAATCAACAACAATTGGAAACTGAAAAAAATTAAATACTATTTAAAGCTTGAAAAAAAGAGAAAACTTAGGCATAAAACCAAAACAAACAAACAAAAAAACCCAACTAAAACCATGTTCAGGATCTGTATCTTGAAAACTACAAAATCTGATGAAATATCAAGGAAGACCTAAATAAATGAAGATACATTCCATATTCATGAATTGGAACACTCAACACAGTTAAGATATAAATTTTCCCCAAATTGATCTATAGATTTAACTCAATTGCAATCAAAATCCCAGCAGGATTTTTGAAGATATAGACAGGCTGACTCTAAAATTTATATGGAAAAGCAAATGAACTGGAATAGCCAAAACAATTTTGAAAAAGAAGAGTAAAGTTGGAGGACTCAAACAGAAAGAGACCCACATAAATATGGTCAACCTATTTTTTTTTTTTTTTTTTTTTGCGGTACGCGGGCCTCTCACTGTTGTGGCCTCTCCCGTTGTGGAGCACAGGCTCCGGACGTGCAGGTTCAGCGGCCATGGCTCACGGGCCTAGCCCGCGGCATGTGGGATCTTCCCGGACCGGGGCACGAACCCGTGTCCCCTGCATCGACAGGCGGACTCTCAACCACTGCGCCACCAGGGAAGCCCCGGTCAACCTATTTTTGATAACTAATAGTCCTTTAAAAAATGCTGTTGAAACAATTGAACAGTCATATGCAAAAAAAAAGAAGAGAAAAAAAAAAAGAAACTCAAATTTTACCTCACATCTTATAACATTAACTCAACTAATCACAGCTCTAAATATAAAATTTTGTAAAACCATAGAACTTTTAGAAGAAAACACAGGAGAAAATTTTTGTGACTTTGGGTTAAGCAAAGAGTTCTTGCATATAATACCAACAGCATGATATGCAAAAAATATTTTAATGATAAACTAGACTTAATTAAAATTAACAGGTTTTCCTAATTAAAATTAAAAGATTTTCTTCTGCATAAAACACTCAATGGAATTAAAATAAATACTTGCAAAATATTTGCAAGCCATATTTCTGACATAGGACTTGTACCCAGAATATATAAAGAACTCTCAAAACTCAACAATAAGAAAATAACAATTCAAGTTTTTAAAAATGGTCCAGGGCTTCCCTGGTGGTGCAGTGGTTGAGAGTCCGCCTGCCGATGCAGGGGACATGGGTTCATGCCCCGGTCCGGGAAGATCCCACATGCCGCGGAGCGGCTGGGCCCGTGAGCCATGGCCGCTGAGCCTGCGCATCCGGAGCCTGTGCTCCTCAACGGGAGAGGCCACAACAGTGAGAGGCCCACGTACAGCAAAAAAAAAAAAAAAAAAAAAAAAATGGTCCAAAGATTTGAACAGACATTTCGCCGAAGAAGATATCTGGATGGCAAATAAACACATTAAGATACTTAACATCATTAGCCATTAGAAACATGCAAATTAAAACCACAATGAGACACTTCTATACACCTATCAGAATAGCTAAAAAAAATTCTGACAATACCAGATGCTGACAGTCAGAGAGTAACAGAACTCTCATTCTTTGCTGGTGGGTCATCAAACTTTTTCAGTAAAGAGCCAGATAGGAAACTGAACATTTCCTGCCAAGAGGCAACATAGAGGATATTATGTAGGTACTGATAGATCAACCATTTAGAAATGTAAAAACCAGTATTAGTTCATGGGTCATACAAAAATAGATGGTGGCCAGATTAGGGCTATGGACCATAGTTTGCCAACCCCTGTTCTACAACATAGCCAGTGCAAGAAGAAAACACACACACACACATACACACACAAATTGAAAGAAGGAGGACAAATTATAATTATTTCTGATGATATAATTGTCTTTCAGGCAAACTCAAGGCATTAACTATTCAACATGGAGAATTCAGGAAAACGGGTAATTATAAAATGCCCACAAATTATAAAATACCAATAAACATGGACCTAGATCCATTTAAAGCCAGTGGTTCTCATCTGGTAAAGTAGATCTTCTGGGAGAATTTTTAAATGCAGATTTTGGGGCTCCCACCCCAGATTTTCTAATTCAAGAGTCCTGAGTCAAGGTCCAAGGATCTATATTAAAAACAAGCTCTCCAGTTGATCCTAACATTAAGTAGTCCACGAACCATACTTTAAGACGTTCTGTTTTAATTCTTCACATTAATCTCTTCTAAATTGAAGTTTGTTAACCTTTTGGGACTCTCAAATACCTGTGAGAATTTTATAAAGATTCATACAGGGACTTCCCTGGTGGTGCAGTGGTTAAGAATCCGCCGGGAAGATCCCACGTGCCTCAGAGCAACTAAGCCCCTGCGCCACAACTACTGAGCCTGCGCTCTAGAGCCCGTGAGCCACAACTACTGAAGCCCGCGTGCCTAGAGCCCGTGCTCCTCAAGAAGAGAAGCCACCGCAATGAGAAGCCCGCACACCGCAATGAACAGTAGCCCCTGCTCGCTGCAACTAGAGAAAGCCCGCACGCAGCAACAAAGACCCAACACAGCCAAAAATAAATAAATAAATAAATAATTTTTTAAAAGATTCATACAATATAAAATGGACACTGCCCCACCCCACCCCCACACTCCCCTGTAAATCCACATATATACCAAGGAGTGAAAGAAAAGTCTCCTATTGCAATGGGATGGGGGACAGATAGGTTTTAGTATGGCTTCACTTGAATAAGGGACTTGGGCTACAATACTGGGTTACACTTGCTTGAATTTTGAGAAACAATTAGGAGAAATATTGGAGGGCAGTGAAGTGTAAACAGAGAACTAGCCCACAGGAGTAGATTTTAAGTCTTTTTGTGCAGACCATTTTGGGTCTTCAAAGGCAGCTTTCTCCACCTTCCCTCAATACCCACCCCCTCCTACCACCACTACCACCATTCACAACCACAGTATATCTGTCCATCTTGTATCTTGCAGTTATCATCCCCAGCTTTATGTACCTAAGGGCATGTTCAGCCTTGAGCAGAAGGTCCAAGAAGAGGAGGAAGTGACAAATACAACTGGAAATCTTACTTGGGGGCAGAAAGTCAGGGAAAAGTTTAGAACTTTATCCTAAAAATAATGGGTAACAGTTAAATGATGGGGAAATTGGGGAGAGTAAAATGACAAAAGGAGAGTTTTCATGTCAATATAATGTCTTTCTAAATGAGTAAAGGGACATTTGCATGTTTTTTATTATTTTCACTTAAGACTTCGTTCACATAATCTCACAGTTGACTGAACACTCCCCTCTGACCTCTTCCTCCTCAGGGACCAACTCAGGTTTAATAGAAGCTTTTGTCTCTATCTCTGGCTTTGACAGCTGGGAGATTAGCAGCAACTTGGCTAATTAGTATTTAACTGTTTGCTAATGTTCCAGTGGGTCTGTCGATCACAATCTAGTTTAAAATGGATTCAAAGTTTTCAAAATCTTGAAAAAGGATGCTGTGTCAGAACTGATTCAATTTCTTGAAAGGATTCAAGCAAGAATCAGATTTACATTTATGATCTTTTCAGTCACATTCCCTAACAAAACCATGTTTTGAATTGGAAATATGCCACAGTCCTCTTTAGGTGCAGGGGCTATGGAATGAGAGTAAAGAATGAATTGAAGGGTCTCCATGGAGACATGAGCTCTCATGGGTCTCCACAGAAAGCAGTCCTGCAATGACATGCTCTCATATGCTTCCCGGGGGGCTTAGGAGACACATGAGGAGATAAGCCTCAGTATGTGATATTTAGCCCCTGAAGTTTACTAAAAGGTACCATTCAACTTGATGCCTACTTTTATTCATTTGGGCAGTCATTCAAAAAAAATTTCCTTCTTATGTGCTAGGCAGTGAACTAATGGTGAGGATACAGAGATGGAAAGATCTGGCCTCTAAAGAAGCTGACATTTTAGAAGGGAGACAGGCGTGCAGACAATTACCACGCTATATGCAACACGATGTCTTAATAAGGCATAGCATGGAGCAGTAGGGGCACAGAAGAAGGAAGACCTATGTCATGAGACATCTGCTTAAGAAAGACTTCAGAGGAGGTAGCACTTTGACTAGGTCTTAAAGGATGAGTAGGAGATTCCCAGAGGAAAAGTAGGGCAGAGAATTCTAGGCAGAGGGAACAGCATTTTTAAAAGCATAAAACAAAATGTAAGGCAAAAGGCAATGGTTAGATCATGGGCGTTTCATATGCCATGTTAAGGAATTTAGACTTTAGTCTTTAGAGCAATATGCTCTAAAGTCAAGACATGCCAATTGACTAGCTGTGTGAGCTTAAGTTAATTACTCTAACTTTATGGAACCTAGGGTCTTCATCTGAAATGGGGGTAACCGAATGTCCAAGTGCCAGCACAGTGTTTCACATATAGGAGGTGCTTGAATCTACTGCATATAAAAGTAGCTCAAACAAAACAGGTGTTTATATCTCTTCACATAAGAGTGCAGAGGCAGGCATTTCAGAACTGATACGGCAGCACTGCTACCTTCAGGGACCCAGGCTCCCCTACCCTAGAATGTGGATTCCACCTTTAGGATCTCCTCATGTACAAGGTGGTTATCAGAGCTCCATTCTGAGCAAGAAGAAGAGCAAAGGGGAGAACCTCCCAGCTGGATCAACTTGAAGCTTTAAGCAGCCTTCCTAGAAGCTCCACTCAACCCTTCAACTTTCATCATATCGGCTTTCATATGCCTATGCCTTGGCTGCAGGAAGTCTAGACTATAGAGTTTTTTAGAGGAGCATATTTCCATACCAAATAAAACCAGGGCTTTGCTACGAAGAAGGAAGGGGAGAATGGACGTCGGATGGTCATTAAAGGGTGGTAACAGAGTACTCGACTAAGACTCGTTTTATCCCCTCTTTGGCAAGTCAGCACAGTTTAAAAGGAAAATATGTTTTGAAGTCAAACACATTTGTGTTCACACCCCACATCTGCCATTCATTCACTACATAAACTCATTCACCTTAAACACTCTGAGCTTCAGATTTATCACATATAGAACAAAGGCAGTAATGCTGACCGAACAGGCTGTAGAATACCTGACACGTGTACTCAGTAGATAAAGATCACCCCCCGACCCCTTCCAGTCCTCTCTCACCAACCTGGCAGAAGTGTAGAGCATCAGGTCTAAGTCCAGCTTGTCAGTCAAGTGTGTTCTTCCATCCTTGGGAGAGAGACACCAGAGTCAGGATCTTCTGAGTGAGTCAAAATCAAAGTCAGAGAGTCCAGGTCTGGCATCTGAAGAAGGAAGGCAGAGAAGGGGGATCAAGGTGTAAGTCAAGAGAATGCAAGCCAGAGAAAAAAGAACATAGCAAGAGACAGAGTCTAGAGACATTGTTGCCACTGGAGAAGCAGGATGTGACATTCTGGGTGGGGGAACTCTAATTTTCAAATATCAAGGGGACAATATTAAGTAACAGATTATACTAAATAAAGCCTGGACTCTGTGTGAAATGGACCTGATGTTAAATACAATTCTTTGGTGTATGATCTGTCCAATACAAAAGCTCCCTGGTAGAGGGTTGAGGGGTCCAAACGCAAAAGCATCTAATAGTGGTATCTAGGGGCTGGTAACCTTGAAGTCTGCAAACAGCATGAAAAATAAGCAATTAACTTCATGAATATCTTAGTCCCTGATATTTGATTGCAAGGAACAGAAACTCACACAAAGCAATTCAAATAAAAGAGAAGTTTATGGAAAGGATACAACTGGCAATTTCACGGCCACTTGAAACCAGAATGGACTTGAATGGTCTCTTTGGGAGCCCATGAGGCCTGGACCTTGTCAGCTAGGAAGGAGGCTGCTGCCTGGTCTTTCATTTCTGGTTCTCTCTGCCCCCTGCTTCATTTCCTGCCTCTATCAGCACATTGCCCTTCTCTGTTTACTCATAACTTGTGAACTCTTTCTTAACCTTAACGGTACACAGCATTTCATTGCAATGGTGATGACTCAGGCTCTTACTCCACAAGTCTCTTCCATTCAAGTGTCTACATCTAATAGCTACAATTTCCTAGTCTCTTAGTTAAACTCAACCTCTAGGTTGAAAATCTTAGCTCAACCAGCCTAGACTGTTTCCCGAGGCAGATGTCCAGTTCTAGTCTAATCAGCTGTGGCTAAAGGGTAGGACAGGGTCATATAGCTCTGTAGACAATCAAGCCTTCTTCTGTTCTCCTAAATTCATGATATGAGTAGACAAGAGTAAATTCAAGACTTAAAGTTATAGTTGCATAGCTAAGATGTGCCATCTACTACCACACTCCTACCACAGTCACCAGGACATGACCTTTGCTGTTATTTCCACTGCTATGACTCCCTCCAGCACTATAACAACCCATACCACAATCATTTCTACTATCACTCCATCCTCATCACCACCATTATCACCACCACCACCCTCACCACCACAGTCCCTACCATAATCACTTGCCATGATTACAATCATACCACCCCCTCCATCATTAAAGCCATCTGCACCTTCACCTCTCTCATCACACAACCACTACTACCACTACTTCCATTACCACCATCACCACCACTTCTATCACCACCACCATCGTCATCCCCCTCCAAAATTCCCACCAGCACCATTCCATTACCACCATTATTGCTGCCACTACCACCACCTCCATCACTGCCACTACCACCTACACGATTGCACCCAACCCCTACCACAATTATCATCACTATCACATTACTAGCACCACTACCACTGCCTTCAACATTGTCATCACCACCATCATCACTATTTCTGCCACTGCCTCCATCACTACCACTATCTCTACCATCATCACTACCACTACCACCACTGCTATCGCCACCTGTAAAAACCTAGGCTGAAAACAGGATTATACTGTGGGTGACCTACTCTTAGCAGAAAGAGGAGGTGTAAATAGGATAGGTGCCTATTACTTTTCCAGCTACAGCAATGCCAGTAGTTCTCCATAGTCATCTAGTCCTGAAAACTGACAGGTGTCTTGTCCTCCATAGCCAATCAGTCATTAAGTAATATAGATTCTTATTTCTAATTTGCCATCTCTTCCTAATTTTCCTTTCTGCTGCCATCATCCCTCATTTCACAAATGGATGATTAACCTGTTTCCTAACTGGCTCTCTGCCTACAGTCTATCTCCCTCCAAAGCATATCTCACATCTTGCCAAATAAATCTTTTCAAAATATTGATTTCATTGCTTTTCTGCTCTGCTCAAAAAGCCAAATTTTCCCATCTAGAACTAAAACTCTAAATCCATATTACTTTTCAAGTCTTATTTCCCATGACTCTCCCCCTGGACCTCTGGGATCCTGCTAGGCTGACACACTCATTATTCTTCAAACCTAACGTGGTCAATGCACATCTCCACACTATTGTTCAAACCTGTCCTCTCTTTGGTCTGTCTTCTACAGTCCTCTATTTCTACATAAATTCTACTTATTTCTCAAAACTGAGCTTAAACCAAACATCCTCCATGGAATTTAAGGGATTCCTCTTAAGTAGATTAAAGGATTCCACTTCAGGATGACAGACTAAATTCCCATGATAGACTCTCCATCTCCTGAGTCCTTAGAAAAATGATGGTAAAACAACAGAAAGGTATAAACCTATAACAACAAGTGAATAGAAGGATACTCATCAACAGACAAGAGATTTTAAAAAATTTCCAGATGATAGAAAGTAAATGCAGGGGCATCAGTGGCTTGAAGTAGAGCAGGGGAAACAGCAACTCTGAGGAAGCTGCAGGAATCCAAAAGCAGCAGAACCACAGAACCTCCGGACTCAGAGGGAACACACACAAGAGTGGAAATAAGAAGCAGAGCTGAAAACCAGGGAATGAGTGACAGGACTATAAACAAAATAGCAAACACCTTCTTCCTTGCACAAATCTCAAGCAGGCAGGCATTTATCCATAGCCAAAAAAAGGGGGGGGGTATTTTTCTTTAAAAAAAAATTACAGTATATCTGGAGTGAACCAAGGCAACTCCTGGAGGTATTAGTGCCTAAAAGTAAAGCAGTCATCATCCTGGCTTTTGGAAGCAGAATAATTAGCTCCCCAACTGCTCGCCTGAAAGGCATGTCTGCCAGTAACAAGTCCATGCCCATGTACAGAGATTTGCCTGCCTAGTCCATACTCTTAAATATCAACAAACACTCAAAGGTTTCCAGACATTTTAGGGGAAAAAAGCAGTTTGAAACAGAAAGAACAAGGGAAACTGAACATGAACATAATTAAAGTTCAGTGATTTTAAGAAATAAATCTAATCAGCAGGCTCAGTGAGATTTGAAAAGCTGTTTAATCCACAAATCAAGAATAGGGGAAGGAATGATCAGGGTATAAGAAAGTAGTTTTGGAAATTAAAAATATGATTGTGAAATAAAAATTCTATAAAAGCACTGGGGAAAAAGTCTAGAAAATCTCTCAGAGCATAAAAGTAAAAAGGCAAAGGGATGAAAAATATGAGCAATAAAGATTAGAGACGCAGAGCATCAAACCAGGAAGTCTAACATCCACTAAGAGAAGAGTGAAATGAAGAACAACAAATAAGTGCAGAGGAGATAATTATCAGAGAAATTTTCCAGACCTAAAGAGGAAAGTGAATTTCAAATTGAAAAGATCTACAAAATACAAAATGGAATGAATCAGAAAAAACTCACCCTTAACCTATCATTGTCAAAAATAGCTATTTTTCATTTATAAAGCCAGATAGGACCATATAACATTTGGTAAAATCTATGTATACATACATATACAACACTTAATATATGCAGTCAAATGTATCTTTAATAAAAATATACATAATACATGCCATCAATAAAAATAAAAACAAAGGTAATGGGGAAAGAAATGGAGGCTTAATATAATTTAATACTAATACAAATTATGCCTACAAATAACTCTATATTGGCTGTTTTGATATCTGGTAGAGTCCTCCAGCTTTGTTCTTCTTCGATTGTTTTGGCTATCTTTAGTTCTTTTCATTTCTTTATAAACTTTAAAATTAGCTTATAATTTCCACAAAGAAAGAATAAAAACAATGAGATTTTGCTTGGGATTGCACTGAATCTATAGATCGGTTTGGTAGGGAAAGAATACACATCTTCTAAAAATATTTAGTTTTCCAATCCACGAACATAGTACAGTTCCATTTATTTAGGTCTTCTCTAATTTCTTGCAATAATATTTTATAGTTTTCTGGGTAATAGCCCTGAATATCTCACATTAGACATATTTGTAGGTATTTGATGTTATTTTTATCCTATTGTAAATGATATATTTTTTAAATTTCATTTTCTAACAATCTATACAATTGATTTTCATAATAGTTTGAATATTGACATGTATACGCAGCCACCTTATTACGCTCACTGATTAATCCAAATCTATAGACTCTTTTGCATTTTCTATGCTCAGCAGTACAGCATCTGCTACTAATGATGCTCAGAATTGGGATTACTGTGTCAAAGGGTATGAATACATTTAAGGCTTTTGATTAATATTGCCAAAATACTGTCCAAAAATGTTGTTTATTATTCTTCAATCAGCAATAAATAAAAGTGCTGATTTCACCATTTTCCCATTAGTATCGAGAATTAAATTTAAAGTGTTTTTTTAATTAATTTATTTATTTTTGGCTGAGTTGGGTCTTTGTTGCTGTGCACAGGTTTTCTCTAGTTGTGGTGAGCGGAGGCTACTCTTCCTTGCAGCGCACGGGCTTCTCATTGTGGTGGCTTCTCTTGTGCAGCACAGGCTCTAGGCACACAGGCTCAGCAGTTGTGGCTCACAGGCTCTAGAGCACAGGCTCAGTAGTTGTGGCGCACAGGCTTAGTTGCTCCACGGCATGTGGAATCTTCCTGGACCAGGGCTTGAACCCATGTCCCCTGCACTGGCAGGTGGATTCTTAACCACCTGCGCCACCAGGGAAGTCCCGAGAATTATCTTTAAAAAACAATATAAAATCAGAGGATATTTTAAAATGAGACTTTTTTCTAGTGTGATCAGTGTTGGTCCTCAATTTTCGAAATTCCAAAGATCCAAGGGGTTCAGATGTGTGTAACACAAGAATATTTCCAAAGAGCTGGAAATTCAAAGACAATGTTATCAATTGGCTGTTTATATACACTGTTTATATAAGTTTTGTGCACTGCTATTTTCTGATAATATTAGTATATTAGCATTTTCCCAGATTATTATAGGCATTTTGTAAAGAAAAGTCATTGGCACTAATGGTATAATATTCCAACAGGTGAATATATAATATTGTACTTTGTCATTCCCATGTTGTTAGTCATTAAAGTTTACCCATTTTTTTTGTTATTATAAATAATGCTGCAATAGACCATAAGGCTGTTCCATTAATCTAGTTAATTTTCTTACACTAGATTGCCAAAAGGAGAATTACTGGGATAAAACGTGAATATTTTTAGGCTACTGATACATTGTCAAATTGCGCACAAATCACTTGAAAAGCATTTTTAGAAACATAAAGTAATATGGTTTGGGGGACAAGAAGGATGTGTTTTCATTTTTTTAAGAGGAAAACATTCCTACAGAGGCAAATTTACAATGAAGGTAATGAAGCATGGACTGCAGGGCTCCTCACTTGCACAGGCTCCTTCCTAGGCCTTGGATGACCACTGGTAATGTGCTCGCATGGTCACATGTTGTTTGTTTTTTAAGTTGCTGAAGTAAGACATTTTAACCCAATTTGCAAGATTGCTGTATCTTTCCACTCTATCTGCTACTTCATCACACCTCCCATCAGGTTGGTGGTTTCAAAATGTCATGTGCAAGCTTTCAAGCCTCACAAAACCTGCATCTGTCCCTAAATTTCTACTTAAGATCGGCAAGTTGAAAAATGCCGGTATCCATATACTAAACCCTATGGAGTTCATGTTCCCAAACAGAGCTGGTTTTGAGAAAAGCCAAGAGCTGTGCTCTGGGCCAGCTCTTGGATGCAAGAGCAGGATAAAAGCTCCTAAAACTCTATTTGTTGAAAGATGGCTTTCCTGGACAGATGGAAAAGAAGACTGCCAGAGGCTCAGCCTTCAAGAGGAAGAAAAAGTCTCCATCAGGATCCTTGCTCTGGATTCCAGGAACATGATCCAGTTCCTTTCGTCTGTGTGACTGTGCTCACAGCCCTCGGCACCATTCCAATGATCAGCCTGAAGGAAGGGCTCTCCAAAGCACCACGCCAGGGCCAGGCTTCAGAGGCACTGAGGGTGCCAAACAGAGATCAGAGAACTGCCCAAGAAGTGGCTGAGATACTCAAGACTAGGGTATGGTCTCCTGGTGCCCACCAACTTCATCCTTCATTAGAGCCTTCATTAGGGAAAAGGAGTGAAAAGCGACAAAAAAATTGTATTCTCACATACAAAACTCTGTTCCCCCATCCAAAATCTTTTTGTTTTTCCCTTTACTCTTACAGGAAAGTAGGAATAGGGATTGACTGATTGAGGTTTCTTACAGGAAAGACTGACTGAGGAAGAAAAATAGATGATGGTAGGGACATTTAAGGCCCCTTAGAAGTGGAAGGCGGGGAGAGGCACTTCAAGCTGACTAAAGGGCAAGCATATGTCCTTGATTGGAGGGGGAGAGTCTCAGTTCTTAATATTCCCTTCTGTTGTTTTGGTTTGTCATCTGTACTGATGGGATAAGTCTCTCTCCTTCACAGAGTCCCATCTTTGCTATTGGAAATAAGGGCCATAAAAGAGAGAGGAAAGGGGACTTCGCTGGTGGTCCTAGTGGTTAAGACTCCATGCTTCCAACGCAGGGAGTCTGGGTTCAATCCCTGGTCAGGGAGCTAGATCCTGCATGCCATAACTAACAGCCCACATGCCGCAACTAAAGATCCTTGAACGTGGCAACGAAGATCCCGTGTGCCACAACTAAGACCCGGTGCAGCCAAATAAATAAATAAATAAATAAGTATTTTAAAAAAGAGAGAGAGGAGAGGATCTGAGTTTGAGAGGGAAGAGGAGTGAGGGAAAATAGAGGAGGCTTGGGAAAGAGACCACAGGGTACAGCGAGAAAGTCATGACTTCTAGTTCTTGAATTTTGATTCATATATTAAAGCAAAAAGAGACTTCGAGTCTTTTAAGTTGTCTTTTAAGTCAGAATTTTGCATATACAACAATAATCAATACACAAATTAAAGCTTTCTGGGGGGCTGATTTCAAAACTCCATCTGAGAGCAGTCTCCCTTGTTTCCTGCAGTCTGCTCTGCCTGTGCTCCCAAGAGCTGGACTACAACACTCCAATGCCATGTCTGAGGCAGAATCTAACCCCAGACTTGAAGGATGCTAAATCTCTCCTAGTCCTTGGAATGTCATTACCATTACGGTTGAAAAACGAGGGCGATGAACAGTAGTGGCAGGTTTTTTCAAGTTTACATAAACACTGGCTGCAGGGAGAGGGCTGGAACACTGGAATCAAAGTATCCTTGTCACATCAGTGCTTTAAATCTCTAAGCACTCCTTGAAGATCATCTGGCCTCTGTGAACACAGAAGCTGATAAAAGGCCCCTCTAAGCTCACTTATCTGCTCCCACAAGCACAGACTGTCCTAAAGTGGCATCCTGGGGAACCCAGCCACCCAGTGGTGCCTGGGAGGTGAGTTGGTCCCACAAGACAGAGGCAGGCTTCTGGGACGTTCCTGCAGGTGTACTGGGCTCAAAAAAGACTCCAGACTGTGGTGTTCTTCCAGGTAAATTACACTTTAATCCCCTGCTAAGCCATATTTGTTACATCTGGTCAAATAAACTCCCAGGGCTACCAAAGGGCTGCAGGCTGCCTGTGGAGAGCAAGGAGAAAGAGGGGGAAAGGGTCTGTGTCCTTTGGCTAAAAGATCAGGGATCTATGACTTGAACAAAAGAAAAAGCTGGACCCAAGAGGTCTTCCCCAGGTCTTGCCCACCAGGGCACTCTCTGAAGCACTTTCACTTTTGAAAAGTAAATACTGATGTGAGCCCAGTATCCCCTGAGGGCCTTGCTTGGCCTCTAGCACTGCTCTTGAGCATGTTAAATCAGGAAGACAAACATTAAAGAGGAGAAAAAGTTCCTTAGCCTCAAATCAGCAAGCAGCCAATGACCAGTAGCCATGTAGACAGTTCAAGTGAGTGATTTCAGCCAGCTAATCCAATTTTCCCTCCATTGGAGGCCACTTTAGACAAAAATAACCAATGTAAACTGCCTAGTACAGTGCCAAGCACATCATATTTCATCAAAAAATGTTGGTTCCTATTAAACGCATGCCCTGCGTTTCTTTGTGGGGCTGGCTCTTGAATAACGTAAGCTCAAAGGAAGTCATGACATACAGAGGATATGGGTCAAGATGCAAGATTTTATTCCCACTACTGAGATGGGAATTGTTAGATCAGTTACTAAAATTAATCTTGGGAAAATTTCTAACAATAGAAAAAAGTAAACATCATAAGCAACTTCTTTACGATGGTATGATGTGTGTTATTCTCAATGAAAAAACTGTGACTAATTTCTTTTAATTTTATTTTTTTTATACAGCAGGTTATTAGTTATCTATTTTATACATATTAGTGTATATATGTCAATCCAAATCTCCCAGTTCATCCCACCACCACCCTCCCAGCCCGCTTTCCACCATGGTGTCCATACGTTTGTTCTATACATCTGTGTCTCTATATCTGCCTTGCAAACTGGTTCATCTGTACCATTTTTCTAGATTGCACATGTATGCATTAATATACGACATTTGTTTTTCTCTTTCTGACTTACTTCACTCTGTATGACAGTCTCTAGATCCATCCACATCTCTACAAGGGACCCAATTTCATTCCTCTTTATGGCTAATATACCATTGTATATATGTACACAACTTCTTTATCCATTCGTCTGTCGATGGGCATTTAGGTTGCTTCCATGACCTGGCTATTGTAAATACTGCTGCAATGAAGATTGGGGTGCATGTGTCTTTTTGAATTATGGTTTTCTCTGGGTATATGCCCAGTAGTGGGATTGCTGGGTCATATGGTAATTCTAGTTTTAGGTTTCTAAGGAACCTCCATACTGTTCTCCATAGTGGCTGTATCAATTTACATTCCCACCAACAGTGCAAGAGGCTTCCCTTTTCTCCACACCCTCTCCAGCATTTGTTGTTTGTAGATTTTCTGATTATGCCTATTCTAACCAGTGTGAGGTGACACCTCATGGTAGTTTTGATTTGCATTTCTCTAATAATTAGTGATGTTGAGCGGCTTTACATGTGCCTCTTGGCCATCTGTATGTCTTCATTAGAGAAATGTCTGTTAGGCTTTCTGCCCATTTTTTGATTGGGTGGGTTGTTTTTTTAATATTGAGCTGCAGGAGCTGTTTATATATTTTGGAGATTAATCGTTTGTCCATTGATTCGTTTGAAAATATTTTCTGCCATTCTGAGGGTTGTCTTTTCATCTTGTTTATAGCTTCCTTTGCTGTGCAAAAGCTTTTAAGTTTCATTAGGTCCCATTTGTTTATTTTTGGTTTTACTCCCATTACTATAGGAAGTGGGTCAAAAAAAATCTTGCTGTGATTTATGTCAAAGAGTATTCTTCCTATGTTTTCCTCTAAGAGTTTTATAGCGTCTGGTCTTACATTTAGGTGTTTAATCCATTTTGAGTTTATCTTTGTGTATGGTGTTAGGGAGTGTTCTAATTTCATTCTTTTACATGTAGCTTTTACATGTACAAGTTTTCCCACTACTACTTATTGAAGACACTGTCTTTTCTCCATTGTATATCCTTGCCTCCTTTGTCATAAATTAGTTGACCATAGGTGCCTGGGTTTACCTCTGGGCTTTCTATCCTATTGATCTATATTTTCGTTTTTGTGCCAGTACCATATTGTCTTGATTACTGTAGTTTTGTAGTATAGTCTGAAGTCAGGGAGTCTGATTCCTCCAGCTCCACTTTTTTCCCTCAAGATTGCTTTGGCTATTCGGGATCTTTTGTGTCTCCAGACAAATTTTAAGATTTTTTGTTCTAGGTCTGTAAAAAAATGCTATTGGGGGCTTCCCTGGTGGCACAGTGGTTGAGAGTCTGCCTGCCAATGCAGGGGACACAGGTTCATGCCCCGGTCTGGGAGGATCCCACATGCCGCGGAGTGGCTGGGCCCGTGAGCCATGGCCACTGAGCCTGCGCGTCCAGAGCCTGTGCTCCGCAACGGAAGAGGCCACAGCAGTGAGGTCCGCGTACCGCAATTAAAAAAAAAAAATGCTATTGGTAATTTGATAGGGATTGCTTTGAATCTGTAGATTGCTTTGGATAGTAGAGTCATTTTCACAATATTAATTCTTCCAACCTAAGAACATGGTATATCTCTCGATCTGTTTGTGTCATCTTTGATTTCTTTCATCAGTGTCTTATAGTTTTCTGTGTACAGGACTTTTACCTCTTTACGTAGGTTTATTCCTAGCTGTTTTATTATTTTTGTTGCAATGGTGAATGGGATTGTTTCCTTAATTTCTCTTTCTGATCTTTCATTGTTAGTGTATAGGAATGCAAGACATTTCTGTGCATTAATTTTATATCCTGCAATTTTACCAAATTCACTGATTAGCTCTAGTAGTTTTCTGGTGGCATCTTTAGGATTCTCTATGTATAGTATGTCATCTGCAAACAGCGACACGTTTACTTCTTCTTTTCCAATTTGGATTCCTTTTGTTTCTTTTTCTTCTCTGATTGCCACGGCTAGGACTTCCAAAACTATGCTGAATAATAGTGGTGAGAGTGGACATCCTTGTCTTGCTCCTGATCTTAGAGGAAATACTTTCCATTTTTCACCATTGAGAATGATGTTTGCTGTGGGTTTGTTATATATGGCCTTTATTATGTTCATATAGGTTCCCTCTATGCCCACTTTCTGGAGAGTTTTTATCATAAATGGGTGTTGAATTTTGTCAAAAACTTTTTCTGCATCTATTGAGATGATCATATGGTTCTTATTCTTCAATTTGTTAATATGGTGTTTCACATTGATTGATTTGCATATATTGAAGAATCCTCACATCCCTGGGATAAATCCCACTTGATCATGGTGTATGATCCTTTTAATGTGTTGTTGGATTCTGTTTGCTAGTATTTTGTTGAGGATTTTTGCATGTATATTCATCAGTGATATTGGTCTGTAATTTTCTTTTTTTGTAGTATCTCTGTCTGGTTTTGGTATCAGGGTGACTGTGGCCTCATAGAATGAGTTGGGGAGTGTTCCTTCCTCTGCAGTTTTTTGGAAGAGTTTGAGAAGAATGGTTGTTAGCTCTTCTCTAAATGTTTGATAGAATTCACCTGGGAAACCACCTGGTCCTGAACTTTTGTTTTTTGGAATATTTTTAATCACAGTTTCAATGTCATTACTTGTGCTTGGTCTGTTCATATTTTCTGTTTCATCCTGGTTCAGTCTCAAAAGGTTATATACCTTTCTAAGAATTCGTCCATTTCTTCCAGGTTGTCCATTTTATTGACATAGAGTTGCTTGTAGTAGTCTCTTAGGATGCTTTGTATTTTTGCAGTGTCCGTTGTAACGTCTCCTTTTTCATTTCTAATTTTATTGATTTGAGTCCTCTCCCTCTTTTTCTTGAAGAGTCTGGCTAAAGGTTCATCAATTTTGTTTATCTTCTCAAAGAACCAGCTTTTAGTTGTATTTATCTTTGCTATTGTTTTCTTTGTTTCTATTTAATTTATTTCTGCTTTGATCTTTATGATTTCTTTCCTTCTACTAACTTCAGGTTTTACTTGTTCTTCTTTCTCTAGTTCCTTTAGGTGTAAGGTTAGATTGTTTATTTGAGATTTTTCTTGTTTTTCAGGTAGGTTGTATTGCTATAAACTTCCCTCTTAGAACTGCTTTTGCTGCACCCCATAGGTTTTGGATCATTGTTTTTTCATTGTCACTTGTCTCTAGGTATTTTTTGATTTCCTCTTTGATTTCTTCAGTGATCTTTTGGTTATTCAATAATGTATTGTTTAGCCTCCATGTGTTTCTGTTTTTTATGTTTTTTCCCCTGTAATTGATTTCTAATCTCATAGTGTTGTGGTCAGAAAAGATGCTTGATATGATTTCAATTTTCTTAAATTTACTGAGGCTTGATTTGTAACTCAAGATGTGATCTCTCCTAAAGATGTTCCGTGTGCACTTGAGAAGAAAGTGTAATCTGCTGTTTTTGGATGGAACGTCATATAAATATCAACTAAATCTATCTGGCCTATTGTGTCATTTAAAGCTAGTGTTTCCTTATTAATTTTCTGGATGATCTGTCCACTGTTGTAAGTGAGGTGATAAAGTCCCCCACTATTATTGTGTTACTGTCGATTTCCTCTTTTATAGCCGTTAACAGTTGCCTTATGTATTGAGGTGATCCTATGGTGGGTGCATTTGTAATTGTTATATCTTCTTTTTGGATTGATCCCTTGATCATTATGTAGTGTCCTTCTTTGTCTCTTATAACATTCTTTATTTTATGTCTATTTTATCTGATATGAGTATTGCTACTCCAGCTTTTTTCTGATTTCCATTGCATGGAATATCTTTTTCCATCCCCTCACTTTCAGTCAGTACGTGTCCCTAGGTCTGAAGTGGGTCTCTTGTAGACAGCTTATATATGGTCTTGTTTTTGTATCCATTCAGCAAGCCTGTGTCTTTTGGTTGAAGCATTTAATCCATTCACATTTAAGGTAATTATCGCTATGTCTGTTCCTATGACCATTTTCTTAATTGTTTTGGGTTTGCTTTTGTAGGTCCTTTTCTTCTCTTGTGTTTCCCACTTAGAGAAGTTCCTTTAGCATTTGTTGTAGAGCTGGTTTGGTGGTGCTGAATTCTCTTAGCTTCTGCTTACCTGTAAAGCT
Source organism: Aethalodelphis obliquidens (assembly GCF_003676395.1). Lineage (NCBI taxonomy): Eukaryota > Metazoa > Chordata > Mammalia > Artiodactyla > Delphinidae > Aethalodelphis > Aethalodelphis obliquidens. Next base: position 41,823,553 of record NW_020837949.1, read on the forward strand.
TTTGATTTCTCTGTCGTATCTGAATGAGCTCCTTGCTGGGTAGAGCAATCTTGGTTGTAGGTTCTTCCCTTTCATCACTTTAAACATATTATGCCACTCCCTTCTGGCTTGTAGAGTTTCTTCTGAGAAATCAGCTGTTAACCTTATGGGAGTTCCCTTGTATGTTATTTGTCGTTTTTCCCTTGTTGCTTTTAATAATTTTTCTTTTTAATTTTTGTCAATTTGATTACTATGTGTCTTGGCATGTTTCCCCTTGGTTTTATCCTGTATGGGACTCTGTGCACTTCCTGGTCTTGGGTGGCTATTTCCTTTCCCATGTTAGGGAAGTTTACGACTATAATCTCTTCAAATATTTTCTTGGGTCCTTTCTCTCTCTCTTCTTTCTGGGACCCCGAAAATGCAAATGTTGTTGTATTTAATGTTGTCCCAGAAGTCTCTTAGGCTGTCTTCGTTTCTTTTCATTCTTTTTTCTTTATTCTGTTCTGCAGCAGTGAATTCCACCATTCTGTCTTCCAGGTCATTTATCCGTTCTTCTGCCTCAGTTATTCTGCTATTGATTCCTTCCAGTGTATTTCTCATTTCAGTTATTGTATTGCTCATCTCTGTTTGTTTGTTCTTTAATTCTTCTAGGTGTTTGTTAAACATTTCTCGCATTTTCTTGATCTTTGCCTCCATTCTTTTTCCGAGGTCCTGGATCATCTTCACTATCATTGTTCTGAATTCTTTTTCTGGAAGGTTGCCTATCTCCACTTCATTTAGTTGTTTTTCTGTGGTTTTAGCTTGTTCCTTCATCTGGTACACAGTCCTCTTCCTTTTTATTTTGTCTATCTTTCTGTGAATGTGGTTTTCGTTACACAGGCTGCAGGATTGTAGTTCTTCTTGCTTCTGCTGTGTGCACTCTGGTCTCATCTCTGTACATTTCTTGACCAAATCCAGAATCAGCCATTTCTCAAAGAGCTTTGATTCCTGTCAAAGATCATCTGCAAATCCAAATGATAACTATAATGTAAGGTTAAGAGCTCAGGCTCTGGATTTGAATGCCAGGTCTACCATTTACTTGCTGTGTGATCTTGGGCAAGTGACTTCACCTCTCTGAGCCTGGTTTCTCATGTAGGACTTGACAAAACTGTAGCTGGTGTGATGAGCAGCGGTCAGAAGCACTGGCTTTGAGGACTGACAGATCTGGGGCCCCGCACTCTGGTTTCTTTCCAGATCTCTCAGAAATTCCTCAGGTCAAAGAGCAATCAGGGCAGCACCGCCTGCTGGAGAGGAAACCCATGTGTGAGGATGCCCTGCGAGACGGCACCATGGCACGCTACTGCACATGTGCACCACCCAGGGTCCACCCGTGCCTGTGACGAGTTTCTGATGACACTAGCAAAGCAAAATAAAGATGACACTAGGTTTGTCCAGGAATCTGAGATTATAACTTCACCGATTCCATTTTTGCATAGTGATACCTACTCTTGACTTTGAGTCTGGAATGATGTAAGGAGCCTTACTTTGACCATCTTCTCACCTACTTTAAGAACTACACCAAACCATATCGATCATGTAGATTGCAAATACTCTTAAGCAAAGCAATCATTCTCATTTAACCTGATAAACTAATAAAAAAAGCAATGATCATAAAAACAATTTTGAAATGATTTGTCTAGTCAGAGTGGGCAAGCACTGACTCATTTGCTCACCAGCTGACTTACTCATTGAGTATGTTCTAGGAACTGTTTCAACTATTGAACAGAGATGAACAAGACCCAGTCTCTAACCCACTGTCCCCCACAACCATAAACACACACAGGCATACACATATAGGATCCTATAGTCAAAGGGGGTGACACTCATATAAAGGAAGAATCACAATACCAATCTGATAAATAGCAGAGACCTGCCAAAATGATCCAAGATCACAGGAGAAGATCCAGATTGTCAACCCATTCAATTAAAGAAGTCTTTGCAGAAAAGGTGAGCTTTCCATTGGTCCTTAAAGCAGCCAATCTGGTTTGCATGTCTAAACACCCACCCAATTAGCTAACCAAGCAGACAAGAACATTACATACAGAGAGAACTCTTAGTGTCATGAGAATATGATGATAAAAAGAGAGAAAGGAAATGAAAGGAAGGAAAATCAGGAAAAAATGTACTGTTATTTTAAAAGTACCTTTTAAAGTGCACTAATGGCTGCCACTTCCTTGGAGATTCATCAGAAAGGAAAGAAGAATTTACTGATGGATAGAGGAATGGATAGATCTGAGATAAAGCAAACAGAGTTAACTGTAATTGGCCAAACTAAGTGAGTATATGGGTGTTTCCTGTACAATTCTTTCAACTTTTCTGTATGTTAAATTTTCTCATAATATAATGTTGGGGAAATGTTACCTTACATAAAGTTTTCCTGAATGATATGTGCAGTTTTAGATTTTATTTATCTTTCATTAATTGTCCATTGCCATTTTAAGTAGCCAATGAAAAAATATTTTCAAAGGGCTTTATTCTAGTTTTTTCTCCTGTAATCCCCTACAGATTATTTAGGAGCACAGGGGCTAACTGATCTCTAGGGATCCATGAATCCTAGGATAAAATTCCTGCTTGAGGGATTTCATTTAGAAACTAAAAGATAATTTAAATTAGCATCTACATACTGGTGACGGATTACATTTGATTAGCCTGTAGAACCTTAACCGTGGATCAAAAATAGGTGAAGACTTCCATTTTAATATGGCAGGCTAAGTACACACATGTACCTCCTCTCTCTGCCAAAGTCTATTTGAAATGACACAAAATATGTAACTGAAAAATTTATAACAACCTGGGGAACAGAAAATGATATCACCAGTAGACCATACGTTTGGGAGAATTTCTAGAAGTTAGAAAACTAATAAGATCAGATTGATAGAGAAACCAGAGTAGAATAAACTATACACAAAACAGGAAGGGGAAAAGGCTGCTGAGAAGAGAGTTGTTCACCCCAAGAGTTTTAGAATCTTCAAATGCAGAGAATACAAATCAAATCCTGGCCATGGGGCAATGCTCAGGACAATTAAGGGACTGCTAGATGAGCAGCTTGGTCTGTAGTCCCCATCCACTCCTGCATATGTACAGGGAAGCTAGGTGTTTGTCTCCAGGACAAAGCCTTGAGAATACTTTCCATGGTGGAAAGTCCACCTTTAGGGGCTGTGGGAAGAGGGTGTCCTAACACTTTTTGAGTTTGGAAAGAGAGAAAAGTAGAACAGAGCTCCGGAAAATTCTCGTCCTACATAATGATCATGCAGGGAAGGTAAGTAGGATAAAAAGCGTTTTTCTAGGAATGAAAACACTAAAGTATTCTAGTATCAAGGTTAAAATCTTCCTTATTTTGATAAGTGTGTGGAACCCCAATTTGCCTCCCTCATCCACTCTAAAAAGAAACATGCCTGTCAGCAGGCCCATCTACTCCTTATTCCTTCCAATCAGGGAGAAACCTATTATGAAAACAGATATGCACAAAAAAGGAAATCCAGGCCAACCTCAAACACTCATCATCCAAGTCTTTCATTTATAAATTTAAATGAGCAATGAAAGATCACCAAACATCTGAGAAAAACCAAGGGTAGCAAAGAAAGAGTCAAGATGAACAGGCAGAAAGAACAATTCTGAAGAAAACGAAAGATATAATATTTGAAAGTGAACTTTATAAGTTCTAATTAGCAACCTCCAAAATTTTCAGGAGGATGTTTTGCTCCTGAAGAACAAGGTACTGTAAGGTGCTATTTTTAAAGAAGAAATCAAAGAATAAGGAAACAACTGCTCAAAAGAAATGCATGAAATTTAAGTAATTAAAATGGACCACCCAAAGGCCAAATTAGAGATATGGAATACAAAGCAAAGAAATTTTCCATAAAATAGAACAATAAACTAAGAAATAAAAATATGACAAAGAAAGACTTAGAGGATATATTTAGAAGATCCGTTTAATATAAAATGAAGAAAGAGATAACAGACTGGAGAAGGGGAAACAATAAAAGAAACAATACAGGATAATTGAGATGAATAAAGACTTGGGACTTCACTATTGACTGCTGAGCAAAAATATTGAAAAAATATGTTTATCTAGACATATCCCCCCAAATTTCTTAACTCATCCTGAAAATAAAGGAATGAATTATTTGCGAAGGAACTACCTTTTGACCACTGTCCAACTTTATTTTTTCAACACAGGATGCTAGAAGGATATGACATTGTCACTTAATGTGTATGGTAAAATAAATGTATCTTCAATTTTCAAAAATAAATGCAAGGAAATTCTTCATCAAAAGAAAATGAACAAAGAGGAAGACTTGAGGTAAAAGGGTTGGTGATAAGCAAAGATAACTAAAAACAACAGCTAAAGGATTTTAATATGGTTGTTAACTTGAGGCAATTGTTAGGAAATATTGAGGCAAACTATGAAATCAAAAGTAAACAGTCTTGGGCTTCCCTGGTGGCGCAGTGGTTGAAAGTCCGCCTGCCGATGCAGGGTACACGGGTTCGTACCCCGGTCTGGGAAGATCCCACATCCCGTGGAGTGGCTAGGCCCGTGAGCCATGGCCACTGAGCCTGTGCGTCCAGAGCCTGTGCTCTGCAACGCGAGAGGCCACAACAGTGAGAGGCCCACGTACAGCAAAAAAAAAAAAAAAAAGTAAACAGTCTTAAACTAAAATTAAATATGATTTTAACTAAACAAAAATTTGTGGTGGTAGAGAGGAAAAGCAAAATAAACTTAAAAATATTATTCCATATGTACAGTATAGTCCATATGTACAGTATAGTCATATTTATTCAGAAAAATCACACTTATTTATGCATCAATAAATCTGAAAGTGTAATATTCATTAAGAACATTTCCAGGGGTTGTAATGGACTTTCACTTTTACTATTTAGACTTCCATTCTTCTGTAACTTTATAACAATTTGTGTTGCTTTTATAATTTAAGAAATTAATACATTTCCACAGATGTTCATAAAAATTTAAGAACAGTCATTAGAATAATAAAATAATGCTCACCAAAGAAGATATACAGATGATAAAAAAAAGCATATGAAAAGATAATCCATATCATATGTCACTAGGGAAATGCAAATTAAAACAATAATGAGATACCAATACATACCTATTAGATGGCCAAAATCCAAAACACTGACAACACCAAATGTTGGCAAAGATGTGGAGTATCAGAAACTCTCCTTCATTGCTGATAGGAATGCAAAATGGCACAGACACTTTGGAAGACAGTCTGGCAGTTTCTTACAAAACTAGGCATATTCCTATATGATCCAGCAGTTGTGCTTATTGGTATCTAAGCAGATGATGAAAACTGTTCACACAAAAACTCACATAAGAATATACAGCAGCTTTATTCATAATCACCTAGATGTGGAAAAAACCAAGATGTCCTTCAGTAGGTGAATGGATGAATAAACTGTGGTACATCTAGACAATGGATTATTATTCAGTGCTAACAAGAAATGAACTATCAAGTCATGAAAAGACTTGGAGGAAGCTTAAATGCATATTACTAAGTAAAAGAAGCCAATCTGAAAAGGCTACATACTGAATGATCTCAACTATATAACATTCTGGAAAAGGCAAAACTATGGAAACAGTACAAAGATCAGTGGTTGGCAGGGGTTAGAAGCAAGAAGAAAACAAAACTGAAATTATAGCTCTTCCCTCCGCTGTCACTGAACTGCCCTGGAGCCCGAGGGGAGGGCGGGCTCACTGAGGCTGCCAGCTCTGGAAGGGCCCCAGCAGCCAAAGCAGTGACAGTCCTGGGGACCGCGGGCCGGATCACTCATCCTGGGGTAAGCCAGCTGCCTTGTCATGGGGACACTCAAGCAACCCTAAGGAGAGATTCATGTGGCAAGGAACTGAGGCCTCCTAGCTACAGCCACATGACCAGGTGTCAGGGCTGTGCCTCTGAGATGGGAGAGCCAAGTTCAGGACACTGGTCCACAAGAGACCTCCCAGCTCCACGTAATATCAAATGGCGAAAATCTCCCACAGATCTCCATCTCAACGCCAAGACCCAGCTCCACTCAACAACCAGCAAGCTACAGCGCTGGACACCCTATGCCAAACAACTAGCAGGACAGAAGCACAACCCCATCCATTAGCAGAGAGGCTGTCTAAAGGCATAAAAAGGCCACAGACACTCCAAAACACACCACCAGACGTGGACCTGCCCACCCGAGAGACAAGAAACGTTTAACAAGGACCTAGAAGAACTAAAGAGCAAACAAACAGTGATGAACAACACAATAAAAGAAATTAAAAATTCTCTAGAAGGGATCAATAGCAGAATAACTGAGGCAGAAGAACGGATAAATGACCTGGAAGATAAAATAGTGGAAATAACTACTGCAGAGCAGAATAAAGAAAAAAGAATGAAAACAATAAAGGACAGTCTCAGAGACCTCTGGGACAACATTAAACGAACCAACATTCGAATTATAGGGGTCCCAGAGGAAGAAGAGAAAAAGAAAGGGACTGAGAAAATATTTGAAGAGATTATAGTCAAAAACTTCCCTACTATGGAAGAGAAAATAGTTAATCAACTCCAGGAAGCACAGAGATTCCCATACAGGATAACTCCAAGGAGAAACACTCCAAGACACATATTAATCAAACTATCAAAAATTAAATACAAAGAAAAAATATTAAAAGCAGCAAGGGAAAAAAAAACAACAAATAACACACAAGGGAATCCCCATAAGGTTAATAGCTGATCTTTCAGCAGAAACTCTTGCAAGCCAGAAGGGAGTGGCAGGACATATTTGAAGTGATGAAGGAGAAAAATCTACAACCAAGATTACTCTACCCAGCAAGGATTTCATTCACATTTGACAGAGAAATTAAAACCTTTACAGACAAACAAAAGCTAAGAGAATTCAGTACCACCAAACCAGCTTTACAACAAATGCTAAAGGAACTTCTCTAGACAGGAAACACAAGAGAAGGAAAAGACCTACAATAACAAACCCAAAACAATTAAGAAAATGGTAATAGGAACATACATATCAATAATTACCTTAAATGTAAATGGATTAAAAGCTCCAACCAAAAGACACAGACTGGCTGAATGGATACAAAAACAAGACCTGTATATATGCTGTCTACAAGAGACCCACTTCAGTCCTAGGGACACATACAGACTGAAAGTGAGGGGATGGAGAAAGATATTCCATGCAAATGGAAATCAAAAGAAACCTGGAGAAGCAATTCTCATATCAGACAAAATAGACTTTAAAACAAACACTATTACAAGAGACAAAGAAGGACACTACATAATGATCAAGGGATCAATCCAAGCAGAAGATATAACAATTGTAAATATTTATGCACCCAACATAGGAGCACCTCATTACATAAGGCAAATACTAACAGCCATAAGAGGGGAAATCGACAGTAACACAATCATAGTAGGGGCTTTTACACCCCACTTTGACCAATGGACAGATCATCCAAAATGAAAATAAATAAGGAAACACAAGCTTTAAATGATACATTAAACAAGATGGACTTAATTGATATTTATAGGACATTCCATCCAAAAACAACAGAATACACAACGTTCTCAAGTGCTCATGGAACACTCTCCAGGATAGATATCTTGGGTCACAAATCAAGCCTTGGTAAATTTAAGAAAATTGAAATCATATCAAGTATCTTTTCTGACCACAATGCTATGAGACTAGATATCAACTACAGGAAAAAGTCTGTAAAAATGCAAATACAAGGAGGCTAAACAATACAGTACTTAATAAGCAAGAGATCACTGAAGAAATCAAAGAGGAAATCAAAAAATACCTAGAAACAAATGACAATGAAAACACGACAACCCAAAACCTAAGGGTGCAGCAAAAGCAGTTCTAAGAGGGAAGTTTATAAGCAATACAATCCTAACTCAAGATACATCTCAAATAAACAACCTAACCTTACACCTAAAGCAATTAGAGAAAGATGAACAAAAAAAACCCAAAGTTAGCAGAGGAAAGAAATCATAAAGATCAGATCAGAAATAAATGAAAATGAAATGAAGGAAACTACAGCAAAGATCAATAAAACTAAAAGCTGGTTCTTGAGAAGATAAATAAAATTGATAAACCATTAGCCAGACTCATCAAGAAAAAAAGGAAGAAGACTCAAATCAATAGAATTAGAAATGAAAAAGGAGAAGTAACAACTGACACTGCAGAAATACAAAGGATCATGAGAGATTACTACAAGCAATTATATGCCAATAAAATGGACAACCTGGAAGAAATGGACAAATTCTTAGAAATGCACAACCTTCTGAGACTGAACAAGGAAGAGATAGAAAATATGAACAGACCCATCACAAGCACTGAAATTGAAACTGTGATTAAAAATCATCCAACAAACTAAAGCCCAGGACCAGATGGCTTCACAGGCGAATTCTATCAAACATTTAGAGAAGAGCTAACACCTATCCTTCTCGAACTCTTCCAAAATATAGCAGAGGGAGGAACACTCCCAAACCTATTCTGTGAGGCCACCATCACCCTGATACCAAAAGCAGACAAAGATGTTACAAAGAAAGAAAACTATAGGCCAATATCACTGATGCACAGAGATGGAGAAATCCTCAACAAAATAAGAGCAAACAGAATTCAACAGCACATTAATAGGATCATACACCATGATCAAGTGGGGTTTATCCCAGGAATGCAAGGATTCTTCAATATATGAAAATCAATCAATGGGATACACCAGATTAACAAACTGAAGGAGAAAAACCATATGATCATCTCAATAGATGCCGAGAAAGCTTTCGACAAATTCAGTACCCATTTATGATAAAAACCCTGCAGAAAGTAGGCATAGAGGGAACTTTCCTCAACATAAAAAAGGCCATATATGACAGACCCACAGCCAAGATCGTCCTCAATGGTGAAAAACTGAAACCATTTCCACTAAGATAAGGAACAAGACAAAGTGGCCTACTCTCACCACTATTATTCAACATAGTTTTGGAAGTTTTACCCCCAGCAATTAGAGAAGAAAAAGAAATAAAAGGAATCCAAATCAGAAAAGAAGAAGTAAAGCTGTCACTGTTTGCAGATGACATGATACTATACATAGAGAATCCTAAAGATGCTACCAGAAAACTACTAGAGCTAATCAATGAATTGGTGAAGTAGCAGGATACAAAATAATGCACAGAAATATCTAGCATTCCTACACACTAATGATGAAAAATCTGAAAGTGAAATTGAGAAAACACTCCCATTTACCATTGCAACAAGAAGAATAAAATACCTAGGAATAAACCTACCTAAGGAGACAAAAGACCTGTATGCAGAAAATTGTAACACACTGATGAAAGAAATTAAAGATAATACAAATAGATGGAGAGATATACCATGTTCTTGGATTGGAAGAATCAACCATGTGAAAATGACTCTACTACCCAAAGCAATCTACAGATTCAATGCATCCCTATCAAACTACGAATGGCATTTTTCACAGAACTAGAACAAAAAATTTCACAATTTGTATGGAAACACAAAAGACCCCAAACAGCCAAAGCGATCTTGAGAAAGAAAAACGGAGCTGGAGGAATCAGGCTCCCTGACTTCAGACTATACTACAAAGCTACAGTAATCAAGACAGTATGGTACTGGCACAAAAACAGAAATATAGATCAATGGAACAGGATAGAAAGCCCAGAGATAAACCCACGCACATATGGTCACCTTATCTTTGAAAAAGGAGGCAAGAATATACAGTGGAGAAAAGACAGCCTCTTCAATAAGTGGTGCTGGGAAAACTGGACAGCTACATGTAAAAGAATGAAATTAGAACACTCCCTAACACCATACACAAAAATAAACTCAAAATGGATTAAAGACCTAAATGTAAGGCCAGACGCTATCAAACTCTTAGAGGAAAACATAGGCAGAACACTCTATGACATAAATCACAGTAAGATCCTTTTTGACCCACCTACTAGAGAAATGGAAATAAAAACAAAAATAAACAAATGGGACCTAATGAAACTTAAAAGCTTTTGCACAGCAAAGGAAACCATAAATAAGATGAAAAGACAACCCCCAGAATGGGAGAAAATATTTGCAAATGGAGCAACTGACAAAGGATTAATCTCCAAAAGTTACAAGCAGCTCATGCAGCTCAATATCAAAAAAACAAACAACCCAATCCAAAAATGGGCAGAAGACCTAAATAGACATTTCTCCAAAGAAGATATACAGATTGCCAACAAACACATGAAAAAATGCTCAACATCATTAATCATTAGAGAAATGAAAATCAAAAGTACAATGAGATATCATCTCACACCGGTCAGAATGGCCATCATCAAAAAATCTACAAATAATAAATGCTGGAGAGGGTGTGGAGAAAAGGGAACCCTCTTGCACTGTTGGTGGGAATGTAAATTGATACATCCACTATGGAGAACAGTATGTAGGTTCCTTAAAAAACTAAAAATAGAGCTACCATACGACCCAGCAATCCCACTACTGGGCATATACCCTGAAAACCGTAATTCAAGAAGAGTCATGTACCACAATGTTCATTGCAGCTCTATTTACAATAGCCAAGACATGGAAGCAACCTAAGTGTTCATCGACAGATGAATGGATAAAGAAGATGTGACACATATATACAATGGAGTATTACTCAGCCATAAAAAGAAACGAAATTGAGTTATTTGTAGTGAGGTGGATGGACATAGACTCTGTCATACAGAGTGAAGTAAGTCAGAAAGAGAGAAACAAATACCGTATGGTAACACATATATATGGAGTCTAAAAAAAAAAAATAGTCATGAAGAACCTAGGGGCAGGATGGGAATAAAGATGCAGACCTACTAGAGAATGGACTTGAGGATACAGGGAGGGAGAAGGGTAAGCTGGGACAAAGTGAGAGAGTGCATGGACAGATATACACTACCAAACATAAAATAGATAGCTAGTGGGAAGCAGCCGCATAGCACAGGGAGATCAGCTCAGTGCTTTGTGACCACCTAGATGGGTGGGAGGGTGGGAGAGAGGGAGACGTAAGAGGGAAGAGATATGCGGACATATGTATATGTATAACTGATTCACTTTGTTATAAAGCAGAAACTAACACACCATTGTAAAGCAATTATACTCCAATAAAGATGTTTTAAAAAATTGAAATGATAAACTACTTAGCAATAAATGATAATGAAAACTCTACGTTTTGATATCTATGAAATGTGACCAAAGAGTACTCAAAAAAATTAACAGCCTGAAAATAAACCAAGTGTTCAATGAATGAAGCTAAAAAAAAATAAGGAAGAGATTAATTAATAATAAGAACATAAATTAATAAAATAGAAAACAAAATACCAAAAAGAGTAGATAATTATAAAATCAAATGCTGTTATTCTAAAGGTCAATGTAAGAGTTAAGGTTCTCAGAGAAAGACAAATAGTATGATATATAGACAAATACAAATGATTTAACTTAATGTGAAGTCTAAAAAATCCTGAACTTATAAATACAAGAACAGACTGGTGGTTGCCAGAGGTGGGGGTGGGAGGTATGCAAATGGGTCAAGGTGATCAAAAGGTACAAACTTCCAGTTATAAGATAAATAAGACCTGGGGATATAATGTACAGCATGGTGACTATAGTTAACAATAATGTATTGTATATTTGAAAGTTGCTAAGAGAATAAATTTTAAAAGTTCTCAACACAAGAAAAAATTGTAACTATGTATGATGACAGATGTTAACTATTGTGGTAATCATTTCACAATATAGACACATATCAAATCATTATGTTATACACCTAAAACTAATATGATGCTGTATGTCATCTATATCTCAATTTAAAAGAAAAGAATAAATGGAAAAAACGTTGAAGTTCTGATGTGTCTGATTAGTTTGGAGAAAGTGTGAAAGAGAGAGAGGGAGAACATGTAAAAAATTAGGAATGAAAAAAGAAATATCACTACAGATAGGAAGGAGGTTAAATTTATTAGTAAATACTATGTACAGATACAATGTGAAATGTTGTATTTATAAAAATATAAATTACTAAAATTGTTGCAGGGGTTGCAGAGGCACTAGATAATGCACAAATACCAGAACAACTGAAAACTGTATCAATTTGGGAGAGAGGGAGAGACCAGTGTTTTTTAAATAGAAGTTCCAATTGTCTACCTAGAATATAAAAGAAACCACTTAAAACGTTATTAGAATTGAAACAAAATTTCAAGTACGTGGCTGGATATAACAACAAAGTGGAAAAATAAATAGCTTTCCCACATACCAGCTCAAAAATATAATATTAAAATTTTTATCTCAATAACAAAACCAGACAAAAACATTATGAGCAATATCTCCCATGACCATAGATGCAAGAACTGTCCACAAAATATTAACAAATGAAATCTAGTAATATATAAACAGAATGATACAGTATGACCAAGTGGAATTCTTCCCAGGAATGCAAGGCTGGTTCAACATTTAGAAACCAATCATTATAATAACAGGCTAAATAAGAGAAAACATATTATCGTATCAATAAGGTAAAAAAAAGCACTGGACAAAATTCAACATCCATTTATAATAAAAACTCTCAGCCAACTACAAATAGAGGAGAATTTCCTCAACTTGATAAAGGGAGTCTATAAAACTCCTATAACTCACAGTAGACTTAATGATGAAAAACTGAACGCTTTCTCCCCAAAATTTGAAACAAAGCATGATGTTGGCCATCACCACTTTTATTTAACATAATACTGGAAGTCTTAGCCAGTATAATAGGCAAGAAAAGGAAATTAAAAGGCATACAGGTTGGAAAGGGAAAAAATAAAACATTCCCTATTCACAGATAACATGATTGCCTACATAGAAAATCCCAAGGATTCTCTGAAAAAAAAAAAATACAACTAACTGAGTTCAGCAAGGTTGCAGAATACAAATAAAAAAATAAAAATCAAAAAAAAAAAAAAAAAAAAAAAAAAAAAAAAAAAAAAAAATCAACCATATTTCTATAGCAGTGAACATGTGAGAAATGACATTAAAAACACAATACCATATATAACATATACAATCACTCCCCAAAATGAAATACTTATATATAAATCTAACAAAACATGAACAGGCTCTGTATGCTGAAAATTACAAAAAGCTGATGAAAGAAATCAAAGATCTAAATAAACAGATGTACAATTTTCATGGATTAGGAGACTCAATATAGTAAATATGTCATTTCTCCCCAAATTGATTCATAGGTTTAATGCAATTCTTGCCAAAATCCCAGAAAGGTTTTTATAGGTATAGATAAGCTTATTCTAAAATTTATATGACAAGACAAAGGAATTAAAACAGCTAAAATAATTTTGAAAAAGAATTAAAAAGTAGAAGAAATTCCACTTTACAGACTTACTACGTAGCTACAGTAATAATATCTCCCTATTAAGGCTATTTTGAGGATTATAAAAATAAAATATGTTAAGAGTTTAGACAAGTATCTTGCACACAGTAAATGCTTAACACACATGAGCTATTAAATAAACATTTTACAGCTCAGGAAGTGGCGTTTAAGAAGCGTAAAGTAAAATGCCCACATTCATATAGATAATAAGTTTAGGAATCAGAATTTGAGCAAAGTCCTGCTGGTTCCAAGTCCCAGGCAACTTACCACCATAATATAAACATTACCGAAAATAAATTACCTTTCCAAAGGCCACTCCAATTTTCTCATTCACGGAGTTTTATTTGCCTGTGGATGATAAACTCTGAGACCTCTTCAAAATATCCCACTTCACAAATGTCAGAATCATTTGTGGCCCCAATTGGTCTGCCTATTCAAGTTGTTTTATTTTTATTAGTATTTTTTCCTTGCCAGGAGGTCAATCCAATGGTTATCCTTGACTCCTTCAGTAATGGGACTCTGATAGATATTTAAGGATCCAAAAGTCCCACTCTGTAAAACATAAGAAGCCTTGTCCCCTTCCTATAAATGATTCATCACAAGTATTATCCCAACAAGCCTATGATCGATAGGAACATCTTCATTTGTGTGTAAATGACACCCGTCTTCTCGGGCCAGTGCCTTCTCTCACTCCTACACCTGCAGAGACTAAGAGATTAAGTGGGTCTTCTCAATACATCCCATGAAATATTGATTAAAGGTCTAGTTGAAATAAGTGTATTAATGTAGACTTAAAGCACTCAAGTGAGTAAGAACACCCCAAGGGGAAACGTTTCTACAGAGCAAGTGAGACAAAAAATGGATACTTTGGAAATAGTGAGAATGTTCCTGGGTACACAGATCCTTTTTGCAATGTCACACAGCAAAGTAGGACTTTTATCAAATGATCCCAGTGATAAAAGCCTAGCCCTTGGAGGAAGGGAAAAGGTGGGAGAGAGGAGGGGAAGTTAAAAATGAAATATACAGGAGGCAAGCAAAGACTTTATAAATTAGTATTTCTTATCAAATTCACTTAAAATCACGAAGCTTTTTACTCTCCTTTTTTATTTGATCTCCTTCCCATTTCCATCTGGTACAAGTAGAAATGAGCCACAGTTTTATGGGGAAAATGAATAAGAAGGAAAAAGATTCTCATCAGTCCAGAAGACCTGCAATGCCTGCAATTCATTGCCTGTGTTTAGTTTCTTTGGGGAAAATCATCTCAGACTTAGCTTTTTCCTGTGGCTTCTGGGGTACACTTAGTCTCTTTTGTAGAATCCAAGGAGATCATTCATTCATTTTTTTTTTAACTTAGAAATTACAGATTTCTAAGAACTGAAAGAGATCTAATAGAACTTCCAATCCTTTAAATTTTCCAGATGAGAAAACTAACTGGGTCTACAAGGTTAAAAGACTTGTCCAGAAACTCACATTATGGTAGTAGCAAAGCCCAGTCTAGATCCTTGACTTCTGAACATCTACTAGTGACCCTCAATGGAGGACAATATCGTCCCCCAAGGAGTATTCAGAAGTATGTAGGGATATATGATTGTTACCCAATGACTAGGGGGTGCTACTGTACTGAGGGGTTGCTACTGTACCGAGGACTAGGGCATTGTTCAGGGCACTCCTCCTAAGAAGAGCTGTCCTTCCAAAGATGCCAACAGGGTTTGCATGGAGAGATACTGACATTAGTAACCCTCCCTCCACCACACCATTCTAATTTCTTATAACCACTTTCCCTGGGTACATCCCTGGGTACTACTGTTTATCAATATCTTTATCACTCTCCCGCTTCTCTGCAATTCTCTCCTAATATCTCAGTGTCCAAGATCAATCTCCCTTTGTCCTCCATCCCAAGAATGAATTCCCCTCCTCTAAGTGGCAGAAGAGGACCAACTCCAATATAGTTCCTGTGGCTCAAATAGCCTCAAATTCATACCAGGTAGGAAGGCCTTGAGAGTATTCCCAAACTTTATTGAACAAATGGTAGTTTTTGTCCTACCTCCTTTCCCTTGCCTTAGAGCATAAAAGGACATTCCAGGTTTATTTTTTACTTTGACTAGAAGATGTGACATCAGCATATATTATACTAGAACTGAGTCCCCAACATCTACTCGCCTCCCATTAACTCAAAATTTAGAATGAGTCATTTTATATACCCAAAACAAAATTTCATGAGTCCCTTCAAGGCATTAGTTAGAAAGAGCCACCTGTGTCTGTCCATTCTGTTCCCAGTAGCCCTTCCTTCTTTGCTAAGTGTCTGTCTTCATCTGGGCATAGGCCTCAAGGATTATGTGACGGTTTGGGTTGAGAGGTACACATCCCACTTTAGAATTCAAATGGTTGGGGGGGATATGTTGAGTTTCTTTCATGTTCCAAGCAATGTTAGCCAATTGTTGGATAGCTTTCAGTGTTATTGTAAGTGAGATAGTCTTGCTTTAAAGCAGCTTATGTCTTAAAAGACATTTAGCTCTTCCCTGGCACAAAGAACCAAGCCCCAAAGGCTCAGGGTCCTTGGTAACACATTCTTCTGTTGAAACCTGAACATCATGAAGAGGGCTGGATTCTACCAGATACAAACCAGGCAGCTGCTACATTGCATGATTATTGCCCCCCAACTCCTCTCAGAAGGAGCAACAACACTAAGAACTGCTAGAAGAATTTCATGAAAAATAAGGATTCACATTATAAACTAGGAACAAAATGAAGACACCACTTTGGACTTGAAGTTATATATAATAATTCAGCATGTCTCACCTCTTAACAGCAATAAGTTCCCAAAGAAAAGGAGGGCGGAGTCAAGATGGTATACTAGGAGGATGCAGAATTCGCATCTCCAAACAACTAGGGCACCTACCAGGCACCGGTGGGGGACCATAGACACCTAAGGGGACGGGAGGAACCCCCAGCAACCGGTTGTTTCAATCAGTTTTATTTTTCCTAATATATTTTTTATATTTCTAATTTTACTTTGCTTTTTATTCTTTGATATTGTACTGCTCTTTTTTTTCTTTCTTTCTTACTTACTTTATTTATTTATTTATTTTTTACTATGCCATGAAGCTTGTGGGATCTTGGTTCCCAGGCTGGAGGTCGGGCCCGAGCGCCTGTGGTGGGAGCTCTAAGTCCAAACCGCTGGACTAACAGAGAACCTCAGACCCCAGGGAATATTAATTGGAGTGAGGTCTCCCACAGGTCCTCATCTCAGCACCAAGACCCAGCTCTATCCAACTGCCTGCAAACTCCAGTGCTGGACGTTTCAGGCCAAACAACCAGTGAGACAGGAATACCCATCAAAAAAAAAAAAAAAAATGAAACAACACAAAAATATGTTACTGATGAAGGTAAAAACCTACAAGACTTACCTGAAAAAGTTCCCAAAGAAAAGACATGTAAATAGATGTAAAGGAACCTTTCTCTCGTATCACCGTCTAACTCTTCCACATTCCCCAGTAAAACAGCTACTATACAGATTATTTATTCCCTTTTCATGTCCCCATCATTTTATAGAGGGCTTAATATATGCCAGGATACAAGGGAGATCAAATGTGAATAAAGAGGCAGGATTATTCATGGTGCTCATGCCCCATGCACGAGACACAGATTCAGAGGTACAACTGGATATAAATAGTATAGTCAGGACTACACAGGGAGCTCTATTAGCTCTAACTATCATTTCTATCAGGCTATAGAATGAAGCGCTGGAATCATGCCATCATGATTTGCACTCTGGGATAGAGGGGAAAAAAATGTTGTCATCCTGCAGAAGGAAATTCTCCTTAGAGAAGCACCAAAGGTAGAAATACTCCTCTCTTATACAGCTCCAAATCTGCACAGAAGGCTGAGAATCTGCACATGGCCACTTTGCTTCCAGTCACTGGGGATCAGAGAAGGAACGGAACATCCCTCAGGGCATCCTGGATGTCAGGACAATCTGGCCCTGGCATTTGTCGTGTGTAAAGAGCCAGGGTGGATGGGCCTGAGCTGGCTGGCCAGGCATGTCACCCCTGCCTCCCATCTCATGCACTCTGTCAGATAACATGACTCTCAAAAAAAAAAAAAAAAAAAAAAAAAAAAAAAAAAAAAACCCCAGAGGACTCTTTCTTTTGACTTGTTTGGGTACCATCCAGAGACACAGGAACAATTTTCTCAGCCAGTAGCTACAAACAAGTCTTACTGCCTACAGCTCCTAGGCCAAGCTACTGAACTGGGTCTACTTTTTTTTTTTCTTTACAAATTTAGGCCTACTACTCTATTACAATACTTCTCACTGCATAAAGGGATGAAATAAATATTAATTATAGAGGAAGATAAGCTGAGTTAAGAAAGAAAAAACTAAATATGGCTTATAAAATGCATACCTAAAACATGAGGAACAAGAAAAGTAGAACATAAAATAATTACATATATAATATTCATATATAGTCAATGAAAATGACAATCAAATGAAAGATGGTGTGGCTATGTTAATATTAAACTAGTAGACTTTAGGTATACAAAAGTTACTGGAGATTAAAAATACACTATATAACAATAAAAGGTTTGTTCACCAATGTATATACACCTAAAAATATGGCCTCAAAATATATAAAGAGAAATTTTGACAGAGCTATAAGGAGAAAGAGACAAACCTATAATCATCTCTCTCAGAAACTGGTAGTTACAAGTAATCATGTTGTTGGAATCTATTGTATCCTTATTGACAAAGAAAGGTCAGGAAGAACACAGAAGACATTAACAACCCAATTATATACTTTAACCAACTGACATATGTAGAACACAACCATACACATGTCCTTCAAGCACAAACAGAACGTTAAAAAAAAAAGGAATATATACTAGATCATAAAGAAAATCTCATCAAAATTTCAAGTGATTGAAATTCTGTGGAGAATGACCTCTGATCACAATGAAATAAACATAAAAATTAGAAAGTATCCATATGTTTGGAAATTAAGAAATACACTCCTCAATAATCTGTGGGTCAAAGAAGAAATCACAGTGGAATTAGAAATCATCTGAATATAATGCTAACAAAAAAATCTACATTTAAAAACTTGTGGGCTATAGCCAAAAGAGTTTTGTGGGGTTTTTTTGTTTGTTTTTTTTTTTTGCGGTACGCCGGGCCTCTCATTGTTGTGGCCTCTCCCGTTGCGGAGCACAGGCTCTGGACGCACAGGCTCAGCAGCCATGGCTTATGGGCCTAGCCGCTCCGCTGCATGTGGGATCTTCCCAGACCGGGGCACGAACCCGTGTCCCCCGCATCGGCAGGCAGACTCTCAACCACTGCGCCACCAGGGAAGCCCGCCAAAAGAGTTTTTACAAAGGAAAATTATAGCCCCGAAATGAAAATATTAGAAAATTAGAGAGACCTCTCTTGTTTTTCTTGGTCAGTTTTGTCAGTTTATTTCTTGATCAATTTTAATAGTCTTTTCAAAGAACGAACTTTTGCTTTTGTTGATCCTCTCTATTGTGTCTGTGTTTTCTATTTTATTAATTTCTGTTTTCATATTTATTTCTTTTCTTCACCTTTATTTGAGTTTATTTTGATGTTCTTTTTCTAACTTCTTCAAATAGATGTTGGCTTAGCTCAAACTGCTTCATAATCCCCTTGAAAATTATGATGTAATCTCCAGAGGAAGCCAATTACAACTCATCTATCTGGGAATTGAAAAACATGTCAGTTGGTCAACTCAAGTTAAAAGTGTTCATCAAGTTCATTTGTATCATTTTTTATTAAATTCCACATATAAGTGATATCATATGATATTCATCTTTCTCTGTCAAGATTTTTTTTCTTTCCAAAAAGTTCTATTTTTCTAAGAAAGTAGTATAAAATAAGTGATATGAAAAGACTAAAACTAAATTATCCTTTATCATAGTCCAAAAAATTTACATCAGAAAAACATATCAGAAAAAAATAACAAGGACAGAAAAAAAATTCCACAGGAAACATGACTAAAAAAGCTCAATATTCCCAAATAAGAAACAGAGTTTACCCTTTCCAGCACAATGGGGTATAACTGTGAGGCTACCACAGTGGCTAGAAGAAGCAAACATTCTCTCCATCTCTCCGTGAACGTGAAAGTAAGATGATTTTCAGGCTCATTTGTGAATTTATGGAGATAAACCATTCACAGCTTAATATGAGCTCCATGTTCAATCAACAAGCCAGAGAGTCAAGTGGAATATTCCCCACCTATGGCCTTCTTAATCATTTTCTAAGCAAATGATAAGAATAAAAGGAATCACTAAAAGCAGATGAGACCATCTTCCCCAAGCAGATTGAGTCATTTCCCTTGACTCCTGGGAAGTTTCCAGAGGTGCCTAAACATTGCTAAGTTCCTCCATGTCTTAAAAACAGTGGAAAAAAAGCACAGTTCATTTCACATTGGACAAGTGCCCAACTACCCATCAGCTATATCTAAAAGAAAAGAAAATACATGCTACTATGAGAAAACCTGAGAACTCTTAAGTATGATCACGACCATAGCTTGTCACTTTAGCTTTGCAAAAGTTAAACTTCTCCTCTCCTGGAAGGTGTTCAAGAAGAAAAACATTCCTGTGGAGATAAATGATTTCTGCCTAAAGGATGATATGTAATTGAGAGCAAGGACAGGATATTAGAAATCCTGTTTATAGTTTTGTACCACCAAATTACACCATCAGTGTATTAGTCAGGATAATTTTACTAGCTGCTGTAACAAACAACTCCCCAAATTTTAGTAGCCTAACACTACAGTTCTCACCCATGTCATGGTCCAAACAGGTGTCCAGCTTTCAATGTGATATTTTAGGGGTTTCAGTTCTTTTCGTCTTTTTTGTGCTTCCATCTTCTAGGGGTTCCTGAGTCTACCACAGAATCCTTTGCATTCAAATAATGAGTGAGAGAAGAGGATTGTGCCAGGTTTAGAATGGTACACATCACTCATGCCCACATCCCATGGAGAGTCATATAACTCTAATCTAACCACAAGTTTGGTAAATGCAGTCAAAGTGATGAGCACGTAGGCAGTCTGCCATAGTGAGGAAGCACATCACTCAAGCACTCTGGCACTCACTTTATAATGAGCTGGTGGAACAAACGGATCTCTAAGTTCACTCCCAGTTCTGGCATTCTGTGATTCTCAAATAGGAGAATATACCTAGCTTGGGTTCACTGACACAGTTGCACATAAGAGAATACTACTCTGCTGTTATCTGAGACTTTTCTTCAACTTCCTGATATGGCGTTTGTCTTTAGTGCTTTCAGCGATGTCCCCCAAAATAAGGGAATGCATGTGATAAAGCCGACTGAGCTATCAACAGCAAATCAGGGGCCCTTCTAACCCTAATATTCCTCGATCCATTGCGTCATGCTCCTCATTTAGCAAAGAAGTTGTCCAAGAATTCCTGGGATTGTAAAAACCATGAAGGTGTTTTTTCATGGCTTCTGCAGCAGTGCTTTGGCACAGGCTGAGCTCCACGGTTATTGCTATGGTTGTAAGAGAAATTAAGAGGCTAATGATGTTAGGGGACTTAATGGGTGTTTTTCTGAAGATCTCCAAAGCCTGATTATCTCCATGGATGGGAAACATTGCTGACATAAGCATAAATTAATAATCTGTCATTGATGTGTATCTGAGTATTACTATCAAGATTTGAATAAGCATTTAAATCAATAATAAATTTGATGTAAACTGGTTAACTACCAAATAAATCAGCCTAATGCCATTTCCCTTGGTGTCTTATTTTCTTTGCTTTGTTTTACATTGTTAAGATAAGAGATATAGAATATCTGTTCTGGTGATGTTTTCCACTTTATGTTATCATAATAATTAGTCCAGATCTGTTGTTGATGGGTTTTTTTAGTATTTATTTATTTTTTAAAATATTTATTTGTTTATTTACTTTTGGCTGTGTTGGGTCTTTGTTGAGACTGTATTTGTGGCACACAGGCTTAGTTACCCTGCGGCACATGGGATCTTAGTTTCCTGACCAGGGATCAAACCCACGTCCCCTGTGTTGAAAGGTGGATTCTTAATCGCTGGACCATCAGGGAAGTCCCTACCCAGCTCTGTTTTTTACATATTATAAAAGTCAATCAGAAAAAGTTTAGATAAGATACCACATTTTTTATCTAGGATCTTGTGACAAGAAACAGGTTAAGTGTATTTGTTAATTGAGATCAGATGTGGTGTTTTCACAACTAAAACTGAAACTATCAGAAAAAAAACTTTTATGTCAATATTTTATTAAGTGGGGTTAATAAGGAGAATTTTCAAAAGATAATTGCTAACATACCTTTAAAAAATCTCTTTTCATGGCGTTATTTTATAATTCGACCTTAACAAACAACTCTTTCTGTAATATTAGTTGTTCCTACTACTAATGTATATAAATTGAGATTTGCATGACAGAATTTTCTTTAGAAGATCCTCTCTGAGATTGTCCATGTTTCGTCAAATTCTATGCATGTATTACCGAATATTCCAATAGATTAACAGTTGACTACTGCCATCACCTTGAACCAGAGCTGGGCAGTTTGATTATGTAAGGTAACTAAAGCATCCTGGTATAATTTGGTGAAATCCTCAATAGCACAAATCTGTTTTGTTTTAAATGTTTATGTAATATATATATATATATATATATATATATATATATATATGATTATAGTCAGCTGAATGTTAGTAATTATATTCAGCTGAAATTTTGAAATCAATTAACACACTATACTATATCATAACCAACTTACCATTATCCTAAGAATGTAAGGGTAATTTTATCAAATGAATAACTAATTGTTACACTAATAATTCAAAGGCTAAAAGATCGTATAATTATCACTATAAAAGCCAAAAAGGATTTTGTTAAAAGACAACAGAACTTCTGTTAAAAACTCTTTAAAAGCTATAAATAAAAAGGTATTTCCTTAACATAATACAGAAAAGCTTTTTCTGATCAACAGCCAACATCAAATTAATAGTGAAACACTATAGTGTTTGCATTAAAGTCCAAAGCAAGCCAAGCATTTCCACTATCATCATTATTCAATGTTGCTAAAATAAGACAGTAAAAAAGAATTAGGTTTAAATATTAGAAATGAAGAGGAGAATATTAGGCAGGAGAACACAAACCCAATAAATGCCATCTCCTTTCCATTTGTTCCTGGTGTTAGAACTATCTCTTTGGATCAATGGTTTGCAAGTCACAGGTCTCACCCCTAGTCTCTGAAGATTCTGTATTTGGGATTTTTTTAATGTTTTATTTTAAATATTTAAAGTCACTAAAGTATTGGAGTTGGAAAATAAAGAGATAAGGAACTTGGGCCTGTGTTGCTCAGTGTGGGTCCTTTGGAACCCACATTAGTACTAATGAATGTACTGTGGGAATGGAGTTTTGTGGCTAAATAAGTTAGGTGAATTCTACATAAAATAGGACTTCTCAGAACCTACAATGTGCCGCTCTGTGTTATAAACACCCGAGAGAGTATAGTGTACAGTGTTCCCAAATGTATCTTATACCACAGAGACCTTCCCATCTCCCTTTTTTCTGAGAAGTCTCTCAAGGGATCAGTGTTCCATGAAACATATTTTGGGCAACCCTCTTCTAGGCTTATCCTCTCATTTCACAGATGAGAAAGCTGATTCCCAGAGAAAGGAAGTGACCTGATGAAGGCTATGCAGTGACACGATAGCCAGGCATGGACTAAAAGTCATGTGTCCTCCTCTCAGTCCCATATTCACTCTATACACCCTGATGCTCCTCTCTTTGAGATCCTCCTGTAACTGTTTTCCCCCCAACCCACTCAGCATAATTAGGTGCTGTATTAGTTTGCTAGGGCTGCCATAACAAAATACCACAGATTGGGTGGCTTCAACAACAGAGATTTGTTTTCTCACAGTTCTGAAGGCTAGAAGTCCAAGATCAAGGTGTCAGCAAGTTTGGTTTCTTCTGCAGCCTCTCTCCTTGCCTTGTAGATGGCTGTTATCTCCCTGTGTTTTCATATGGTCTCTCCTCTGTATGTACATGTCTGTGGCCAATCTCCTCTTCTTATAAGGACATCAGTCATATTGGATTAGTCATATGACCTTATTTCATCTTAACTACCTCTTTAAAGGCCCTGTCTCCAAATACAGTCACATCTGAGTACTGAGTTCAGACTTCAACATATGAATTTTGAGAGAACACAATTAGCCCACAACAAGTTCCATTTCTCAGTGTCTAAAGTGCCCTGTGCTTCTCTCAGTTATAGCATGCATCTCACTGAGGTACAGAAAAACATGGTATATGCCTCACCTACTAATCTGTGGATGATCTGAGAACAGGAATTGTGTTTGTATTACTATCAAATAGTACAGCTCCTAGAATACTCTGATGCTCAATGAATGATTGCTGAGTACATGAATTATGAAGTCAGAGGACCTGACTCCAAGCCTGTGCTCCTTCACTTACTAGCAATGTGATGTCTGAGACAAACGGAGATGATAAGCACCTCCCACAGTTTTGGTGAGAATTCAAATAAAGTATGTCCCTGGCAAAGTGCCTAGCAATAAAACGAGCTCCATAAATGTTAATTGAATTTGAGGTTGTATCTTCTTCCCAGATATCTATAAAAAACTAATTAATAATAGTGATTACAAATGCTTAGTAATTAAATTGCTTTTATAAAACAATAATAACGAGGCATGCTAATCTAGGCCACACAGATACGTAAAGGATTTGTCATCAACAACAATATTCCATAAATTTTATCTCACAGGTTGAAGCCAATTTCAAATCTGGGTAATTAAAAGCCTTTTAGCCAAGGACTCTGTTTCTTCCTGGCATGCCATGGAGGACACTGTGTGACACTTTCCTGGGCAAAATAACGAACAAAATAATGCCCTCTAGAGGAACGGAATGTTGAGTCTATTGCAGTCTTAACAGGACATTCTTGGTCTAGGAGCTACAGCTGGCCAAAACCTTTAAAAATTTTGATGTTATTCAGTGAAATGATTCTTCTCTAGTTTTAGTCATAGAGACACATTTAGGCGAAGACAGGTTAAACTCAGGATACAACAAAAATCTCTGGAGGAACGGAAACCTATTTGCCCCAAGTATGAATTATCTGTTGCCCCAAGTATGAATTATCTGTTGCCCCAATAATGCTGGGTAACAAACCAACTTAAGCTGCTCAGATTTCCTGCTGTGGGGAGTATAACTGATTAATGGCTCCAGCTGCTGCCCTTCTGGATCCATCCCCAAGTCAGTGAGGGTATGACTCACACTTCCAGTGACTGAACACAGAGGACCTGCTAATGCAGACCCACTCCTGTGAAACACGGGGTTCCTTTCACAGTGACTTTGGCTCAAGAACTCCTGGTCAGGCTGGCCAGAACTTTCTTAGCCCTGTGCTGCAGTCTGAGACTCAAACTACTCAATCCTTCCTTCCCTCTGTCTTCTACAGAGGTCAGACCTGTGTCTCAGTCTGAAGGCTCTCACCTTCTCTGTCTCCCTCCTCTTTATCCCTCAGCAGCATTTCATCTAGTAAATCTCTTGGACATCTAATTCCACCTTGGTATCTGCTTCTCAGAGTACTTGAACTAACACACACCTCAAAGTTAAATCACTTAAAACAATAAGCATTTCTTCTTGCTCATAAGTCTACAGGTTGGCTGTGTGGTACTTATGGCCTGAGTCAAGCTGGGTTGATCTCGGCTGGGCTTGCTCATGCATGTGACACAGTCAGGTGGTAGGTCAGCTGGGCACGGAATGGTCTAGGATGGACTCAACTGGGATGCTTCACCCTTGCTTCGATCTCACATCCTTCCACTTGTGCATATAGCACTGTCTCAAGAAATAGAGCATAAGTGCTCAGGCCTCTCAAGATCTGGGCTTGAAGCTGACATAAACTCACTTCCACCTCATTCAATTGGTCAATGCAATTCAAAAGTCCAGCCCAGATTTAAGGGTGGGGAAACAGACCCCAACTTTTGATAGGAGGAATATTGCAAAGGGCACAGCTATAGGGAGGGGTAAAGAATTGCAGCCATTCTTGCAATCAATCTCTCACACTCCATTTCCCAATATTATCCCCAAACACATTGCCGTGTCTGTGCCAGTAACTGCCTTGCCCTTTGAAGAACTATCCAAGCAAACTTGGCCAATAAGCATCTCTGGTCTCTTCACTTGGGCTTAGCTGCCCATCAAAAAGGCTTGTGCGAGCCTGGGCAGAACTCCCAGCTGGTGTGAGCCATGTTAATTGATAAACATAGCCTGTAGAAGCTGCTGCTACTGGTCCAGTCTTCCTAGTGGGGAACTTGAAAAGGTTTACTCTGAATACAACGAGGTCTCTTTCCCGTCTATTCCCTGTCACCCCGCATCAGTTTCAGGTCAGGAATGCTAAAAGAAAACAGGGCACATACGCATTTGAACTCAACCTTACTTTCTGAGGAGCAAATTGACAATTAGGACCAGGACCTGCATCAAAAAAGAGCAACCCAGCATGAAGTCCGTCTAATTAGTCATATGAACGGAGGGCTTCCCCTCCGCTTCCTCTAGAACATACGCTTGTCAGATCTTATAAGGGAGGCTTTGTGCCCTGACATGCTATTGAAAGGGGATTGGGTACAGGTAGCTTCACATTAATACCATGAGTACCCCTCTCCAGGCCACAAAATGTTCCTCTGAACATCACTTTTAGACTTCTTTTTGGTCTCTCAAGCTGCAAATGAATTTGTAAAGTGATGCTTTTGATTATGCTACGAAGATAGACCCATAAAGAAAACCAAGCACCCTGGTCTGGTTCCAAACCCCAACCTCTTTAATACCTTGTCTCATGTTAATGGGAAATTGAGCAAGATGAAGAATTCAAGGTGAAGGCTGGATATGGTCTGCTAATCCTGGGAACTGGATTGTTTAGGCTTCTGCACTTTATACTTTTTTTTCCCTTAAAGAGTTTGTGTGTCACCAAAGGTCACCAGGCCTGTCATCAGAAAAGATTAGAGAAGACGTCCACACAGCACCTTGCTCCGGGCATTGCAGAAATGACTCGCCTATTCTGAGGGGTTGTCCAGACCCAGACCTAGAGGTAGACAAGCCTCGACTGGGTATGATATCTTGTTACTGCCTGGATTCTCACAGTGGGATGGCCTGGCTTTCCACTATGCGTCTGTGTTTTATTCAAGTGTTAGCTTTTTGGGCAAGTCACTTCTCTCTCTGTAGGCAGCTCGTGGCCCAAGCACATTGTAACCACATGACTATTAATGTGATTTGAGTCATTTATTTTCCTGTTTGGAGCTCATTTCCATATGTGTAAAATGACTCTCTACTGTAGCCACATGCACACAAGCATGCTTTTATTTTCTCCTTAAATTGTTAAGCAAAGATGTGGATGGCGTGTCTAATAGTATGCGAAGTGGAACATAAGCGCCGCTTCCTCTGGCCTCCCTTCGCTTTCCCAACTCTCTCTTTCCTATCTGAGAAAGAAACTCATGCTTCATCAATTCTAACCGGCCTTGTTAGTTAACTGGGTTATGAATTCCTACCCGTCCTTCAAGATCTTCTCCAGGAAGCCTTCGCATACAACATTCCCACAAGACCTCCTGCATACCTCTTGTACATGTTACCTTGTTGTGACCATTTGCTCTCATGTCCAGTTCACCTGTGCCCCAGAAGACAGAGCTTCTGTTGTGCCAGCTGTGCAGCTCCAACACCTGGAGACCCTCACTCTATCTTTGCCCAAGGAAGGAAGAGAAGGAAATTGCTACACCTAGATGAGACTTAATTATACTACAAGGGAACAGAGATTCTATACCCTGAAGCTATTCCATAGCACTGCCCAATATTTAGTAAACGGCAGGCCACACTTGCCCAAGTCTGAAAGATTCTCATCATAAAGTAGACTGGCTGCAGAAACCCCTCAGGACAGCATTAAAATGGAGCTCCAGGGTAAGACCCGGCTTTCTATATTCAGATTCTGATGCCTCACCTGCCCCAGGAAAATGATCCATGGTTGGCATGAAACTTCTCAAAGAGGTGGTTCACATCTGCTGCTGCCATGTGTTGGCCACTCAGCCTCACAGTTACCCCTGTGACCTGGCCTCAGCCCCAACTACTCTCGCAAACTGTTCTCCCAAAGATCCCCAATTACAAACCTAATCACCAATTCAATTACCGTTTTCTTGGATGCATTTCCTGTTGTTGGGCACCCCTTTTGTCTTGAAATGCTCTCATCCCATGTGTCTTTCCTCTAGTAACCCCTCTCCCATGGAGGGAGATGCTCATGTGGTTTCAGCTTTTGTTTCCTTGGACTGCCTCTCCATGCAGTCATATACTTTTAAATAGTTCTGTATGTAATGTATATGTGTGCTTGGGTTAACTTTAGTCTATGCCGTGGTGCTGGTTAGCTAGCAGGTGAAGAACCCTAATCAGGGATCCACACTTGTGTATGTGTGTCTGTGTGTGTGTGTGTGTATGTATGTGTGAAAACCACTTCTAATGTTGTTATTTAAATCTACACTAGAGGGTGGGAAATACATATGCACCCAACATAGGAGCACCTCATTACATAAAGGAAATGCTAACATATATAAAAAAGGAAATTGACAGTAAAACAATAATAGTGGGGGACTTTAACACCTCACTTACAACAATGGACAGATCATCCAGACAGAAAATTAATAAGGAAACACTAGCTTTAAATGACACAACAGGCCAGATAGATTTAATTGATATTTACAGGACATACCATCCAAAACCAGCAGATTACACTTTCTTCTAAAGTGCAATGGAACATTCTCCAGGACAGATCACCTCTTGGGTCACAAATCAAGCCTTGGTAAATTTAAGAAAATTGAAAGCATATCAACCATCTTTTCTGAACACAACGCTATGAGATTAGAAATGACTTACAAGGGAAAAAATGTAAAAAACACAAACATGGAGGCTAAAAAATATATTAATAACCAAGAGATCACTGAAGAAATCAAAGAGGAAATCAAAAAATACCTAGAGACAAATGACAATGAAAACATGATGATCCAAAACCTATAGGATGCAGCAAAAAGCAGTTCTAAGGGGGAAGTTTATAGCAATACAACCCTACCTCAAGAAACAAGAAAATTCTCAAACAAACAATCTACCTTACACCCAAAGGAACTAGAGAAAGATGAATAAATAAAACCCAAAGTTAGTAGAGGAAAAAAATCATCAAGATCAGAGCAGAAATAAATGAAATAGAAACAAAGAAAACAATAGCAAAGATCAATAAAACTAAAAGCTGGTTCTTTGAGAAGATAAACAAAATTGATAAATCTTTAGCCAGACTCATCAAGAAAAAGAGGGAGAGAACTCAAATCAATAAAATTAGAAATGAAAACAGAGAAGTTACAACGGACACGGCAGAAATACAAAGCATCCTAAGAGACTACTACAAGCAACTCTATGTCAATAAAATGGACAACCTGGAAGAAATGGACGAATTCTTAGAAAGGTATAACCTTCTGAGACTGAACCAGGACGAAACAGAAAATATGAATAGACCAATCACAAGTAATGACATTGAAACTGTGATTAATAATCTTCCAACAAACAAAAGTCCAGGACCAGATGGTTTCCCAGGTGAATTCTATCCAACATTTAGAGAAGAGCTAACACCCATCCTTCTCAAACTCTTCCAAAAAACTGCAGGGGAAGGAACACTCCCCAACTCATTCTATGAGGCCACCATCACCCTGATACCAAAACCAGACAGAGATACTACAAAAAAAGAAAATTACAGACCAATGCCACTGATGAATATAGATGCAAAAATCCTCAACAAAATACTAGCAAACAGAATCCAACAGCACATTAAAAGGATCATACACCATGAACAAGTGGGATTTATCCCAGGGATGCAAGAATCCTTCAATATACGCAAATCAATCAATGTGATACACCATATAAACAAACTGAAGAATAAGAACCATATGATCATCTCAATAGATGCAGAAAAAGCTTTTTACAAAATTCAACACCAATTTATGATCAAAACTCTCCAGAAAGTGGGCATAGAGGGACCCTACCTCAACATAATAAAGGCCATATACGACAAACCCACAGCAAACATTCTCAATGTTGAAAAACGGAATGCATTTCCTCCAAGATCAGGAACAAGACAAAGATGTCTACTCTCGCCACTATTATTCAACATAGTTTTGGAAGTCCTAGCCACAGCAATCAGAGAAGAAAAAGAAATAAAAGGAATCCAAATTGGAAAAGAAAAAGTAAAACTGTCACTGTTTGCAGATGACATGACACTATACATAGAGAATCCTAAAGATGCCATCAGAAAACTACTAGAGGTAATCAATTAATTTGGTAAAATTTCAGGATACAAAATTAACACACAGAAATCTCTTGCATTCCTATACACTAACAATGAAAGATTAGAAAGAGAAGTTAATGAAACAATCCCATTCACCACTGCAACAAAAACAATAAAACATTTAGGAATAAACCTACCTAAGAAGGTAAAAGACCTGTACTCAGAAAACTATAAGACACTGATGAAAGAAATCAAAGATGACACAAACAGATTGAGAGATATACCATGTTCTTGGATTGGAAAAATCAATATTGTGATAATGACGATGCTACCCAAAGCAATGTACAGATTCAATGCAATCCCTATCAAACTACCAATGGCATTGTTTTTACAGAAGTAGAACAAAAAAATCTTAAAATCTGTATGGAGACACAAAAGACCCCAAATAGCCAAAGCAATCTTGAGGTAAAAAATGGAGTTGGAGGAATGAGACTCCCTGACTTCAGACTATACTACAAAGCTACAGTAATCAAGACAGTATGGTACTGGCACAAAGACAGAAATATAGATCAATAGGATAGAAAGCCCAGAGATAAACCCACGCACCTATGGTCAACTAATCAATGACAAAGGAGGCAAGGATATACAATGGAGAAAAGACAGTGTCTTCAATAAGTGGTGCTGGGAAAACTGGACAGCTACATGTAAAAGAATGAAATTAGAACACTCCCTAACACCATACACAAAAGTAAACTCAAAATGGATTAAACACCTAAATGTAAGACTGGACACTACAAAACTCTTAGAGGAAAACATAGGCAGAACACTCTATGACATAAATCACAGCAAGATCCTTTTTGACCCACCTCCTAGAGAAATGGAAATAAAAACAAAAATAAACAAATGGGACCGAATGACACTTAAAAGCTTTTGCACAACAAAAGAAACTACAAACAAGACAAAAAGACAACCCTCAGAATGGGAGAAAATATTTGCAACCGAATCAAGGGACAAAGGATTAATCTCCAAAATATATAAACAGCTCCTGCAGCTCAATATAAAAAAAAAAAAACAATCAAAAAATGGGCAGAAAGCCTAAATAGACATTTATTCAATGAAGACATACAGATGGCCAAGAGGCACATGAAAAGCTGCTCAACATCACTAATTATTAGAGAAATGCAAATCAAAACTACAATGAGGTATCACCTCACACCAGTTAAATGGGCATCATCAGAAAATCTACAAATAACAAATGCTGGAGAGGGTGTGGAGAAAACGGAAGCCTCTTGAATGTAAATTGATAGAGCCACTATGAAGAACAGTATGGGGGTTCCTTAGAAAACTAAAAATAGAATTACCATATGACCCAGCAATCCCACTACTGGGCATATACCCAGAGAAAGCCATAATTCTAAAAGACTCATGCACCCCAATGTACACTGCAGCACTATTTACAATAACCATGTCATGGAAGCAACCTGAATGTCCATCGACAGATGAATGTATAAAGATGTGGAAAAAATATACAATGGAATATTACCCAGCCATAAAAAGGAACAAAATTGGGTCATTTGTAGAGACGTTAATGGACCTAGAGACTGTCACACACAGTGAAGTCAGAAAGTGAAAAACAAATGTCGTATATTAACACATACATGTGGAATCTAGAAAAATGGTAAAGATGAACCAGTTTGCAAGGCAGAAGTAGAGACACAGATGTAGAGAACAAACATATGGACCCCAAGTGGGGAAAACAGGCTGGGGGGGGGGTGGTGGTGGGATGAACTGGGAGATTAGGATTGATATACATACACTAGTATGTATAAAATAGATAACTAATAAGAACCTGCTGTATAAAAAATGAATAAATAGAATAAAATTAGAGGGTGGGTTATTTTGCACAAGGGCTGTTAAAAATCATTTTAAATCAGTGAAAAGAGTGGCTTACATGATGTGTGGTTGGCTAGAGAGATTATATGGGCTCTGCTGCCCTTGCAGGAAGAGGTACAGTGAGCTCTCTGGCTGACCCTCAGTTTACCACTCTGCCTGCTCTGTGCCCATCCTACCTCCCAACACCTAATGGGTGACTCTGTTGCCTGATTTGACCAGAAGGTTGGCTGCTCCTGGCATCAGAATATCATTCCATCCACCTCATAAAGAATCAGGCAAGGTGCTTGTTAAAGGGCCTAAGGACAGAACAGGGCTTCTCCAAGCTTGCAGGAGCAGGTTGTATAGCTGTTTTGCACCTGCTTGATACAAATGTTCATACTACTCTAACTGAGGCTTCACTTTCACTGTACCACGCCTTCTTATAAAGGTCGTGAGGAGGACAAGTGCTGAAAGCCTTTACCCACCACAAATCCCTAGAGGTTACCCCGAAACACTAGCAACTGCCACCTCTATTCCTGTTTACATAGTCTTGTGCCATTCAAACTCTGACCTGTGGGTCATTTGCTTGCAGGTGTTCTGATAATCACAATATCACAAACCCTCAAACCAAACTC
This sequence comes from Aethalodelphis obliquidens, assembly GCF_003676395.1. Classification (NCBI taxonomy): domain Eukaryota; kingdom Metazoa; phylum Chordata; class Mammalia; order Artiodactyla; family Delphinidae; genus Aethalodelphis; species Aethalodelphis obliquidens. The sequence goes on from NW_020837949.1 coordinate 41,855,789, forward strand.
ACCATCTATTCCCTTTCACATTTCTGTACACAGTAAAGTCATTTTTCCATCCAACGAGGTATAAACACTGGGAAGTGTCTGAGACGTCTACCTTTCCACCTTCACTCTCCTTCTAAACCTCACCCACTTTCCACAAAGACAGCTTTGTAACCAACAGTTATCAAAGTCTGCTGGCTCTTCTTTAGAAAATTCTCTCTCATCCGTCCCTGTGTGGCCCGATCTAGACCACCAATGACCACAGTGTTTCCCATCCACTATGCCAGCTCCGTCTCTCCCTCCTTTCACCACTACTGCGTTGATTTAAAATCTGCAAAGTTTACAACTCTCCATTCCTACAGAATAAAATTTTCTATATGAAATATTCTCCTTTCTTGATTTGTTCTCAACCTGACCTTTTAGGCATTTAATGCTTTTATTTTCTCCTGTCCTTTCTTACGTCATTCTTCTCTGAAATTTCTCTTCCCATATAAATCCTAATTCAACCATCATTTCCAACTGGATCCCACTGAAGACCTCCCCAGCTTTCTTCTCTGAGCTCCTACAGTTTAATCCCATTCTACTTTTATACTTCTTGGTGTTCAGTCATACACCCCAAAGGGCAGGAGTCAAGTCCTACCCTTCTTTGCATCCCCAGGTACCTAGTTATTGATTCTAAGTTATTGATTATTTACTCAGTAAACATTTACTGAATACATACCATACTGGTACTTGAGATTCAATATTCTGGAGTGAGATTTGATTTTATATAATTCATATAATTCCAGATTCATATAATTCCCCAAATGCTGCCACTGCACAACTTTGGATTATCTGGAGGGCATGTCTTATAGAGAAACAAGTTTCCTTTCTAAGGCTGCTATCATTTTCCTCACTTATTAATAAGTCACTGCTATTTCAGTCTGACAAAAAAGATAGGATGGAGTCATCTCATTTGGCCAACCTGTCACCATGAACTCAAGAGATAAGTACATCCAGGAGAATTTCCTTAGCACCAATCAGCAGCATTGGTGGCATTACATTGACTGTTCTTAAAGAGCATTATCCTAGGGAATGTTAAATAAAAGGAAGGAAAAATCATGATGTCTGAAATTCATTCAGAAGCACTGCTTGTCTGCTTCAGTATAGATACTATAGATAGTATCTATAAAACCACAATAGATAGTAATAAAATATTTTGGATACTGGAAAAATAAATGTGTAATAAAAATAGCATACGCCATAATTATCTTATGAATGTTATTATAACAAGTGTTGTCATTATTAGTAGGTACCACTTATTGAGCATCCATTGGATGTCACATTCTTCACATATATTATATAATTTTATTCATTGCCATAACTCTCTGAGACAAGTCTCATTACCCTCACTGTCCAGGTAAGACAACTGAAGTTCAGAGTAACTTAGTCACAAAGTTTCCACAGCCAGCAAGAAATAGAGACAGGATTTAAACTCCATTGTCTCTGTTCTTTTGAATGTGTCATTTATTATTGTAATTGTTAATTATTGTAATTTTAGATTATAATTCGAGGGTATACTAAATGTGAGGGGGGTCTAGCTGGAGCATTTATTGCCTTATTGATTCATATAAGTAAATTATATTATCACCTAAAACAAGTTTGTTTTACAAAATACTTTTCTTGACTAAAAAAGATTTAAATTATTTATTTACCATGACCATGACATTAAACAAAAAATGTCAATCTGTCTTAGTTCAGTTTACAAGTTATATAAAAATAGTAATTCCTTAAATTCATAATTATATCTGTTTTTCAATTTATTAATATTTAGTGCTGGTTATAGAAGGGAGAGCTGGATCCAAATTGGTAGACTCACTATATTAGCAAGACTTGTCTTTAAATGATGTTTAAAAATATTTTTTTGAAGTATAATATACTTACCATGCATAAATCAGATGTAAATAGCTCCATTAATCTTACATGATTACACACTCATGTAATTGCTACCTAGATCAACACACAGAACATTTCTATGCCTCAAAAGCATTCCCTGTGCCTCTTCCCAATCCATACACGCCCTCTCCTGCCCAAGAAACTCCTACTCAGACTTCTATTACCACAAGAACAACAGGAAACTTTTGCCTGACTTTTCATCAAAAACTATAGGTACTAAAAGATAATGGAACAACATCTTGAAAGTGTTAAATTAAATTTTAAAAAAAACTACCAACCTTGTGAAAATAACCTTCGAAAATAACAGTGAAGCTGTAATGACCACTATATGCCACACATCATCAGTATTCCATTCCCCACCAGCAATGTGGACACGGAGGAGAATTATGACTAAATGAAATGTGGTATCCTGGACGGGGTCCTAAACAGAAAAGGGACACTAGGTAAAAACTAAGGAAATCTGAATAAGACTTCAGTTCATAATAACATATCAATAATAAGAATGATGATGGTAATGTACCAATACTGGTTAATTATTTGTAACAAATGTACCATACTAAAATAAGATGTAAATAATAGAGGAAACATTGTGTGGTATATTTGGGAACTCTGTACTATCTTTACAATATTCCTGTAAATCTAAAAACTGTTTAAAAACTGAAGTTTATTAAGAAAATTAAAGATGAATAATGACACTTTCAGACAAACAGAGCTAAGAAAATTTATTGTCAGCAGACCTGAGCTATAAAAAAATGTCAAAACAAATTCTTCAGACTAAAGGAAAGTAACCTCAAATGAAAGTAGCGAACTTCAGAGAAGAATGAAAGTGTGGAAGCAACCTAAATGTCCATCGACAGAGGAATGGATAAAGATGTGGTACGTATATACAATGGAATATTACTCAGCCATAAAAAGGAACAAAATAATGCTATTTGCAGCAACATGGATGGACCTAGAGATTGTCACACTGAATGAAATAAGTCAGACAGAGAAAGACAAATATCATATGATATTGTTTATGTGTGGAATCTAAAAAAAATGGTACAAATGAACTTATTTACAAAGCAGAAATAGAGTCACAGATATAGAAAACAAACTTATGGTTACCAGGGGGAAAGGGGAAAGAGATAAATTGGGAGATGGGGATTGACATATACATACACACTACTATGTATAAAATAGATAACTAATAAGGACCTACTGTATAGCACAGGGAACTCTACTCAATACTCTGTAATGACCTATATGGGAAAGGAATCTAAAAAAGAGTGGATATATGTATATGTATAACTGATTCACTTTGCTGTACAGCAGAAACTAACAACATTGTAAATCAACTATACTCCAGTAAAAACTAAAAAAAAATAAATACATTAAAAAAATTAAAACGTCAATTAAAAAAAAGAATGAAAGCACTGGAAAAAGGTAAACGTGTGGGTAAATTTTTAAAGTACTGTTTAGAACAATAACAGCAATTTTGTCTGTGGAGTTCATAGAATATGTAAAGTAAAATATATGTTAACAATACCATAACAGGTTGGAAGGGGATTGATGGAGTTAAATAGTCAGGAAGTGTTTGCATTGTTCAGGGAGACCCATTGCTGGTGGGGAATGGAATACTGATGATATGTGGCATACACTGACATCAAGATTACTTCAGTTATTACATGTGGTTGCCTAGGATGAGCTGCTGGTTGAAGGCAAGGCTTTAAGAGATCAAATGGCTGCTGCATCCAACCATTATGGTATTAATAAGCAAAGCAAAGATCGTGGAATAGGCTGGATAGTTCTAATAGTGCTGGGACACTAACAGAAATAAAATTATAAGTTCAGTGATTTAACTCTCAACTCAAGGCATGGTCAGAGAATCAGAGACATGCTATAGCAGCCTCAAAAAATTTAATTTCTTCTAGCCACAGGGCACACATAGCTAATGATCAGATTTGAACAGAATTATACTGGTTTACTGAAAGTTCAATATACAGCATCAGCAGATCTCTTACGTGAAGGTTAAGATCATGTTTTCCCTGTTTGAAATTGCTTCCAGGGGATACCTTTTCTTTGCAAAACCATTCTCCATTTCCCTCATTGCCTCCAGCTCTAGAGAAAAGATCAGACCCTAGCACACCTCAGGAGCAGAACTGTAAAGCCTCTTTCTGGGAAAGTATAGCTTATATATTGAACATTTTCAATTTATTGGTAATTTATGTTAGTAAGAACCTGGGGAACCTGTGTGGGAATCAATAATTATTAGACCAATACAGTATAGGCTAATTTATCAATATGGGTAAACTTATCCAACTTTCTGAATTTAATATGCTAGCTTACCTGGCTACAGATGGCTCTAACATCTTTTTTGTTTGAATAACTGAACCTATAGGCTGATGACTTATATCCAATGAGATCAAGATGCTGGAACTTCTTGTATAATGTGGAAGAAGGAATCCAACAACTTAGTGAGATGAATATATCACAGTGAATTTATTATGGGCAACCTACCCCTGTGTACCTGGGAGGTGTTATAGTCTATTACGGAATTTTAAAATGATTGCGGAGGGAAGAACCAGCATCCAGTGGTATTGGGAGATACTATCACTGAAATAGGCGTGCTGATTTCAGTAGGAATGATGGGATTTCAGATAAGCAGTGGCCAAGTGGCAGCAAGGTGGGTGTAATTATCATGATGGGCAGCACGGCTGAGTGGCAATCAGAGTGTTTAAACACATAAGAATGTATGATGGTGGTTAATTGATCACGGTGCTTCTGGGAATGAAATAGAATGCCTGGCAAAATACTACTTGATTTATATCATCAGAAAAACTGTACGTTTAGTGAGCATGATTCAGACTTGTGTTTCTCATAACGTGAGATAAAGTTCCCAAACTTAAGCCAGTTTCATCTAGTTCCCAAACTTAAGCCAGTGGACAGACCCAGAGCCTTTAATTTTAGCTGAGAGCAGGTCCCATTGCCATAAGTGTATATTGTAAATCTTTCTCCACATCTTCCCCAAAGTGGTCTGTGACCATGTTCTTTTTAGCCAGTGCTTTCTTCATTCAGATTTATTTCCTTTCTGATCATTACAATTTCAACTAAGCAGGTTGCCAAAATACATTATTTCTGATTTTATATATACTCTAAAGTTAGGATACAAAAAGCATTTAAATATCTACAGGCAGCAGAACATTTATAACCTTATAATTTTATGGTTTAAGAAAAGGGGCACAGGGCTTCCCTGGTGGCGCAGTGGTTGAGAGTCCGCCTGCCGATGCAGGGAACACGGGTTCGTGCCCCGGTCCGGGAAGATCCCACATGCCGTGGAGCGGCTAGGCCCGTGAGCCATGGCCACTGAGCCTGCGCGTCCAGAGCCTGTGCATCCGGAGCCTGTGCTCCGCAACGGGAGAGGCCACAAGAGTGAGAGGCCCACGTACCGCAAAAAAAAAAAAGAAAAGAAAAGGGGCACAGATAAGGAATATAAATAAACTATAATCTAAAGAGTTACACACATTTCCTTTGATTATTATTAAAACCCACCAGAAAAGTGAAAGGAATTCTCTAAAGGCTTTATAAACAGTTGTGAACATGGTCTGACAGTGTTTTCTTCAATTACCTGCTCATATCCCCACAATGTGCCAGGAAGAGAAAAAAGCCAGTAATATCAACACTTCAGAAGTTATTAGACAGTGGTTTTGAGTCTACATTTCACTGTGATCCACTGGACATAGTTAGAGGTTTATGGCAATCTAAGGTGATAAATGGAGTTTGGGTCCTAGTCAGTCTTAGAATAGGTCTAGAGGGCCTAATTCCCTATCCATGTGGTTATTTTCTCAGAGACAGCATAGTTGGAAAAGACATAATACTAGAGTTGGAAGAATATCTTCATTGTCTGCCTGACTTGATATAAGGACTACGATGATAGGAACGGTCAAGTTGAAGACTCTGGAATTATCCCTTTCAACCAAATTATCCCCTTTCAACCAAAATAATAAACCAAAAAAATATATATATATACCACATATCTGGAGAAATTGCAGCAGTTAATGGTAGCATCAAAGAGTTGAAAAATTCAGGGGTGATGATTCCTATACTTAACCATTTTAACCCATCTCTTTTTGGCCTGGGCAAAAGCCAGATAGAGATTGACTCCATTTGGAGAATGACAGAAATTATTGTTAAATTAATAAAGTGGTATTTCAATTGCAGTTGGTGCTTCAGATGTGCATACATTTACTGGAAATTTTTAACAGAGCTCCTGGTACTTATTATGCACTCATGATTTGACAAATTCTTTTTCTTCTATATCAATTAGCAGATGCAATTAAAAGCAGTAGCTTGTAGGAACAGCAGTATACCTTCACTATCTTGCCTCAGGGCTATGCCAACTCTCCTGCTCTTTGTCATAGTATCGTCCACTGGGACCCTGACCAGCTGACATTCCAGAGAACATCATGCTGGTCCACCACATTGATAACATCATGTTGACTCGACCTGGTAAGCAGTAAGAACAAGTATCTTACATGCCTTAGTAAGATACATACAGTCTAGCAAGCAGAAGAAAAATACCATAAAAATTCATGGGCCCACTCGAAAACATTTTTAGATGTTCAGGAACATGTTGGTGAGAGACAAGTGGAACATGTTGGTGAAAATGAAAAACAAGTTGATTCTCACTTGGTGGTACAATGCTTGGTGGGCCTCACATTTTGAAGGCAATAGGCTCCTCATTTCAAGTTGCTGCTTCAAGTCTTTTACTGAGTTACCTGTTAGATTGCTAGTTTTCAGAGGCTCTTTATTTTCTCCAAGGTATGAAACAAACTGCTCTGTAACTCAGATCTTCTGACGTCACAGATGTATTAGTGCTGGGAGTACCTGTTGCAAATCGGGATGCTGTATGGGCTGAGGTAAGCCACAATAGAAAGATCCTGCACAGACCCCTAAACTTTGGAACATAGCCATGTTTCACTCTGCTGATCTTTTCCTTTTGAGAACAGCTTCTGACTTACTACCAGCCTTGGAAGAAACTGAACACCTAATACTACAGAGCCACTCATATTGAACTAGGGTGTTATCTGAGCCATCAAGCCACAAATTAGGGTGGACATGAAAATAATCCATCCTCAAGTGGGAATGGCATACATAAGTTTGGGCTTGAGCAGGCCTGGAAGGCTCAAGTAAAATGCTTGAACAGGTAGTTGACTTAAGACTGTCTGGGCGCTTTCTTCAATGCATCACCACTTCTCCCTCAGTCCAATTCTATGGAATGCACGAGGAGTCCCCTATGACTCCTTGTTGAAGGAAGTCGTGGTTGGAAGTTGCTGAAGGAAGAAAACACTTGGGCCTGGTTTACATATAAATCTGCATGGCAAGCTGGGTCCAACTGGGAATTCCAGCTGTCACACCAAAAGTTACACTCTACGGTGGCTCTATAGGCAGTGGGGAAGGGAACTTTCTGTGAAAAAAATCTTTAAGCAGTACATCTGGTTGTCCACTTTGCCTGAAAGGAGAGATGTCCTGAGGTATGGATCTACTCTTATTCGTAGATAGTGGTTAAGTTGCCCAGCTGATTAAAGGCTTGGAAAGAATGAGGTTGACTACAAGAAAGTATATAGAATATGCAGCTGAATTGTGTAGAACAGCTATAGAGTGGGAAGATATTTGAGTCCCATGTGAATACTCTTCAAAGGGCACCTACTACAGAGAAGACTCTTAATATTCAGGCGGACAAGATGGTCTGTTCAGTGGATGAAATTTGTCTTCTTTCCTTAGCCACCCCAGTGCTTGCTTGCTCAGTGGGCCCATATGCGAAACTGCCAGGGGCCCATGTATCAAATAGCCATGGTGGTACAGGGAGAGGGTAGTCATGGGCCTAACCTTATCTAATTTGATCTGGATACTCTGAATTTACATTCTCTGCCCACAATGCCTCTGCCAACACCATCATCTGTGGGATTAATTCACCATTACATCTCTAACCAAGGGACTCATTTCATAGCAAGAAAAATCCAGCAATGAAATCGCCCTCATAGAACTTACTGATCTTATAATATAGCCCATCACTCAGAAGCATCTGGCCTGATGGTAAACAGCTTACTGCAGATTCAGCTACACAGCACTTGCTGAGAGATAAACACCCTGAAAGACTGAGGTACTGTATTAGTTTTTTGTTGCTGCTATAAAAAATTACCAGAAACTTAGTGGCTTAAACAATGCAAATTTATCATCTTACATTTCTGTCGCTCAGAAGTCTGACACAGGTCTCGCCTGTGTTAAGTCTTTGGTAGGGCTGCGTTCCTTTCTGTAAGCTCTGGGTAGGATCAATTCCCTTGCCTTTCCCCAGCTTTTAGAAGCTATCTGCTTTCCTTGCCTCTTGGTTCCCTTCCTCCTTCTTCAAAGCAACTAAAGGAGAGTTGAGTCTGTGTCATATCTCATTACTCTGACCTTGCTTCTATCATCACATCTGCTCTTCTGATTCTCTTCTGCCTCTCTCTTCTACTTTTAAGGACCCTTTTGATTACACTGGGCCCACGTGGATAGTTCAAGCTACTCTTCCTATCTTAAGATCAGCTTATTAGCAACTTCAGTTCCATCTGTAATGTTAATTCTCTTTTGCTATGTAGGCTGACATATTCACAGATTCCTGGGACTGGGGTGTGGGCATCTTGGTGGGGAGTGAGGTGGGGGGGTGGCATTATTCTACCTACTGCAGACGCTGTCCTTCAGGATGTAATACATACTCTGAACCACAACCGATATATGGTGCTATTTCTCCAACAGCCATAATATAGAAGACTAGATATAAAGGAATGGAAGGAGGCGATATAAAGGAATGACCCCTCTGTACTTAATGACTCCTTGAAGATTGTTAGCTTTCCAACCCCAAGACCTTGGGCTATGATTATTTAGAGGCCTTGGTTCCCGGGGGAGAAATGTTTCCCCTGGAAGACAGAGCAATGATTCTACTAAATCTGGCTCTGAATCTGTGCTCCTTATGGCACTGAACAAACAGGAAGAGAAGGGGGTACAACACTGGTTGTACCTAATTACAGATCCTAATTACCAAGGAGAACTGGGTTGCTGCTACATAATGGGAGCATGGTGAACTCTCAAGAACCAGATTTCACTGGGACACCTCTTATGTCTTCTATATAAGTTTAATGAAAGACTACAGCAATTCAGTAAAGGCAATAACACTACGACCTCAGAAAATTCAAGAATGAAACTTTAGATCTTCTCACCAAATAAAAATCCTTGACTAGCTGAGATGCAAGCTGGGGACAAAGGGAACATGAAATGGGTGGTAGAAAAAGAAAGTGATAAATATTAACATGGCCTGATAATCAGTTACAGAAATGAGGACTATAGTGATAATGCATATTTTGTCATCCTCCGTATACACAACATATTATAATATACTATGATATGATATAATATGTACACACACACACACACAATAACTTCTTTTCCTTCTCCTCTATTATGTGTAGGAAATTTTGGTGGCTGCTTATTTATAAATTACCAGACCAGAGGAGTCACATGTGATCCTAAAGGGAAGAATTGTATCACCTGGTGATTCTAGACCTTGAAATGGATAGAAGTGGACTCTGAAATGACTGATTTTTGTGTCTCCCCTTCCTAAGAGAGTGAGAGTCTTCATTTGTATGAATAATAGAAGCATGAGGTTGATGTTGTTTGGGAAATAAAAATGGGTGGGAATGTAGAACAGCTGTTGAGTGGCAGAAGAAGTGGACTGAGCCAGCTCGATGCCTGTTTGCTCTCAGATCCATTCCTCACACTTCCCCTGCTCTGCTTCACAAGGTGACGACTCTGGCAAATTGTATTTCCAAGGTTCTGTTTCTAAATGGATTCTGGTCAGGCCAGCTAGTGGTGGGGCCGGTGGGCAATTAAGGCCTGCCAAGGTGGCAGGGCCCTAGCGCTTACCCCATCTCTCTGTACTTAGGGCAGCTCCTCTGTCATTGCAGCTTCTTCTCTATGGTTTCAGCTCTGGCTGTGTAGCCTGCACTGTCATTCCAGTCCCTGGCACACAACAGCTCCTGGTTTCTCCAGTCACAGGGGTGGTAGCAACTTCTTGTTGTTGCTAATTTGAGTTGCCTCCCCTTTTTCTGTTTGGCTTTTTAGCCTTTTCAATCTCTGTGCCTGGATCCCCACCTCAAATTCCCTCTACTGAGCTACCTGGAGTGGGCTGTTTTCCTGACTAAAGCCTGACTAAACCATGTTGGTCTTGGTGAATTCCTCTTCTCCTCATGCTGCACAGTTGCCTCAACTGTGTGCTATAATCTGTCAAGGGCAACATCAACGTCAAAACACACTTCATTAGATTAAATTACTACATCTTGACATTTTGCCTCTCAAATTCTTATCAGAGCTAAACTGATGAGTAAGGAAATGTGTGCCCAACAGGCTTTCTTGGTTAAATTCTCTAGTTAAAAGAATTCATCAACTGTATCTCTGACATTTTCTCTTCCTGTTAAAACCTGTATCAGTTATTCATTGCTGCACAACAAATTACCCCAAAACTTAACTTCTTAAAATAACAAACGTTTATCATTTCACATTATGTCCAAGCGTGGGGAATATGGGAGCAGCTTGCCTGGGTATTCTAAGTCAGGATTTCTCATGGGGTTGCAGTCAAGCTGTTGGGCAATACTGAATCATCTAGAAACTTGACTTGGGTTGGAGGATCTGTTTCTAAGCTTGGCTGTTGGCAGGAGACTTCCATTCCTAAGTACATGGGCTTCTATATAGGGTTGCTCATAACATGGCAGCTTGCTTCCCCCAGAGAGACAGCTCAGAGAGACAGACAGAGACAGAAACAGAGACAAGAAACCTTCAGTATTTTATGACCTCATCTTGGAAGTGATACACCATCACTTCTGTTGTATCCTATTGGTCACACAGGCCAACCCTGGAGCAATATAGGAGGGGACAGTCCAAGGATGTGAGGTCAGCAGGTGGGTTCACTGCGGGCCATCGTGGAGGCTGGCTACCACAGAACCTATGATCAGTCATCAAGAAATATCAAGGGAATTCCCTGGGGGTCCAGTGGTTAAGACTCCACACTTTCACTGCCAACAGCGTGGATTGGGGAACTAAGATCCCACAAGCCACGTGGCACAGCCAAAAAAGAAAACAAAACAAAAAGGACCGGTTTCCTTCGTTTTTGATATTTTATATATAATTTTTACTTTGAGAAAGCTGAGGCTAGAAAGAGGAAAATAGAACATAATTGGATATTAAATAGTCATGTAAATGTTTTTACAGTCTCAATAAGCCTGTTTCAACCTTCCAAAATATCTTTTGCTAGAATTCATAATTTTCAAAGGGAAATTTCATATTTTTTAAAATTTCACTTGTGCCTCACAAAAGTACAACTTTTACCACAATTAACTAATAGGAAAAAAAATACCATGAAGAATGTGAGGCAGACATTTTTCTCTATCTTTCATAGATGGAAAAGTCTGAGGTTCACAGCCTGCGGGGGTTACTCAGAAGGAGTGAGGAGAATGCAGTTTTCTGACTCCTGGTCTAGCAGGCTCTTTACTCACTTTGCTGCTTTATCTTTGAAATGTAAACAGACTCCAAATTCATTTGGTTTTTGTTTTAAAACAACACCTTGTGAAGGACCCAAGGTGGTTATTTTTACTGGTGTAAAATCACTAATGTAAAATAAGACTCGTAATTGGTCTTATGGATTCTCTTTCCAAAGCAATAGTTAAAGTGGTTATCTCCCTTTTAAGAGGGCCAGTCTGCGTACTTAGCAAATCCGCATAATTTATTCTAAGAGGTCTAAGGGGATTTTCATTTTCAGGTTTCTTTTACTCTGCAGCCTTTTAAGCTAGAAGGCTAATCATTCTGCATTATGGTAAGCATCAAGTCAAGAATGGAAGCCTCTCTGTACCCAACCCTGACAAGTTAGTTTTTTCGTTTTTGTTTTTAGTAGGAGAATATTGCTTTTCTCTAACACCATGGTTTGGTTAAATAAGAGTTTAACTATTTAAGAACATTCAAGATAGCGTTTCTAAAAATTATCATTATTAACGTTCATCTACTTGTTTTTCTCTTTTACTAAGAAATTCTGCTAATTTAAATGAAAATAAAAATACCCATCAGGGTCCAATATGAAGCAACTATAACTTAAATTAATAATAGATTAGTAGTTCCCCAACCTGCCCAACACGTCTCTGCAGACTTTAAATGGAATGTTTGCTTCCACCCACCTCTCCATCCCCCAGTGTCCTATCGCGCTCCCACAAGAAGCAGACAGTACTGACAGGCCTGGCTTATATGACCAAGTGCACAGATTGAATTAGAAAGCTGGCTTTGAGTCATTAGCAAGTATAAAAAAGAAGAAAACGAATGGTGCTTTTCCACTCATGTGACCCACAGTGTCGTGAATGCTGCTTGAACAGTGTGTCTGACACATCACACATCACAACACAGATTCCCCACTCAATTAGGGGTGAGAGTGTTCTATTTCCACAGCTGCTCAGTCTCCACCCTTCTGGGCTCTCAGGTTGGCTGCTCCTTGCTGTTCTTACATTCTGTAAGCCCCAAATCCAAGGTGTGGTAAAGATTCTCCATTCCCCCTTTTTTTCCTTAGCTCTAATATAAAACCTTCATGTTTTGGAACATTAATGCTTGAGAAGTTTGCTAAAGTTGGAAATAAACACAACGAACTGAAGATGGATGGCCATCAAGAAAAGGAAAGAATGGAGGGAGAAAGGAAAGAGGAAGTCAACAAAGAAAGGATTTAATGGGGTTTTATAGAAAATTTACCTTGCTACTACATAAAGAACAGATAAAAACCCAATCCTTACTCTTTAAACCTATCTGTACATTAATAGATCTGGCAGATCATAAATGCATAACTGAAATGGGAAAAATGGAGGGCAAGGGCCAGTACGCCAGCAATCATTATGCCTAAATTACTGTCTTCATGTGAAATCAAGATGCTCTTATCAGTGTTCACTCCTTGGAGATTAACCAACAAATAAATAATCTGTATGCTACAATAAATAGATTTTTTTTAAATACAGAATTAATCCTTTGTTGAACAAAAAGCCACCAGAATCTCACTAGCTCTGAGGTCAATCGTTTGGCTAATCCCTGTCCTCAATGTATTTGTCACTGAACTTTTGTTAAAGCATCTACATTAATGGTTCTCAAAAAGAACCACAGAGTTAGAATCTGTTTATGTAATACGCAGATCCCTAGACCCCTGAAAACATGGTTCTAATTCAACAAGTGGGCGTGGGGTGAGAGAGGAGTTCCTCTCAGCTTTCTGTTATAGAATGTCCCAAGAAGGACTGAAAAATCCTCCAAATGTAGTCCATCTCAGAACTTGTTGAAAGGCAGGCTGACCCAAACTTACAGAATCAGAATCCATATTTTAACAAGATCCCCAAATGCTTTGTATGCAAATGAAAGCATGAGAAGTACCATTCTAGAGTAAGCAGCAGCAAACTTTTTTTATAAAAGACCAACTGGTAAATATTTTAGGCTTCCTAGGCCATGTGGTCTCTGTCACAGCTACTCTGCTCTGCCCCTGTCCTGCAAAGGCAGCCAATAAAACGGTTCTGTAAAGTATGGCCCGTGGGCCAAATCTGACCAGTCACTTGTTTTTATACAGCCTGCTAGCCAAGAATGGTCTTTACATTTTAAAATGGTTTAAAAATATCAATAGAAGAATAATACGTTGTGACATGTGAAAATTATAGACATTCAAATTTCAGTATCCATAAATAAAATTTTATCAGAACACAGCCACATTTATTTGTTTACATATTGCCTATGGCTGCTATTATTTTACAATGGCAGAGTTGAATAATTGTGACAGAGTCCATATGGCCTGCAAGCCTAAATATTTACTATATGGCCCTTTACAGAAAACGTTTGCTAACCCCTGCAATAAAACTTTATTTGTGGACACTGAAATTTGAACTTCATATGATTTTCACATGTCACAAAATACTATTCTTCTTTTGATTTTTAAAACCATTTGAAAATGTTAAAAAAACATTTTTAGTTGGAAGGATGTACAAAAGCCAGTAACATTTGAAGCAACCTGGTTCTCAAAGCTTCCTTTGTGAAACACAACCCAGGTTTCCTGAAAAGAAAAAAATCTTCTTAAGCAAGGTTTCCCAAGCTCAAGTGTGGCCAATAGTAATTTCATTTCTCCTTAATGAAGTCACCCCTTCCCTGGTCTCAGTCACATGGTTTGGGAGGACTTCCACTACCACCAAATTCCAGGGGTTACAAACTCCCAAACAAGCCAATCAGTGAACTCCTATCCTTTGGATCATGGTTTGGGGTTCAAGGCACATGATCCTAAACAAGGGCCAATGAGGTGTTAATGACATTTTCTGGACTCCTTTCTCTGCAGATGCTACTGATGACTATTTCCTAACAGATGCAAACAAGGAAGAATGTAGCCATGAGTCCAGGGGACAGCCACCTTGTGACGCCCCCAAAAAAAGCCTGCCAAAAATCAGCACCAACACCAAGAAGCCAGAGATGAGAAAAAGAGACTTCCTTTGTGCCTTGAATCACACTTCACCTGAAACTACACCAAAACTATTTAAGTGGGTAGGCCAACAAATTCCCTTTATTGTTAAACGAAGTTGAAAAAAATTTCCCACTATTAGCAACACAGACTCCTAACTGATGCACACATTATCTCCACCCCCCTTCCTTAATATTTTATTTCAAATACTTGCATTTTATCTGGTCATATGTAAATCCTCCTCCTCCAACCCCACATCCCCCAAAATGAGCAAATAAACCTTGTCAGCCTGTCAACCTTAAAATCCAAAGATCACTGTTGTACAACCCAAATGACAAGGAACTCCTCTGGAAGTCAAACCCTGATGCCAAGGGCAGGACTACAAGTTTTCTTCTATGCTCATGACCAAATGAGGCCTTGCTGCAGAATTCAGGTTTGGTTCTTAGAGCAGTTGTGTGGGCTTCATGAGCATCATCAAAGCCTAATATGTGTGAGCCATGACTGAGAGAATGTAGCTGCATAAATTAGGAAACCAATGACAGGTAATGAGAAGGCTTTCCTACCCCTCAGCAAAGCTCCTGTCAGAGGGTCAGCAGAAGTCAGGCAACCTGGTTCAAGGACATGACCAGCAGTGTAGGTGATTTGGGGCATGTCACTTCCTGATCTGGGCTTCAATTTTCCATTTCCTCATCCACAAGATGGGAGGGGCTGAATTTTAGTGACCCTGTTGGTCTTCTCACACATTCTGCAATGTCTTGGTCCCTGCTGCAGTAATCCAAGCTAAGGACCTCACCTCCCACAGTGCCCTCTATGTAATGTGTTTGTGTGTGGTGGGATGGGGGGGGACTTGCTGGTGGCTCTTTTTTTCTCAACTTGCATAGAGTCAGTCATGCTTTTCTAGTGTTCACCCTTGACAGAAACAACAGACATATCAGAAGTCACCCTTTCCTGTTAAAGGTATGGTGGGAAATGATGAAAGTTATAGGTTTCAGTGTGGGACTTTGATTCATCACAGATGGATTCTCAGAAGAGGTGGGACGTTCTTGTTTCTCACTAGCTCTGGTCAAATCCAAAGCTAAATGTGGCCAATAGGAAGACTGCAGTGCCATGAGAAAGACTAGGAATTCAGGAGCTTTTTGGGGTGCTTGGTTCAAATGTGTGTTCCTTCACACAAAATTCTTAGGTGCTTTGGATTCAGGTAGACTTTGAACCACACATTGAAAACATCACTGTCCAAAAAAGTACTTTTTTCAGAATGTTTAAAATAAACAATAGCCATTTATAATAACATCTTATTTTTTAAATGTTTCCAAATGATGTGACCTACTGGATCATTACAAAAGCCCTGTGACATAGGCAGTATTTATTATCAAATAAAATTTATGAGATTTATTTTACAATGAAATGATGTGTATAAAAGCACCTGCCACAGATTTTGATATACCTTAGGTCTAGGTAAATGTTAGTTATCTTTATAACTAGCAGTTATACAATATAAGAAGCATCCAATCATTTTCCAAAAGAGTGAATTGTGGCACAAAGGACAAGTGACTGACAAGAAGTCATCCTGACTAGTAAAGGTCTTCAGAATCCTGCCAAATATGGTAGCCTCCAGCCCTAGGTGCCTCCTTAGAAGAAGAGAACTTTCTGAGGTTTGTTGTTTGCTTGATTTCTTCCAGACACATTGGTTTTGAAGTGTTTTTGGAGTTGCAGAAGAGTAGGGGCTAAAAGTGCTGGGAGATGCGAACACAGGAGAAAGGAAAACAAGAATTCTAACCTATGCTCCACCAACTATTAGCTGTGTGATTTATAGTAAGTTACATAACCTCTCTGTGCCTTAGTTTCCTCATCTGTAAAAATTAAATGAGATAATATAGGTAAGGTGCTTAGAATATTGCCAGGCACATGCAAGCACTTGAAACAATTTAATCATTATATGGGCCATTTGCTTCACCTCACAGGAAGAAAAGCAGCACTAGGCTTTTGGGGTAGCTGACGAGCTGAGGCTAGTGCTGGCTGAAGCTGAGAGCAGTCCTTAAGTATTGGGCTGTGTGCCCAGCACATCCCACTTAAGGACCATTCACAAACATTCACTACTTAGAAGGTCACTTTAATAATTAGTCTTGCTTTGCTAATTATATTTTACTGATTAGAAACTACTGCTGACAATACTGGGGTTGCTGAGAGTGCTAATTTTTTAGCTGCCATCTGAAAATAATAATGACTGATTTTGCTGTCCAGACATTTACCTTTAAACTGATCGTGTCAATAGCGCACTGTGATGGGAATACGAAGATGGAACTCTGGAGGCTAGAAGACGCTGTTGTATGATTCCCTCCCTGGCATTTCCAGACCTGACATTTAGCCCTAAACCTGACACCCCAACCCCGACGTAAATATTCCTTAACATCAGGAGATAGTTGCTTGCTTGTAGAAGATTAAAAACAAACCTAAAGAATGTGGTTTGTAAAAACACTTTGCTAATAACTAATAACAAATAACCTGTGCTTAAGGAGACCCTACCCTGTGCTCAGCATTCTACATGCATCATCTCATTTAATGTGCCCAACAGTCCAATAACGCAGGTGCTAGTATTCCATACATTTTACAGCTAAGGCAAAGAGGCACAAAGAGACGACGTGAAGTGCCCAAAGTCACACATATAGCAAGTGGCAGAGAAGAAACTTGAACCCAGCAAGTCATGAATAAAACCAGCAAGTCTATAAGTAATCTTTGGACTTCTTTGGTCCCTCTCCACCCCTTCTTTTTTTTTAATTAAAGGGGAGAGGGCTTTTTTTTTTTAAAAAAAAAAAAGAAGATATAATTCTAGTGTAGTAATAAACACCATTTGTGCGCACCACGTGGTCCGCATAACACTTACGATGCATCATCTCAGTTTATCTTCAGGAGGACCTAGAGTTAAGTATCTATCCAGATCCATTTTACAGATGAGAAACAGAGGCTCAGAGAAGTTCAGTGATTTGCCCCAACGCCAAAGAGTTAGAAAGGGTCGAGTTGGGAGGTAGGAAATAAAAGTCTAATAAACTGTCAGCCTGAGAAGGGCTGTGTTGAGACGGCCCAAGCCGCCGCCAGACCCCGAGCCTCGGCCTTTCTCAAAGCGCTCCAGAAGCGCTGCAGCTGAGCCGGGACAGGCGGCAGTCTGGGGACCCAGCCCCCACCCAGCCCTGCGCTAATGGGGGTAAAGCTCGGCCGGCGCCATCCTGCAAGCCGCGTCTGATAATAGCCCTGATTAAATGGCGGGGCAGCCAAGGGAAGGCCCGCGCCGCCGCCAGCGCCACCGTCACCGCGCCGACTAAGCAGGGACCGGCAGCGGCGGGGCCTCTAACTTGGACGTCTGCGTCCCAGCCGCAGGGACTGCGGCGGTCGGAGCCGAGGGCACCGTCTCTGGCCCTGGGCCCTGGGTTGGAGCCGCGTCTGCGGGACGGTAGCCCGAGCGCCTCGAGCAGAGAGGTGGGTCGGGGTCTGTTTCTCCACCATTCGGTCGTTCGCAGGGACCCCTTACAGCGTCACTTCAGGAAGCATCTTTAGGAATCTGAGTCCACCTCTAGAGTCACCAAGTGATGGAACTTAGTGGAATCGAGCATACAGCGCTGTTGTCCTCTTTACTCTGGGCTGTCGTGGCCCCTCCAAGGTGGAGGTCTGGGCCGATGACAGCCGCAAAGGGGATGGGTTGGTGGGAGAGAACCAGCGGATCCCAGAGTCAAGAGGCGAGAGTGAGCCTTGCAAGCCCCTGGGCTCGGTGAGTCTGCGCCTCTCCGTTGCGGAAAGTGTCCTGCCGCTTCCTGCCATCGCATCTCCGTAACTGGGGCCGCCGCTCCCAGTGTGCTCAGCCGGCGCCGGGCACTGTGCGAGCCTCCCGCTTTACGCTAGGGAAACTAAGGCTCAGAGTAGCCAGGTAGCCCACGGTCACTTGGCCAATAAAGGACAAAGCTGGCTTCAAACCTCCAAAACTTGAAAGTCGGCCTCCCATACTTGGGGGTACGCAGACTCCAGCCAAGCTCTGCATGATCTCCAGGGCCAGCCCCGCCTCCATCCCCCCTCGCCGCCTCCGCTGCCTCCGCGGAGCCTGCAGATTAGTCGGTAATTACCCCCAGGAAAGAAGAAATAATGACAAAGGCCGCCTGGGCTCGCGGTCTGTGTGCGACACCGAAAGACCTTTACGTGGCCTGCCTTCTGTTTTGCACGCCGGGCGGGTGGACCGTGGGCATGCGAGTTACATCTGCCCACATTTGAAGGAACAATGTTCTCTGGCCCGGTGAGCATACAACAAAGACAGGCAGGTGTTTACGGGTTTCTGGGGCTGCTATATGCAACAGAGAATTCAGCCCTTTCCTACGAACTGCCTCTGCTTCCAGAACCGGAAACTAGCCAAGTTAGTGATAGCATTCGATATGGGTTGGAGGTTAAGATTGCGGAGCTAAACGACTTGGGTCACACAGTCCAAGATTGCCTCCCGCTCCACCATGAAACTATCCGTGTGCCCTAGATCAACTGAGTTACTTCGCGTTCTGAGCCTCATTTTCTGCAACTTTAAAATGCAGATGATAATGCTACCCGACAGATACTATTATCAACATTATGTATTTCTTGGGAAGCCTAGTGCAGCGCCAGGCACATATTAAGTGCGCAATAGAAGCTCTTTGCAATGCATTGAAAAACTAGCATCCAGGACTTGAAATGTACGCAAAATGCGTTCAAACTACGTGAGTTAATGGAAGAAGATGCAGCCCAAAGGCCATCTGTGGACCTCCAGTCTTTCCAGCGAGGGCGTTCACAACAGAGAGGCCGCGTGTCTGAGCATCCCCGGGGACCTGGCCGCTTCCTAGTGGTGAAGTATGAGTTTCTCTTACACCACAGAAATCGAGTGGGACCCAGAGCCTTTCACAGACTCCAGAGAGAAAGCTGTTTCTTACATTCCTTACAATTCCAGGGTGGAAACTGGGGCTCTTGGACACAGTTCTCCATCAGATCTAGTCTGTATCAATTACAAATTTGTAATTTGTATTAAATTGAAAAGGGACCTCGCCAAAGTTCCAGAGTTGGCCAATAGTAGTATCTGTGAAGTTCTTTACCCTCACACGGACATTAACCTTCACAACAAACTTGATGTAGGTATTATCATCAGAAAACCATATTTTACAGATATGGAAATAGAGGCACTTGCCCAAACTGGTATTTCTAATGCCAGGCTCCACACCTTCCTCTGCAAGCTTTTTAATTAAGGTTGTTTAGTCTGCCTTTATGCCCTTACATCCTAAGAGTTCTTTTAGCTCAATGTTGAGAAAACTGTAATGTGTACTTTTCATATCGATGTTCTTTTATACATCTCCAACTAGGTTTTGAATCCTTGATAGGCAGGGATAATATGCAAATTATCCAGCCCCATCCCCACCCCAATAACCCAATGCCTTGTCCACAATGAATGAATGCCCATAAACAGTTGAATTGGGTATCTCTGCTCCTTGTTTCCTCAAGTCTTTATCACAATTTCTATTTATTTGTGTGTTTATGGTTTCATGTGTTTATTATTGGTGTCTCCCACCAGACTGTGAGTTGCATGAGGCAGAAATTTTAGGGTTCTGATCACTGGTCTATTCATGGAACCTAGCACAGTACCCAGCCCAAAGTAAGTACCAGGTAATATTAGATAAATGAACAAATACTCTGCATTCTTTATATTTTACTGGATGCATACATCTTTGTTCCCTTACATAATACATGCTTCAAGTCGTCTGGAACATGCTGACATTTGGGAATAGGCACCCAAGTCCTTACTGGGTGTATTTTGCCCTCCGTGGGTAAGGGAATAAAATGAGCTTCAATCAAATTGCTTCTGGGGAGACTTGCAATGGGGGCTGGCAGCAGATACCTTGTAGGACTACTTCCTGCCTGGGTCTTCCCCGCCTTGATCTCCCAAACCTCTTGATAAGGACCCAGACAAGTTGTCACCAAACAGCTGGCTCTAGCTCCTGAAAATCGAAGGCAGGACATGCTCCAGCGATCACCCAGGGGACAGGGTGCAGTTGGTTGTTGGAAGGCTGGATCACCTTCCAAAATGTGGTAATCGCTATAAGTTTAATTAGGTGACATCTGCAAAACTGACACTACTTTGCGAGAGGAGGGGCGCTGACAAGACAGCTGTGGTTGCTCTTCTACGGAAATTGCCTCATTTAGTTTTCAGTTTGTTTTTAAACACCTAAGAAATCACAGCTCAGGAAGGATGCCTGGGACGCCTGTCTGGCTGTGGTGTGCCCTATCCACACAGGCCCCACGCCTCCCCACCGGTGGGCCAGGGCACCCGGCCAAGATGACCTTCATCCTGATGCAGGGGACCATCCTCTGTCCTCTTTCCTCCTCCTAGTGGGGGTTCCTGCTTAAACAGTTCAGTGTGCACGATAATGGCAGGGGCGATGCTTTCAAAGCTAGAGATTTGGGTGGAAATCATCGCTCTACTGATTATTATCACTATAATTTCGATCAAATTCGTAACCTTCCTGACCCAGCCAAGACTAGGATGAGAGCCTAAAATTTAAGGGGGTGCCAAAAAAAACTAATAAATAAATGATATTTCAATGCAGTTATTTAAAAGATCAAAGTTCATGCAAAAATTCATGATGTACGAAATAGCTAAGTGTTAAACACAGGATCGGTCAGCAGCCAGGCGGTTGAGACAGGGGAGGCGACGACGTCCCAAGAGGAGGATTGGAAAAGGAGGGCGGGAGCCCGTATGGAGGAGGAGGAAAGAAGGTGGAGGAGGAAGGAGGGTGGAGGAGGGGTGGGAGAGAGCAGGTCTGGATTCGTTGCCCACAGGGTCAGAAGAGATTTCTTTGCTGTTCTTGGGGTCACGCTGCGAGTTTTGCACCCAATTCTAATGTACAAGTTCTGCCCTGGTCAGGAGGAGACCTGGGGCGCCTAGGGTCGGTCCCTGCAGTCTAGAGCTCCTGCGGAACAAACCTGCATGCGAGTGGTCGAGAGAAGGAGCGGGAGGGTCGCGACCCTAAGGGATCAGCCTGTGAGGAGCTGTGAGGCCCCGCGCCTGATCTCTGCCCCTAGGCCCGGTGGCTCCACGCGACGGGAACCGGGGAAGGCCCCGGGCGTCCAAGTTCCCGTAGCCGGGCGGTGGCGCGCACCCACAGACGCCGACCTCCTCGAGCTTGAGGCCCGGCCGGCAACGTCGCAGTGCCGGGGGCTCTGGCCCGGAAAGATTTTTCCCTTCACTATCTGAGGGCGTAAGCCCTGGAGATGGGCGCAAACTGCCTTAGGCCCACAGGACGTCCCTTTCTTGGGTTCCACAGCCGGGCGCCAGTGTGAAGTCCCGGGCCGCTTGGGCGCGCACGCACACACACACACACACACACACACACACACACACACAGTGAAGTCCCGGGCCGCTTGGGCGCGCACACACACACACACACACACCCGCTGGATGACACTCTGGCCGCGCCCCTCGAGGAGCTGATCTATGCTTCGCCCTTAGAACCGGAATTGGGCGAGGGAGCCTCGAGTCGCCCGGCCCTGGGGCCTCCGAGGTGGACCTGAGCTCAGGACGTTCCGGGCCCGTTCTTGCGGCCGGGGCTGGAGGGGGCGCTTCTCGGGGACCACTTGGGTTCAAAAAATCTTAATTCCGTCAGGATGTGCATTTGAGCCTTGGTCCGGGTTCCTCCGAGGAAAGGCTCAGACCACTCCCCTCGCCGCACAGTGAAATCGGAGGCTGCGCCGCGCGCTCCCTACCCAGCCCAGGGATGCGCGCTGTTCACGGCGCGACCCCGGGACGTGTAGCACCGGCTTCCAGGGGTTGCGGCCGCGCTCCCTACGCTGCTTCGGGTGTCTTTCTTGTTCGGTAAACCGAATTTAGGAATCCAAAGGCACCGAAGCCCATTTCTTTTGCTTTTAAGGAGTTTACCAAAAAGAGCGGAAAACAGGATGGGGACGAGATCTCGGGAGTAGAGCTGCCCTTGCGTTGAGAAGCGGGTCTCCTTTCTCGTCCTCGGGTACCGGGCTGTGCTCTTGATGTGGCACCGGGTCCTGCCGCTCCGGGCGCAGTCGTCCCACGCGGGTGGAGGGTCCCTACCGCTGTCAGCGGAGGATTCTGCGTTAGTGTTAACGTCCATTAAGCGAGGGGCTATTGGCCAAAATCGTGAAACCGTTTCTTCCTGCACAGTTCTGGGGTCAACCAACTTTTGAGTTCCGGAGACTACAAATGACAATTTGAAACGGTAGTGTGTATAAAGAGACATCTCCCGGTCCTCCATATAATCAAACTCCGTATAACCAGACTCAGACATATAATCCCAAATTTTAATTCCTAGGCTCCAAAGTTTAGCAAGATGTAAATAATGGTCCACTACCACAATGTGACCCCAATCAGTACATTCCAAAACTGTCTACACAGCTACCTGTACGTGAGCACGCGAAGGAAAGATCTCTGAGATCGCGAAATTGCAGCTCAAAAATTAAATATAATAAAATGCTGTACTCATGGTTTACTTATATTGGGGTGACTGTTTAGGCTTTTTACGCACCTTAACTCGTTTAATCCACAGAGCGATATTCTAGGTAGGAATAAATTATTGGTCTATTTTAATGTAGATGATGAAACTAAGGCTTTGAGAAATTTAGGTAACCTGTACCAAGTCTCAGGGACGGCTAAAGTGGGCTAAAGTCAAGATTCAAAGCCTTCTCCAAGTGCAAGGCACTTTCCGGTGTCCAAGAGTCGCCCCCGCCCTCCCGAAGTCAGCCTGAGAAGGGCCTGCAGGAAAGTGTTAATGTGATTGCTTTGTTCCAACCCCCTCGGTGGCTTTACTTGTTAACCCGCGCTAACACCTGGGTTTTGAAGGGACCTCAGAACTGGGCGATCTCCTCTTCGGGTGGGCTTTGAATCACCCTGTGACGGCACCTCTCTGCCAAGCACTGGTTCCCCGTTTTTACAGCACGGTATTGATTTGCAGAGGCAATAAATCTAAGAGAAGGGACAGTGTGCCCCTGATAATTATGTTGTAGTATACATTTTATTGCCGCGGTTTCAACACCAACGAGATGCATCACTTCTTAGGGATCCCCAAACGGCTCACCTCTAGAGCCCGAATTTGTTTAAAGTAGTCCTTTCAATTCCTGTGGTGTGCCGCCTGCCTCCGCGCACGCTAGCTTAGCTTCCTATTTTGCCTGCAGTAGGATGAACAGTCAAAGTTCGCTGCCCACCAGAGACCCAGAATTGGGCTAAGGCTGTGTGGGCAATTGGAAAAGTGGAAACTGATCGGGGGCAAATCATTTTTCCCCTTGCTCCGCCAATTTTTCTAAAAATGTCCCTGTCATGAAATTATTCAAATTCCAGCCTGAACCGTTAAGATAATTAAGATGTGAAGTTTCCTCATATGAAAACTGAAACCAGCAAATAAGATCTTCGATGCCCAGTTGAAGCATAAAGTTCTAGACTATGACATCACTCACCCAAAACAAACAACCACCCACCTCGTGCCCCCCCCCCAAAACCTCATGACAGAAATCTCCCTTCCTGGCCAAACAGTGAGACGGGATAGGGACAAGCTTGCGCCTTACGTTCAAACAAGGGAAATGTCACTGTTGCATTGACTGAGATAGGGTGTGTGTTGGGGTGGAAGCTTTATTAACCCAAGGGTCTGGGCTGTCCAAAAACAGCAAAGGACCAAAGACTCAAGAACAGAAAAGAATCTGTAGGCGCATGCAGTGGTTTAGCCTCTATTCTTACCAAAGTTTAATCTGAAAGCATTCTCAGCCGGCGTTACTCTACTGTGGATCTCCCGTGAATAGCCCAGGCACAGCTGCAGGGCCCGGGTGTGATCAAAATCTTCGCCTGGAGTGCAGGTCTGAGCCTCTAGCTGGCTGGGCCGATTTTAGGGGAGATGCACCACCCTGCCAGCCAGACCCGGTTTCTCACTCTAAAGCAAATGGACCTGGGCTGGAAGACGGCAAAAATCCCTTCCAGCACAAAAGTCTATAGTTTTACAAATTTTCCCCTAACTTACATACACTCTCTGTACATTGAGACTAATATCAGAATGTTCCTTAGTCACTCTCATGCAGTACATTGTTAGAAACTATTGATACACGGTGACAAAACAGGCTTAAATCACGAGTCCCCCAGCTGTCATCATGTTACTTTCATGGACGATTTCAACTTTTGACTTTCAGGTTTTTTTCCCCATAAGTTTATTTCAGGGGGTGGGGAATGTGTGTGCCGTCGAGAGAGAAAAACATTGGTGGGAAATGGGAGCTGCTTTCCTTTTTTTTTTTTTTTCCTTTCAAGACCCACCAAGAGGCTCCTAATCGCCAAACCGACTGACTGGAAAGGAGCGCAAATATTTACATGTACAGCTTGAGTGTGTATGTCAGCCTAAGTTTACACGGCTCCGAGTGAAGCGGATTACGCTGCGAATTCGGAGAATTTAAGTTATTCAAGCTGAACAAGGCCAGCAAGACGACCCCCATAGGCCGTGGGAAGTCCAGGTCGTAACTGAGTTCGTGAAGGCTGAAGGTTCCGTGTCCCCCAAGCCCGGGAGCTGTGAGGCTCGCACTCTCCAACTGCGCGTCGCGTGGTCCCAGCAGGGTGCAGCGCCCCCCCCCCGGCGTCTGCCCCTCGCCTTCCCCTCGATCAAGGCCCAATTTTCGATAGTCCCTCTCGAGAACCGGAACCCTGAATGAGAGGCACACCGGTGTGCAGAAGAAGCCGTGGTTCTGAGATCCTTTGTCAAATGCTCACAGCCGTCACTTAGCTTATCTTTTGCAGGGCTACATCTCTCCAGCCCCACTGTCTAGCAGCCAGATTTTGGAGCCCAACGAGTGTAGGTATCCAGCCCTGGGTGCTGCCCGGCGAATGGGCTCTGGCCCATTGGCGCCAGCTCTACGGCGTCGGTTTCTGCCCTACTTAGCGCTTTCTAACTTTCTTTTGCAACTTTGAGCACCAGTAAGAAAAAGAATGGAAGGAGGAAAAACTCCCCGAGGCTTCCTCTGGTCTACGTTCCTGAGATCCCAGGTCTTAGGACGCGACCAAAATGCCCCCTCCCGACAGCGATCACCTCCTTCTCACTCCAGGACTGCGAGACCAGGCGGGCTGTGTCCGCGGCCGCTGCGCCAACCTGGTGGTGTCACCCCATTCCCCGAACGGGTACCATGCTCCAGCGGTCTGCTGAGCGAGGCCACGCGGACGCCGCGCCCCGGGCGCGCCCTCCCCACCCGGCCCCGCCCCCGGCGGCGGAATCAGGAAGCGGTGACGTGTGGCGGCGCTGACTGGCTGCGGGCCGCGGGGATCGCAGCTGCCAGCAAATTAAGGCGCAGGGCGGCGAACGCCCGGGCGCAGTGTCCTCCGCGCCCCTCCGCGCTCGCACGGCTACGCTCCCGCTCCCAGGCAACCACCCCATTTTAGCTGCGCTCGGCCGCTCCGACTGTCCCCAAAGTGGGGAGGGAGGAAAGACGTGGAGCGGCTGCTGCAGGACCCCTGGGCTTTGCGCAGCTGATGCTTGTCTCCAGCTTCCGGAGGCACAGCCTGTGGTCCTACGGAGCGTCCCGGTGCTTGCACACCTAGCTGAGACCGTGGTTGGTCCTCTCCGGCTAGTTTGAAGTCTCTGCGGCTCGAGACTCTTGCGGTGGGGGAAAGGAGAGGCCGGTGTGGAGCTCTCGGGAGGTTGGGGCTGACTCATCTAGAGTCCCCGACTCCCCTGTGATTGCACTTGGAAACTTTCCGCTGTGTTTCAGTCTCTGTCTCTCTTGGGGAAGCTGGACGGCAGTTTAGCAGGCCAGGTCCCTGGCCAGGACCGCGCACTAGGGGCCATGGAGTTCACGGCGTCGCCCAAGCCCCAGCTTTCCTCCAGGGCCAACGCCTTCTCCATCGCCGCGCTGATGTCGAGCGGCGGCTCCAAAGAGAAGGAAGCTACGGAGAACACTATCAAACCACTGGGTAAGTCGCGTGCTAGACCGTCGGGGTGCGCAGGCATGGGAGTGCTGCACATTTGTCTGTCCCTCCGTTCCCTAGCTTCAGGAGGCTCTCGAGGGTGGCCACCTTTCCCGGCTCGCGGCAGCTCTGACCCTCAGGCCACAGACTATACGTTGCGGGTGGGAGATTTTTTTTTCTCTTAGGCCCGAATTCTTTGGGGACTTCACAGTCTGTTAAATGCAACCGGTTTCGTATCTCGTACGTATATCGCTAGTCGCTTTCCCTACCTATTTTTCTAGAATCCTTATGTCAAGTCGGACATCCGGTGTGTGTAACTTTGTTGGGATAAAAACATTTAGGGGATAAATAATAATAAAACCCCTTTTAATGACTCAACAGGATTTACGATGCGTGTAACACCTGCTTGTGCATTTGAAACCAAGGAGACTCTGACTTCACAAGAAACTAGTTTAATTTTGTTTTTCCCCCGACTTGAATAGACTACACAAAGTAAGCTCCTTAAGACAACTGTCAAGTGCTGTAGAATAAGCCAGTTGTCCCCGCATGAACCATTTTCTTCACAGAAGCTCTAGACTTATCTGTAAGACATCATTTCATAACTGCCGTCATTTTCAGTGGAGGTTGGCAAAAACATTAGCCAGTTACCATTTCCCAGATTCCTCAACTTTTAGCTATACTGTTTATTTAACAACCTTTACCATTTATAGAAGACACTACTCTCAGAGTAAAGGGAAAAAAGGGACTATATTCCCCTTACCACGAGTGAATTGTGTGGGAAAGAAACTGCTGGAGATAAGTGTTTTAAGTCCCTTTACAACTGAGGGTTTACAACTGAGGGAGAAAGAAGTGTTCTCATCATCACCTCTTGGGTCCCCGGGTAATAATTATTCCACACCCTGATCATCTGGTAGCCCTAAAACTGTGGAAAGCATCAAATAGCGAACTTAGGGTAATATTTTTAAAACCTTTTAAACTCTAGTCAATTTTTTTCTTCCTTCTCCCTGTCCTTCTCAACATTTTAACATCTCACACCTTGAAACAACGATAATAATATAAAAGATGAAATGTTAGAGATGAAAAATAAGGGGCCTGGGCAGAGAGAGAAGAGAGAACTAAAATCCCTGCAGCAACTTAGAACCAAGGAAAAGGAAACCGGAAGATCTCCAGAAAACATGTCAAAAAGTCTCCTCCAAGGTTTTCACTCCCTTTCCCTGGTTCTTCCCACCTATCCTCCTGTGTAAATCTAAACCTGCCAAAGAAATGGAAACAACCAATCAGACAAACTCCAACTGTTTAGAAAAAAATTCACACCAATTTCAAAGTTACGTTTGTGGCACTTCCCAACATTATCCGCTCCTATTTAGGGGGCCTCTGAATTCTTTATAAATGCCCCCATTATAATTTGGTAGCTAGCAGTAAAAGAGGATTTCAGGTTAAAATTCCTGACAGAAGTACAGACAGTAGACTGGGAAACATGCCAGCTTCAGCTCCACTGTCATTACAACATTGCTTTCCTTCTCTACTTTCCTGAGAAAAAACCCACCCTCCTCTGAATTCTAAACTATAAAACCATTCACAGCTCACGGTACCTCCACCCTCACCCCAGTCTGTAAAGTGAGCATCCTCCCTCCCCTGGGGCTTTTGAGACCGGCTCCAAAAAGAACCAGAACCGTTTTTCAATTGTCAGAAGGCATTCTATTCCCTTTCAGGGGCCAGTTCAACGGAGCACAATTAGCAGCTGTAAGCCAAGGACTCGGGCATGTGAAATACCTGTTAAGAGAGAATGAAACACTAGCGAGATGCTGAAGAAACTGTAGTGTGGAAGTCACAAGTGTCTCATTACTGCTCATTTAAACACGTTAAATCTACTCAGAAGAACCACCTCAGACAACTAGATCATTAATTTTTTTTTCGATTGAGATATAATTGACATATAACATTGTGTTAGAGCATTTCTGTATCATTTTCTTCTTCCTCCACTTCCCAACCCTGACCCACTGGTTAGTCTGGAGCTTACAGCATTTGCGGTTTTCAATTGTCAGAAAATTTCTAAGGCTACTTGTTAATTCCCTATAAAGATGTTATGTGAATGTGTTTCTGAAAACATTAGTAAAAAATATGATTTTGCCATGGCATGGTTCTCTTTGAGTTTGAAAACAGAAGGATAAGATAATTTGGTTATTCTTAATTTAAAATGCTTCCATGAGTTGGATTATTATTCTAAGAAAAAAGAAGGTAAAAATTCTCTACTTCCTGCTTGCCTGCCCCAAGTCAAAAGAGAAATGTGAGAAATAAAACATTATATGTGTGTGTGTGTATGTATGTGTGTGCATATATATATATATATATAACTTGTTTCAATTCCTTGAGGGCACTTAGAGTTGTTTGAAGTTCAGTTTCACATTGCAGATTCAAGTAGTTTCTTTTTTAAAGGATGCAAGATAATTGGGACAATTACAGAGCTCCCCCTGTATTCCATCAAAGTGACTGGTGTAGTCCCAGGCCCTTATCATCTGTGGGGGAGAGTGTTTGGTTCGTAGGCAGTGGTGTTTCAGCTTGATGGTAGATGGCAAACTGTTCTTCCTACTTCAATACTCTGCTCTTCTGGGTTTGGGGTTCTTTTGCACACTTCCAAAACGTTCTTGAGAGAGAGAGAAATACACATATCATCCCTCAAGTACTTGTTTCAAGCCCGGTCCAAAAAATAGGCCCAGAGATTGTACTCCTGTGATTTAACAAGCAATAAATATGCTAGTCTTTCATAAGATCTCAGGCTGGGAGGGAAATTATAAAAATGCCCTAATGTAACATCTGAAAGCCTAGGAAACTGGGAGCCAGGCAGAGAAGTGAAGTGACAATTTTTTAACCCCCCCAACACCCCTTTTTCACTTTTTCTTATGGGAAGGTGACTCCAGGAGGGAAGGGAAGTTCCTCTCAAAATGAGGATGGTGCTGATTTCTTCACTCCCTTGATCTCCCTGCAGAAAAGTGTCCTCTTTGTCAATGAGGAAGAACTGGCACTAGAGCCCACAAGCTGTGAAGTCTAGAACATGGGAGGGATAACAACAGGACTACTTGCTTTTAATTCTTTATGATCATGCCTTTCTCTTTATCCACTCCTCGCATTTCTATTCTCCAAAGTGGGTTTCAGTAATGGTGGTAACAAACCATGGTTCTAAAACTCACTCATTTGGTTCCGTAAGCAAGCAGGAGCCATGTCACTTCACAGGAATTTCAGGCTTAATTTGTATAGTGATGAGTTATTGCTGTCCTTCTGGAGATTCTGTGCGTAACTTTTCCAAAGTCAAATCCAGGAACCTTGAAATTGTGCTGTTCTCCTTTCTGTATCTTTGCTTGACAGAATTAGCTGTCATTCTCAATTCTCTTTGCCTGCAGAACAATTTGTCGAGAAGTCGTCCTGCGCTCAGCCCCTGGGCGAGCTGACCAGCCTAGACGCTCACGGGGAGTTTGGTGGCAGCGTCGCGGGCAACAGCAGCCCATCTTCCTCCTCTCTGTGCACTGAGCCGCTGATCCCCACCACCCCCATCATCCCCAGCGAGGAAATGGCCAAAATTGCCTGCAGCCTGGAGACTAAGGAGCTCTGGGACAAATTCCACGAGCTGGGCACGGAGATGATCATCACCAAGTCTGGCAGGTTGTAGGGGGGCTTGTCGAGTGAGGAGTGGGGAGAAGGGAATAGTGCCCTGGGTGGCAGAGGGAGTTTCCAGGAACTGGGTGAAACTCTACTGGTCCTGAGCTCCAAGAGGAAGCTTCGCTCAAGGAGGGTTTCTTTCGGCAGACTTGCTTTTGGAAAGAGCTGCTGAGACAGATGTCCAGGCATTTGCTTTCCTGGGATCTGGCAGTGGGAAGCCCCACCCCTGCGGGCATGGGACTGGGATCTCTGGCCCCCTGCAGCCTGGGATGGCTTCTGGGTGCAGGGTCGGCATCTGGAGGGAAGCAGGAACTCAGCTCATGCCGGGGTACAGGGCGGGCTGCTGGGTGCTGTGAGGGAGGCAGGCGGCTTCCCTTTTATCAGCCTCAATTTGCAGAGGCTCCCATTAAAAACTAAAATGAAAACCTGGGAGGAAGAATGAAATTTGAAACGACCACACTCCCGGTAGGAAGGAGCTCTGGTGCAGGGGGCCCCTTGGCGCCGCAGTGGGCTGACTCAGGGCAGGCAGGAAGTCCCAGGTGCAGGCTGCTCCTGGGACTGGGGCTAAGGCTCCGGGGGTCGGTGGCCCCTTGGCGCCTGACTGCTCCAGCTCTCAGGACTCTGGGACACACCGCCTAGAGTCTCCCGAAACGAAACCCAACTTGAGAACCCTGCTCTGGCTTTCTACTGAGGCAAGAGTGAGTTTTCTCCCTGGAAGGCAAGGAGGTTATAGGACTCTGTCTGCTCTGGAGACTTTGGTCTGGGAGCCTAATGGGCTTGATGATTTAGCACAGGATTTTCCCTAATTGCAGACCTTTGGGTATTAATGAGGACTCCTACAGAGATGACACTTAAGATTATCTAGGCTCCGGAGAAGGTCAGTCTCCGTATTCACATCTCTGAATGGCTTTACAGGAAACACAAAGAATTTGGGGGCTGGGTAGGGAGGGAAGGCGGACCCTTTTCCTCCCTCTCTAATTCGGGTGATTCTCTTTGTCTCACTGTGTCAGGAGGATGTTTCCTACCATTCGTGTGTCCTTTTCCGGCGTGGATTCTGAGGCCAAGTACATAGTCCTGATGGACATCGTCCCTGTGGACAACAAGAGGTACCGCTATGCCTACCACCGGTCCTCCTGGCTGGTGGCTGGCAAGGCAGACCCTCCGCTGCCAGCCAGGTTTGTGCCTCCAGATTTTCCAGCCAAGCAAAATGTGTATTAACCTTGCTGGCAGACTGTCTCCTGCCCTGGTTGTTTGAATTTTAAGCAGGTCTGTTTTTAAAGCTGTGAGTTCTGGTAAGAGAGCTTTCCAAGCCCAGACACTCCAGGATTAACTACACAAAATATGGGTTCGTCTCTGAGAAAGGCAAGAGTTTGTATGCAGAACACTGCCTTTAATTTTATCTTTCATCATAATTCATTTCAAAGTTTTTCTTAAATTTCAATTGGAATATTTATTAGAAATCTGGCCCCATTTCATATGGCATCCATCATTTCTATTTGGCTAACACCAAACAGAATAAAACTACTGATGAAGTGGCTGCCCTAAAATCCTTTTCAGAAGTGTGCATTTTAGTAAAGTAGTAGTTGCTTACAGTAAATATTTGTTATAACGTGGTTATAACTTCATAGTAAATACCATATTGGTAAAATGTGGTTGTTTTTGACCAGTAAAAGGCTCAGAGATTTTTAAGTAAGAAAAACAAACTTTTTTTCCCTCATTATAATTAGTGGATAAATGTAATTCGACATCAAGTTAATATTCTTCTACTGAATTTGTTTTTCTCTTTCTGACTTACTTCACTCTGTATGAATATTAAGGTCCATCCACCTCACTACAAATAACTCAATTTCATTTCATTTTATGGCTGAGTAATATTCCATTGTATACTGTATGCTAACACATATATGTGGAATCTAAAAAAAAAAAAAGGTTCTGAAGAACCTAGGGGCAGGACAGGAATAAAGACGCAGATGTAGAGAATGGACTTGAGGACACGGGGAGGGGGAAGAGTAAGCTGGAACGAAGTGAGAGAGTGGCATGGACTTATAAACACTACCAAATGTAAAATAGATAGCTAGTGGGAAGCAGCCACATAGCACAGGGAGATCAGTTCGGTGCTTTGTGACCACCTAAAGGGGTGGGATAGGGAGAGTAGGAGGGAGACGCAAGAGGGAGGAGATATGGGGATATATGTATATATATATATAGCTGATTCACTTTGTTATAAAGCAGAAACTAACATACCATTGTAAAGCAATTATACTCCAATAAAGATGTTAAAAAAATATTCTTTTACTGAGAAATTACTCAATATATTAGGTAATGACCCAAACAAAACATGTTCGTTTTTGTGCTATTCAATGGTAATGTTTTTCCAGGAGAACTCCATTTTAAAAATTACATGCAAACCTTTATTGCTACTGCCCAAATGAGCATTCTGGGGGAAAAAAACCAGCAAGTTCTTACTTACGTGAATACTAACAGTTTAAGAACAGGACTCTAACTGCATACTTTAATACAAACAATGAATCTTAGCTGACTTTACATTTAGGGTTCTAAAACCAAGCCTTACAGCTTTAAAGTTGTTTTATGACTAAGTAATTTTTATAATTGATTGGAAGTTCATATCAGAGCTAAGAATTTATTTAAATGTACAGGTTTAGGAACTCTGAAGTTATAGTTCAAAGTATGGTTCTTTGTTAGTATCTAGTCTGGAGTCTAAGTCAAGGCACAGAACCAACACAGTTTACACATACAGTTCAAATGGAATATTAAGCTTTCTTAGTGGTTGATCATATTATTGAACTTACAGTATATTAAATACACTAGAGAAGAGATTAAAAGAAGCCTCTCCAAGTTTTCCATTCCCACAAGAGACTAGGAAGGAGATCTTCCCAGCCCTTCCAAATTGATATATTAAATAACATATTAAATAATTTTTAGGACTAAAATTTTTTTTAAATGTCACTGATTTTTTTTAAAAAAAAGGAGCAAGATTTACAAATTTACAATAGATATTTAAATGAATATAATTAGTGTTCTCTACTATTTACTATTAACTAGCCAGTTCACATTACTCTAGAGCTTCTTTCCAAAATTTACAATTTTTTTTTTTAAAGGGGGGAGAGAGAGGAAGAAAGAAGAGAGAATGAGAGAAGTATTTTAGCAGATTCCTAACC
Organism: Aethalodelphis obliquidens; assembly: GCF_003676395.1. Lineage (NCBI taxonomy): Eukaryota > Metazoa > Chordata > Mammalia > Artiodactyla > Delphinidae > Aethalodelphis > Aethalodelphis obliquidens. The sequence goes on from NW_020837949.1 coordinate 41,888,997, forward strand.
ATTTTTACAAGCAAACCCCTTTTCTTTTTTTTCTCTAAGTCTTTCCTTTAAGAAGTTAATCACTCTTATTTAGCATACATTTTCCTCCTATCTGAAGGTATGGGGAACTGGTGCAGGCCAGTTGGAAATATGACATGCCTTGTTTATGTTACTAATCTGTTCTGGCTGGAAAAGGAAAGCATGTACCAATACACTATCTTAACTGAAGCATGTTTAAGCTATTGCTGGAATTTTAAGTCCCAGAGGACTTGAGAGAAGCCGGGCTTCCTGTATGCTTTTTCATTCATACTAGTTCAGCTTACTTATATTGATATTAGATTGAAATGTTTTGTGCATTATAGGACAGAAATATTCTAGATCATATAAGCAACTGTTCTTTATTATTATTAAAAGACATAGTGCTATATTTTCTAGCTCCATATGGGAAAGGTGAAGAACTTGGGAGGTGATCATTTTTGAACTGATGGTAGAAATTCCTTGCAGTTCTAGTTCTTTGAAGCACTTTATTTTAGACTGAAGTTTATCAGTCAGCTGTTCCTTATCAGAAGAAATGATGCTTGACAATATCATTTGATCATAGTAATGGAAAAGACATTATATATGACCTAAGTAATGTTATATTTTCATATAGGACATTTCCTTTTTTAAAAAAGTAGTCGATATTTAAATAAATTAATCTTTATTAATGTTATCATATGTGGTGAACTGATACTTAAAGAGGGACCATCTCATCAACTTCTAGGACTTTAAATATTTTTGAACCTTTCTGGAGGAGTGGGTAGGATATGGTGCTGATTAGTAAAACAACTGCACCTATAAAGTTATAGCCTTGGAGGGGTGACACTTGAAAAGCTATTATGGTTGTGTCATCAAAGAATACTTCAATTGAAAGGCAATTTTGAGCACTCCTTAAAAAAAAAATCAAACAAACAGGCAGACAAACACCTAAGTTCTTGTATGGGTCTGGTAAGAATCTTTAGTGCTGTCAGCCTGTTTTGTGCTTTGCTTCTTGTGGGCTTTGTGAGTTGCAGCACGTGCACCCAATTCTTCTATTCTTAGTCCTCTGTGTGACAAACCACGGCATAGACTTCTTGTTCTTTACATGAATATGTTTTTAATTTTTCCTTGTCTTTGCCCCAACCATAATATTTGTTTAATGATAGTTATAAATATTCTACACAAAATATAGATATAAATAACCCATTGCATGGATAAAGGAATTTATCCCATTAAATCAAGGATATTTCCTTCCTCTATCATTAGTTCTATGACATACCTGACTTCAGAAACGCTTATGTTGAGTGGATACTAGGATTGATTTACAAAGAGTTGTACTTAGTGTGAAGCTTGCAGGCAAAACAAATGACCTGCATTTAACTGTCAGTGAGTAAAAGATTGCCTTGAACATAGCAGCTGATCAATAAACGATAAATCCTTGATAAGTATATTTTTTCCCATCAAAGCCTTTTTTTTTTTTTTTTGCTTAGGCTGTTAGATAAATACATTGAATAATTTGAAGCTTACCCAACTTGTTTTCACTCTCCTTAGTGAGCACTTAACTAGGTGATGATGAAAGTAGTAATATTTAAAGTACCGGGAGAAGCAAACAGACTATGTGATCTGTGGACTATTAAAAGTTCCCCAGGTCACTGTATTAAAATTATTCTGTCTTGTTTATAAAGAGCATGAACTTTAAATTGAATCACCTTCAAGTTTAAATGAATAGATTCTCTAGAATTGTTTCCTCTTTTAAATTCTTTGTCTTCATTGCTTTTTAGCAGTGCTTATACTAGGAATTCATTTTGCAATTAGTTATAACCTAGTCTTTCTTTTGAAAATATCTACAACAATAGGATTTTATATTTGACAGAAGCAGACTAGTAGTTGATTAGGTTGATGGGAAAAACCCAGCTTTAAAAAAATGGCTTGTTCAGCAAATAACAGCAAATGTATTAAGTACATTTTATTTATTTATTTATTTATAATTGGTAATTGCTTTATAATGTTGCGTTAGCTTCTGCTGTACAATGAAGGGCATCAGCTATATGTATACATATATCCCCTCCCTCTTGGACCTCCCTCCCACCTGCCCCCATCCCACCCATCTAGGTCGTCTCAGAGCACTGAGCTGAGCTTCCTGTGGGACAAATTGGGAGATTAGGATTGACATATATATACTACCATTAGTATTACCCCTTTTAAATCATTGGTACACAAAGAAACACATTTAGATGTTTCAGCATTATTTTGGTATTGCTGTATTACTAAATTTGAGATTATACGAGGCAAATAAAATTCACTTTATATGAGATTTTTGTGTTCCTTTAGAATCAGAATATTTTATAACCCAAACTTTTTTTTTATTAAAGTCTCAATAAAATTCTCTCATAATTTTCTTAGGCTGTATGTACATCCAGACTCTCCTTTTACTGGTGAGCAGCTACTTAAACAGATGGTGTCTTTTGAAAAGGTGAAACTCACCAACAATGAACTGGATCAACATGGCCATGTGAGTACAGTGCTTGGACTATGCGGATTCCCTGGGATGGAATGGAGAAACCACATAAAGCTTCCTCCCTTGATGTCTCTTCCTCTCTCCCTTTCCCCCTCCCACCCTCCAGCTCTGAGTCATTCTATGAGAACATTAATATGTTCTACAGGGAACCTTGACTGCTATTGTCAAGAGGTCATTTACAGAGATGCTTATGCCATTTCTATGCAAGAGGGTCAGGGACCTCTGGCACCATGGATTCCTACTTCTGCAACTGCTTTAACACCTGCACCAACTAAACAAAGGGAATGTGCATTTTGGAGGTTACTACAGCCCATTCTTGGATTAAACATCTAATTTCTATCAGTGGTATATCAGATAACACAGCATAAAGGGAATGGGGCTGAGACTTCCTATGGGGGTTTCCCAAAGTGTGTTGTATAGAATACATTCTTGTGCGATGCAATGGGGCAAAAGGATTTTATGTACAAATAAATTTGGGAAAGTGCTGTTAGCTCATTATATATCCCCTCTGTAGAGAGCCTTATGAATATTAAAACACAATGAAGTCTTGCAGTTAAAAACAAAATAATTTGATTTTACATCAGTAAGGAGTTCATTAAAATGTTGAAGAAAAGAGAAATTGGAATTCTTAGCTCTTATCAACAGTTAATAGAACAAATAGCCATTGACACAGGCTTTTCCATATTTGCTAAGACTGCTTTTTAAGGAACTATCTATGCTGTTATTTCATGCTCTTAAATAAAAATTCACATTTTTAAAAATCTGTTTTAGATTTTATGCTAAGAAAACTTTAGACAGACATGCATGCTTCTTTTTGATGAGGAGAATACTGTTTCTTTTTTTGCCTCGTTTGCCAGAAAGCACATTGGGATTTTCATAGTTGCTTTCCTTGGCTTAGATATTCTGATATAATTATTCTCTCTCTTATCCCCTTTATTAAGGCTCCTGTTACTTAAGGTTTTAGTTTTTACTGGATTTATGCAATTCAGAAAAAGAGTTTCAAAACTTTTCTCAAAAAAGACGGTTACACATAGTTAAGAGAGAGCTCTAGACATGGTTTCAAATGGTTGATTGAACCTGGAACCAAGTAAATCACTTCAGGCACTGCCACCATCCATATGCCCACAGGAGATCTTGTTTATCTCGACCAAGTCAGAGTAACCAGGTTAACAACTCTGCTGGTGGCACTGTTGGGATGTTGGAAGTAGGTTAACAGGCTTCTGTTACTTGATGTATTGGAAAAGATAACTGACTTATTTTACCTTCAAGGATGTTGGCAGAATTGTCCTTTCTTTCAGATGTTTTCATTGACAGATTTTTTTTTTCAGGTTAAAATTTATGAAGTATCTGAGAGACATTTTCTGTAGGCCCATGATCATTCTTAATGTCATTCATATTAAAATTTCTTGGGCTCCACTGAAATCTTTGCAGAGATAAATGAAATTTTTTTATGGTTCTAGTATTCTCCAATGTGAAACTTTTATAAGAACTGTTTGAGTTTTTCCAGAAAGACCTGAGAATTCATTTTGAGATCAGTTGTCCAGAACTGATATGTTTTCCTAAATTTTAGCATCAGCTTCATGGATGGGAATAGCACTAAGCTATATTTCAGGAGCTCTGGGTTCTAGTCTGATTATGCTAAGATTAGACCTTGACAAATTGTTTAAGTCTTACATGGTTGCTAATATCCATTTTAGCTTTAAAATTTTATTATTTAATATAACTCTGTTACCAGAAATAGTGTATTCTGAAAAGTACCAGGAAATATTTTTAGATCCTGTGGTGTTTAGCCAAGTTCTTTGAATCAGTCCTAAAGAAGCCCCCTTTGTAGATGCATTCCAGGAAAATTTCTTATTTCCAGGAATTTATTTCTTCGATGAAACAACGTCTACATTTTTATCAGTGTTTCTTAGCCCCATGAAAGCTTGAGCTGAGTTTCAAGGAGCCTTGGGATCTGAGACTCAGTCTGCGGTCTGAGTCTGTCCAACACCCTTTCCTAAAGGAAATTAATGTGGGAGTGGTATAAGGAAGAGGGGACCTTATTTAAAGCTTAGGTTTTTTTCCATTGTGTGTGTGTGAGTGTGTGTGTGTATGATTTGAAAACTCTATCTTCTTAGTAGAACATATAATGAATGGTCAGGTTTTTCTTATATCAGGATTAGGAGGCAAATGTTTACTTCTGTCACTTCAAGTTTATTCCAGTTTTATGACTGAGCATAGGTATCTTGAACTCCTTGGAATAAATGCATTACACAAAGAAATAACTTTTTTTTAAGTTTCTTTTGATTCATTTGAACGTCTCATTTGTTTCAGTAATTCCTATTCAGGTCTGGAATCATAAAAAGATGGCATGTTCAAAAATTCAATGCCAGTTAATGCCCTGTAACTTTGTTGGCTTGTATCTCAACATGGAAAGAGATTGATTCTGTATCGGTTATCTCACAGTGACTAGTATTTAACTCTGCTAAAGTCAACCAGTGTTAACACTCACCCACCACACCCAAGTTAGCCAAAGAACAAGAGAGCAACAACACTGCATGCCATTGACCCTCGTCCTGCCACAGCATGTATCAGACACCTCCCCTGAGAGCCAAGCTCTCTGCTAGGCCCTTGGGGTGAAGGGCATACATTGTAAGCCCTGTTATCCCAGGAAAGACATACCCAATTTTGTAGATTTAGGTAGCTGTCTGGGTTGCGGGGCAGGGGGAGATGTGGAAAATCTTTAACATCTGAAAGTAAGTTTTGTTGCTCAAATTTCATAATGGTAAATTATTGTATTTTATTTAAATGATACATGAAAAATACTGCCTTGTTAACAGGGTATATTTCTGATCTCTAAGTACCAGACAACTTTTAGTAGCTATGGAATGGAAGACATCCATCACTAACATTCTTATTTAGTTTGTAACTGGAAGTCAGTAATCAATGAAGTTGTCAGAAATGATGACGACGACAATAATAATACAGTTTACTAAGCACTTCCTATTTGCTATGTGATTTACAAGGGTTACAGCGTCTGATCCTCACCACAACCCCTGTGAAGTTAATACTGTTCTTGCATTTAAGAAAATGAGGTAAGAGAGGTGAGATCACTTGGCCCAAGATTAAAGAGCTAGAAAGTAGCAGATTCAGTATTCCAACCAAGGTCTACCTTATACCACACTGCCTTTTAAAATTGTTTTATTCCCTCCATCACATCTGCCACCCACCCCTCACCCCCCACTGCCCCAAATAACAACCTAGCCTCCTCAAATATGTAATTTCTTACTTTAGAAAATTTAGAGACATACTGCCTTTGGTCTAACCAGACTAAAAAACAAAAAGCATTTTTTAAAAAATAAACATCCTCCAGATGACTTTTTCCTCTATCATTTTAGAAAGGACACTTGAAACAACCTGTATTATTTACAGTTGGTTTGGTAAAACGTGATTCACAATACTTGCAGTATCATGTGAAAATTATTTGCGTGAAGAATGGAAAGGGTAGATCCTAATCTTAAAACTGCATTTGACACAGTAGATTTTATGGTTCTTTCTTTGCCTCATTGTAATTTGGCCTGTTTATTAGCACTATAAGTACTTAAAATCCAGTACTGTACTTCCCACTCTTTGCTGCAGATAATTTTGAACTCAATGCATAAGTACCAGCCACGGGTGCACATCATTAAGAAGAAAGACCACACAGCCTCATTACTTAATCTGAAGTCTGAAGAATTCAGAACATTCATCTTTCCAGAAACAGTTTTTACGGCGGTCACTGCCTACCAGAATCAACTGGTGAGTATACCCTTCACAATTTATTTCCCGAATAAGATAAAGCTTTAGGAGAGTTATCTTCTTGGAGAGAAGGGCTATCCCAGTACTCAAAACAGAAATTCACTTTGGAGAAAGCTATGGAGAATCAGCCCCAGGACTTCCAAATATGTTGAGTATCCATGGCTCAAGGTTATGAAGGTCTGTATTACACCATCTTTCTTAGAACCTTTATACTTCTGGTCAGGCTGTTCACTGCTCACATGTCCCACCCAAACCTGACCCAATCTGCCTTCTCAAATTTTCTCAAGAACATTACCTGCTTCCTTCTCTTTCTGGTAGAGCCTCATGACATGTGTTACCATACACTCATTGCTTCATAAAATTTAGAAGTTCAGTTTTTCTGCTAAATTAGCACACGTAGTGTGCTAGCCAACTATCCAAACTACTGATACATTAGATATTTTGTGAGATTTATTCAGCTGTAATTCAGGGTAAGATAATTCTAGTAGAATGATCTTAAATGCCTCTTTAGATAATAGACTGTAGTATGTAAGCAGTTGTGTATTTAATTAACATCAAGATATCTAATTTATAATATTGAGTTATATATTTTCTATTCTCTGTTGTAAATCATATTTAAAATTTATGCATTTCTTCATCCATAAGGCTTAGTCCAACTCTACTGTAAATATTTATCAAAGTGTTGCTAAGGACTGAATCCTGTTAGATACTTCCCCATGTATTCTTTCATGGTCAGCATAATCTTGAAGGCCAGGGGTAACAGTAACATTCTTTAGTGAGGAATCTGAAGCTAAGAGAGGACAAGTAACTTTTCCACAGTCTGAATGGACCAGAAGTAGAATTCCTTTTGATACACTGTACTTTAGTAAAAGGAACTCACATTGTCAGTTTACTCTGGGTTTTGTGTCTTGCTTTTATTTGACTGGTTATAGGTATCCAGGACTCTTGCTCTCCTCATGTCTTGATGTTATATTTTGGGTTCTGAGTGAATACTGTTAGGTGCTGCCTGATAGATGGCTCAGAGTCCAGAGCGGGATGGTCAACCAAGCAAAAATGGTGTTGAGTCTCTCAGGAAAAGCAAGAAGATGAAACTGAAAGCCCAGGTAGCCCTACACAGATGAGGAAACAGGAAGTCAGAGAAGGGATGTAGAAAAATGGCCAGAGTGGGTATGTGTCTGTAAGGCATAAGCACCTATAATTTCCATATGACTTTGAGTAGATTTCACTTCACCACTGTGGCTGCCATCTTCTTTGCCTGTAAACTGGGACTAAGAAACAGACCATCTTAGGGAACAACTGTTAAGGATCAAATGAGATGCTGTACATAAACATGCCTTTGGAAATTGTAAGGCACTCTATAAATAAAGCACGTGGTGACTGTTGGACTGTCTCTGGAATGTCCAAAGAGGATTTGCCACCATTTGGATTTTTAAATGTTAGTGGCAACTTTTCAATGAAATAAATGAATGCACAAATGTTATACTATTTATCTTTAAGTAAAAGCAAAGTACTATAACTTTTTAATTATCCTTAAGATAACAACACAGCAGTGGCAACTTTCAGAGAATGCCCAAGCTAAAAATATGGGTATAGAGTGAAGCCCACAAAGCCCTAAAACATAATGCTATTTCTCTTAGAATCTGGAGCACTGACATCAACAATCCCATTTTTAATTTATTTGAGGACACATGTAATACAGGTATCACAGGATCTAAAAAGATTCCTGAAACATTTAATTCAATTTATACTAACTGAATTAGTAGCTTTTATATTATAAAACATCAGATTTATACTAATACAAGAAAACCTGCTGATGTCTGAGAATGAAATAAAAACTTGTCATATGGAAAGTTCATTGCTTTTATCAGAATTATCTGTAAAGGGAGCCAAAGCAAGAATAGGTAACTTGGGATTGTTTAGTGAAAATTATGGGCAGAACAAAATTAAGGAAAGTTCTAAGTGTAACACCTTAGATTTGGTTTAATTGATGAAGAAGCAATCCTGAATAAATATTGGCAGGACCTCTCATATCATGGAACACGGAATAGGAGGTTATTATCTACATAATTATAATAACAGCTAATATTTGGGTGCGCAAGGCACCATTTAAAGTGCAGTCTTATTTAATCCTCACAATGATATTATGAGATAGGAACAACAGTATTTTTATGTTGCATTTTACAGTTCAAAGAATGGAGGCATGGAGTTAAATAACTTATCCAATGTGACCCTGCTGCTCCCATCACAGATATGAATCCAGGTAGTTAGGTTTAAAAGCCTAACCTCTTTAGGTGCTTGGTGTCCCCAAGAAAGGGGAACCTCACCTCCTCTCAATGAATGGACCCTCAATGAATGTGACCCTGATGGATTCAAGACATCCTTTTTAGAGGGTTTCAGTTCTTTATGTTAATTTCTTTTCTTTTCTTTTCAGCAAGTGCTCACTGCTTACCTGCTGTGTGCAGGGAGCTCTTCACATTGACAGCAGCCAGTGTAACAAGATGGTAATCAACCTATATTGACAGTCAAAATATCCACTGGCATTAGCTGTTTCTAATAGGAGCCATATGCTTTAGTGACATTACCTCACTGAATTCTTTTGTTTCCGCTCAACATTTATCGAGAAAATTTTCAAATATCCCAAAGTTAAACAAATGGTAAAATGAACCACGTATACTCTCCACCCAGATTCAACAATTAACATTTTTCCAATTTGCTTTACCTCCCCTGCCCCATTTCTCAATCTCTGTACATGTACATACTTTCCCCCTTCTCGCAACCATTTGAAACTAAGATGCTTGCATCATGATACTTTACCTGTAAGTACTTCTACAAGTTTAGACTGACAATAAGATTACTTTGTAACCACAGTATCTTTACAACATCTAAAATTGAGTTCATATTAAAAATTTCGGGATGGACCTACAAATGTCTTTATAGCCTTCCCCCCCAACCCCCGCCTTTGAACTAGTATCCACCTAAGGTTCATGGTTTGGATTTATTTTAATTTAGAAGAATCTCTCTATATTTTTAATCAGTATCTCACTTAATTCTGACACTAATCCCCTGAATAAGGCCCCATAAGCCTCATTTTGTGGATGAAGAAACTGAGGTTCAGAGTGGTTAATACACTTGCCCAAGGTCACAAATCTGGTAAGTGAAAGAACCATCTTCTGGGTATTAACTCCTCCTTTTTGGTAGCATCCTGCTGGATTGCAAGGCCAAGAAAATGACCACTGACAGTGTCAAGGTTGGGAAACTGAATGTGAAAATACTGCTAAATTAAAATAGGCTAAGATTCTAATAAACACATATCCCAACACTAGTTGCTCCTCTTGAAAATGTTTATTTCTAATTAAGATTATAAATAGGCTCAAAATCCACCTACCAGCGCCTAGCTACCTTTCACTGCATCATTAAGTGTAACGATTAATATGATTAGTATATATCATTTCATTGCTAAATAACCCACAATAAGTGATTAAATTCAGTACTGCTTTTCTCAATAGATCCTGCCATGTCTGAGTTTATTTCTGTGCACCCACCTTTAAAGCCATAATCCCTAGCACAATGCTGTGTGTGTGTGTGTATGTGTGTGTGCTTTTACTTAAAGATAAATAGTATAACATTTGTGCATTCATTTATTTCATTGAAAAGTTGCCACTAACATTTAAAAATCCAAATGGTGGCAAATCCTCTTTGGACATTCCAGAGACAGTCCAACAGTCACCATGTGCTTTATTTATAGAGTGCCTTACAATTTCCAAAGGCATGTTTATGCACAGCATCTCATTTGATCCTTACAGTTGTTCCCTAAGATGGTCTGTTTCTTAGTCCCAGTTTACAGGCAAAGAAGATGGCAGCCACAGTGGTGAAGTGAAATCTACTCACATATATATTTGAAATTCAATTAATAGTCAAAAATTTGATTTGGTATACTAATGAGCCATTTTTGCAAATGGTTTATAGACCTCATAAGACCAATCGAAATTCATGTGGGGTGAATAAATCATTTTGGGGGTTAGTATTTTCATCAGTCTTATACAGTTTTCTGAAGTTATCCTTGATTCTTTCTAGGCCTCCTCACATTTACTGCCTTTTCACTGCTATACCATGCTTGTCTACTGATTTACCCATAATAAACATAAAATAAATATATAGGAAATAAACAAGTATGTACTAAGTACAGTATAAATATTAGAGTATTTTCATGCACAAAGAACAGGGAGAAAAGAGAGAAAGAAGATTTAAAAGTTCATACTTAGGACCGCCTTTATATCTCTTAAACTTTGGATAGGACATTATTTACATATATATTAAAAGCCAAATCAAATTTTCCATTAGAATTCGTGAAAAAGCTTCTCATTTATTGTGTCTGGTAGTTTTATTTGTAAGTAATGAAAACGGGACCTTTTTTCTATTTTTTCCTCTGGTTTTTGTGAGGAAATGATTGCATTTCTTTACATTATTAGATTAAAGCTAAATACATTATACTTTCAAAAAACTATTTTATAATATAAGATTTAAAGGTCATACATTGTTTTTGAGCAGGCAAGCCATTGCTGTAAAGTTGAAGTGTAGGTCAGGTTTCATTTTTAAATGCCTTTGGACAGATCTTTTCCTGATAATTGGAGAAACGGTCTCTGAGGGCCAATTTCACCTTGTGGCTGGGAACCCCAGCTATATTCAGTCCAGTAATATCACATGGAATAATAACTACTAGAAAAAGTCCCTTTCTCTTTGGTGCAGCTGGCAGTGTCAAAATCTGCCCTCCATTTATACATATATTTATCTATAAAGGAGATGTTGAAAGAATGAATTTTTTTGGTTAGGAAGTGTATTATGTTCCATATTATTAAGATAATACATGAAAAAACAGGTGTATTTTGACCACAATTAGTCAGTGATTTACATATATGTACATACACTTGAAACAGGATTTCTTAAGCACATACTGCTGTCCTTGTTAATTCTTCTTCCTCATAAAATGAAAAATATTGCTGCTTTTAAAATTTGTTGTTGAATCATAAAGACATACTTGTAGTTTCACATGGGTTCTCTACATACATTTTTGGTAGCTGACTATTTTTGGATCTTTCTTTTAGCTTTACCTTTGACATGGGTGATGCTGTTCAACAGCTTTACAAGCTGCAGGTATTCTATATTAGGAAAATGATGTCCAACTGACATCACTGTATATAACTCAGGTCTTTCTCTCATTGGTTCTCAAATACGTAACTTTTTCGTTCTCCCACATTTCATAAAGGGATATAAAACTATATCTGCAGAAATGAATTTCTTTCTATTAACTACTGGGTTTTATTTAAATATCCATGGAATAAAATCTGTGCCTGACCTTTTAAAAGTGCATGATTAACTAGAATGTTAAAACTTTGCTATTTAAAAATTACTTTATCTTAAAATAGAAAACAAAATGCTTTTTATGTAGACTCAAGAATTTCACCTAGTCTATAACTGGTAAACATATGAAATCATATTTCTGACTGCTTGTCCTGGAAGCAAAGTTCAAAAGACATTTCTGGGGTGCTTATTGTTGGTGCCCCAGTAGATTCAGAGTCTGTGATATCACAGTGAGCACAGTGGGCTCATTAAGAAGTCTACCCACAGTCCCTGTACTGCTAATCAGTACTACATAAAGCCTGTTCAAGACTGTAGTGGTTAGTTCAGGGCCCCCGTACAATTTTAGTAGTAAGAGATCCATTCAGCTTTTTTTCTCTAACTTCCAAAAGCAATTTTTTTCCCTGGAATTAGATAAAATAGTCCATAGAGAAAGTAAATACCTGGTTACTCTCTTGAGCTCCTTTTCTAATTAACACACTAAAGTTAAATCACTGCTGAACCAACTGGTAAATCTAGCTGTATGAGTACATCTTGTACTATTCTTGAAACTTCCCTTCAGTTTGAAATTATATCAAATGTAAAGTAAAAAAGTTACCATTGATACTCTTGGGGATGATGAAAGAAGGACCAAAAAGATACTGGAAAGAGAAAGTTCTAATAAATGAAAGAAAATTCCAAAGAAATCTGAAAACTTGTGTTGAATTTGATTCACTTCCTCATTCAAAGTTATGGCAGTAATACTAGATATGGTGACACATCAATTGAGCAACTAACACACACACACTGAGAATATTTATTTTCTACGACAACTCCACAATCATTACATTCTGAGCCAACAGTCTACCTCCTGGAAATATAAATAACAACAAATACAATTCTCAAAATCCTTTTCAGGGACAAAGTGGATCAAAGGTGGTTCTTTAACTGTTATAACAGATAGATAATATTTTCTATTCTTTTAGTTTATAAAGACTCAAACAAAGCTTGATATGGTTCACATTTTTTTGTTATATTTATTAAAAAAATTTTTTTTTTGGCTGCACTGCGTGGCTTGCAGGATGTTAGTTTCTCGACCAGGGATTGAACCCGGGACCCGGCAGTGAAAGCGCCAAGTCCTAACCACTGGACCACCAGGGAATTCCTGATATGGTTCATATTTTAGAGGGATGGCTGCAAAAGGACTTCGTTCAAAATTTCTCCATCAGATATTATTTGCCTTTGTCTCCAGAAAATTTTATCCATTGGCAAATCCATTCACTTTTTATAAATGAGCTTGTAAGAATTGAACTTGAAGACTTAACTTTATTGCTGTATCTTACAGTTGCAGTTTGAAGCTTTTATCTGGGTTTGGTTCACACTTAACATCACCTAACACTGCAGGGGACGTGGTGCCAGCTTCTTTAGTGGCACTTAAACCACTTCCAGTTCTATGTATGCCTCTGCCTGCTCCATGGAATTTTAGGGACCATGTGATCTCATTTCTGTTGATAAATTATTGTGAAAGTGTTTTCATGAACTATAAAGCACTTTAGAAATCTAAAGTATTTTCATTTATAATTATTCAGTAGAAAAAGATAAAGAAATCCCATTTTTGAGGATTTAAAAATCTTGTTGGTGTTTTACAATTCTAGAATATATTGACTGCTTAGGCTTTAGAAAATGTTTGTAATTTATTTCAAACAAATAAAACTTTTTATCTTTGCCCTGAAAACTGACCTTTAATACTAAATCCTAGCCTGAAAGAATGGCTAGAAGAATGGCTTTCACCCTTTAGAAATCCATGCCCTTAATTAAAGGGGTGGCTGAGTGTGAGAGAATGTTCTCTACAAACTCTTGATGGCCACACTTTAGGGGCAACCTCAGTGGTTCCTGTATATTTCTTTCTATGCACACAAAGACCTGTTGCTGTCCATTAAGAACAGGTTTCTTACTTATCTAGCTTATTTCCTTCACTGTTTACCATTGTCCATTAACTAAGCTGAAAAGGAAATTAGCAATTTTATTTTTGGCTACTCTAGAGTGAATGTGCATGGGACAATAATGAGCATTTCTGAGGCACTGTCAAGTGTCCTTAAAAACTAATATCAAAGAATCAATCTTACAACTTGCCAGTGTTAATGATAGAGAAGTTCAGTCTCTCTGGTAAGGATAGTGTGGGAAGTTCTATTTTAAGTGAGGTAAATAGCTTTTTGCAGCTTGTACATTGGTTAGCTCACATTAAGAAAACTTGAAAAGTAAAAAAAAAAGACTGTCTTTTGTAATGAAAAAAACAATTCTTTAGATGTTAATAGTTTAAAATGAAAAGTAGATACACTCTGATCAAAGGGAAAGTTGCTTATTGGCAAAATAGTATTTCAAACTATTATATATCTCAAAATAGATATATTTTTGATTGTGTTTATTCCTTACTTTGAAAGAGGAAGGCATGCCGCCCTCAATCTATAACTTTTTTTCCAGGTTAAGACTATTCTGTGTGTGTCTCTCTTTCCAAAGATGAATGTGGGTTCTCATTTTGACACAAATGAGCTATGACTCTCTTTAAAGGTGTCTGTCGTTCTAATTCCAATAATTCTCCTCCATTCCTTTTAGCTCTTAACACTCAGAAATTTTGCAAGTAGAGCATCTTTTAATCAATGTTTTATTTATTTATTTATTTATTTTCTTTGTAACCTAACATTTTTCCGTGAAGGTGCAGTGCATATATTTTAATGGATCTTTCTACATTAATATTGTGAAAATTATGACTAGCACAACATAGACACTTAACACTTCAGACTATGATTCTTATTAGGAAATTTTTTTTTCCATATAAGCATAGAGTCTGTAAGTAACATTATATGGGAGGATAATAAGAGACCCACTAATATGATTCTTATTTAGTCAGATGGAAAGGGGAACAGGGGTAAATTTATATGCTGAAAGCTTTATATCATGTATTTATGTCAGGTATTTCATATAGTATTGAACATGAAGTTACTATTGTGGTATCCATTATGGTATATATCGGTACCCATGGTATTAACAAATGAGGCTGCCAAGTCAGCATGAGGTAACGTTCTTGTTTTTATTCCCCATTACTCACCAATGCTGGCCTTCTAGACAGCTTCCCTATTCCCCAGTCGAGCTCTAGCCTTTCACTACTCTCTTAAATACTTCACACGGCAGCCACACTGTTTGTAAAAGGCCCCCATTTCAAACTGTCTCTATCCATTGACTTCCAGCCTGTTTTAGGACCAGTCTGTCCTCAACTACTTCCTTCTCTCTGAGGCCTTCTCTGACCATTCCACCCAATTTAGGCCTCTTGTGAACTTCCTTAGCAATTTTAACCTCTATCACAATACTGAGAGACATTAAGATATTCTTGGGGTGCCATGATGGAAAATGAACAAACTTTTTATTTCTGATTTTATTTCCTTGACCATGGAAATGATACAGTTTTGTTACACTTTCTTCCCTTTCCAGATAACCAAGCTGAAAATAGATAGTAATCCTTTTGCCAAAGGATTCCGGGACTCCTCCAGGCTCACTGACATTGAGAGGTAATGAGAATTTTCTGTTTACTTTCTTGCCTAGATAAGATAAAGAGAAGCACTAGTTTGTAAGAGCACACTCCTTTCAACACCAAAGAGCCATAACCTCACTGTATAGAGTCTCCAATACTCTGTATAGTCTCCAGTTCTCTGCCCCACCTTCCCTTCCAGTTATAAACCCTGTAGATAGGCAACTGCTTAAGCTTTGACAGCTGCAGCAGCTGGATCTATTCTACACTCAATTTCTGAGTGAAGTGGTTTCTTTGGACAGGACATTTTTTCAACGGGGCTTCTTTGTTATCAAAGACACAGTCCTCTACATGATATTAAGCTTCATGTCTTGAGTGGCAATCCACAGAGAAATAGATTCTTAATAGCCTTTCCCTTCTGAAGTGGATATATTTGTTAACATAAAGACTATAAAGGTAGTTTGGAATTTTGAAACAAGGAGAGGCCATTTAAATCAAGGGGTATATTTTACCTACAGCATAGACTGCTTATACTTAATAGGAAAGCTATCAGATCTCAGGACCTTTAAGAAGGCAAGTGACAATCATGTGCCGTAATTTACCCCACTTTTTATTTAATTAAAATGGTTCACACGGTGTGAGACTGTCTACGTGATGAGTAATGACTATATTGAGGTGCATAGTTTGCCCAAAATTAATGTCAAAAAATGTTTTTTTCAAGGAGAAGATTATTTGTATCCCTTAAACATACTATGTAACTTTCTGTACTTATTCTGTTTTGTTTTTGGTGAGCCCATTTAAGTTCCACTCTCTTTACAAATTTGAATTATATAATACAATGTTATCAACTATAGTCACCATTTCACACATTAGATCGTCAGATCCTACTCATCTTCTGTATCTGATCTTTTATGTGGCCTGGAATCTTTTGACAGGTGGGGTACCCTAGCTTTATCTCCAAATCTTTGTGTGATTTCCCTACCGACTGCTACATGTTTCTGCCACACTCTTTGTTACCTACCACATGGTCACATTTGACCTCAGCACTTCTCTCTAACCTGTCCTGGAAACTCAAATTAAAGGATGATTATGTGTTTTAGCAACATCTGTCGTATCCTTCCCTCATCCTTCCCAAATGGCAGAGCATAGGCGTGTGGTTTTGACTTGTGGGAACAGATATAGAAGCTCAGTGGGGAGACAAAGTATCCAGCAGGAGAGACTGAAATTTGGGTAGAACTGTGGCATCTGAGTAGAAAAGATTAATTAGTTGGAGTGCTTGACAAGTGACTGTGGGGTATTGAGAGATCAGGGAAGGAAACTTGAGCTTGTTGAAAAATCCATTGCAAAATGCAGAGAGATGGCAAGGAGATAACTCTCCAATTAGGTGGGACATAGGTGTGCAAATAGGTCATAAGACCCAAGTCAGTGAGAAAGTGGTATCAGCAGCGTGGGTGACAAAGGAGTCCATTTACAAAGGCTACTTGCATTTAGGTGTGGCCTTTTTTATCTCCTATTTCTGGAGTGCCAGAGGTACTGATTCAGACTGGGTTTATGCAAATGGGATTTTAATATGTGAACAACTTCTCCGTTCTAGTCAGGGGTCAGGCAAGAATGAAAACAGTGGCTCAGTCGGGAAGTAAGATGTGTTTTTACAGTGGGCATCATATCTTCTGTCTCAAATCAGTGGATGAGCATGGTATATAGAGACAAAGTCATGGGTTAGAGCCCCAGCTCTGCCTTTTCCTGCCTGAGTGATCCTAGAGAAGTCACCTAACCCCTGAGTCTGTTTCCTCATCTAGAAAAATGGAGAAAATAACCCTGCTTACTTCAAAGGTTTATTATGAGAACCATGTAAGATGACATTTATGAAAGCACTTCTAAATCTCAAAATGTAAAATAATTATATTTTATTAGATGAGCATAGTTTTACCCCATCTAAGCTACTTTTAATAGTCTTAATAAACTACTCCTAGAGTAAAAATAGCCCCTTTTGTTGCACTTGTGCTCATGAGAGACAAGTACCCAGACTCACTACCCTTTAGAGAGACGGATTTGATAACACACACAGCCACATTTTCCACTTATTTAATAAACATCCTGATGTGGGGAACACTCACATGTACATGAAGCTAAGAAGCTTTCAATGGTCTGAGGGCCAAGAGAGCATCTTATGTAACTAGCTGCAAGTTTGCAAGATGACCTAAGTAGTGTGAAATTGGCCAAGGTTTTGGATTTCATTTCCAGGTATTTCAGTCTGAATTTTTTCTAAGCAGCCTTTGGGGATGGGACAAATCAGATCAATTGATCTTTGGAGACCTAAAGAAATTAAATTAGTCTGGAGTCAGTTACTGCACTAAACCATCTAGTAATTGAATTGCTCCTTGTAACTGACTGAAAACAGCCCTATTTGTAACAATATAGAGAGCTTTTTTTAATAAGAGATCTGAGAGAAAAACACATCTTTTTAGGACATGATGACAGAAATTGCACTTTTCTAACCTAATTGAATATGATGTTATAAATATGTGACCTTAATGATTTCAAGTTTCCTGTTCTAGATTTACAGCTACTGTGTGGGACACCCAAACAAAAATGCCTTTAGGATTGGATCTGTTTGCCTTATACCTCTAAACTCACAGTATTATTCTTTCTACATCTGCACAAACTTTGAGGATACTCTAAAGGGCATTCTGGTTTTCTTGCTCTCATTTTATGAGGTTCCATTCAGATACCTGAATGTCTTACATACTTCATGTGCAGCCTTCTCCAGGGACAGCATCTCCCTCATTTATAAAAGGCAACTCATTACCAAAAGTAGAAAGTGTTTTCATTAGATGCTTTGCACATATACCTACAATGGACAGCCAAGAAGCAAATCAAAAGCTCAAAGGGATTTCTTAATATAATCTAATTTATAGTTATTTAGTTCAGGGAAAGAATTATCTGCTGGTGCCATATAATAAATAACTTACAGACACTCTATCAGTTGGTTTTTCTTTTGTGGGGAGGGAAGGGGCACTTTGTATAGTAAGTGAAGGCATGGTATTACTTCGGAGAAAGCAGAAATGACTATGAAGATATTTAAATGTTCAAAATTAAGTTTCTTCTGTTAAGTTTTTTTGTTTGTTTGCTTTGTTTTTTACAATTAGAGTTCATGCTTATTGCAGAAAAATACTGACAAGCAAGAAAAAGAGCATAAAAAAAGTAACAAAATCCCATTCACTCAGAGATAACCACTGACAAAACTTATATGTTCTTCCAGATACTTTCCTATGCACATATGAACATTAACTTCCTTTGAAGTTTACCACACACACTATTTTTAATCATTTTTCCCTTAATATCAATAGGTATATGTCTGTAGTATACTTTTTAATGGCTGTCTAATTTTCCATTGTGTACAATAATTTGACCAATCCTATAATGTTAGTTACTTAGGTTTCCCACTCTTTGTTATGACAAACAGTGCCAGGAAGTAAAATGTATATCTTTACACATGTTACTCATTATTACTATAGGATAAATACTAACAAATAAAAATGCTGTGTAAAAGGATACACATTATTTTAACCATAATGTTATTTTTAATTGTTAAATTTTGGGGAAAACCTGAATGTTCAACAATAGGAGAATGGTTTAATAAATTTTTATAGTCATGCAATGGAATTCTTTAAAATTGTGGTAAAATATGCATTTTTAAGTGTATAATTCAGTGGCATTAAGTACACTCACAATGTTATACAACCATCACCATATCCATTTCCAGAATGTTTCCAACATCCCAAACAAATAAATCTGTACCCATTAAACAGTAACTCTCTACTCCTCCTCTCCACAGCCCCTGGTAATGTCTATTCTACTTTCTGTCTCAATGAATTTGTCTAGTTTAGGTACCTCATATAAATGGAAAGATATGCATGTTTTAAAGGCTTTTCATATATACTGCCAAGTTTCCTTCAAGAAAGATTGTCCATGTCATGATCAAGAGTGTCCATTTCTTTGCACATTTGTGAAATATGATCATCATCTTGTTATCTTTGCCAATTTGATAGGTGAAATTCTGCATTTCTCTTTTGTAAATTGACCTATTTATGTCCTTCGCCCATTGTTTTTTTCTTTTGGATTGTTCATCTTTTCTCTTATTCATCTATAAAAGCTGTTCTTATGTATTAATATTTTTATTGTTAATATATATTGGAATTATTTTATCCGTTTGAAATTAGCTTTTTACTTATGTTTTTGATAAACAGAATATTTCATCACCAAATGTATTGTTCTCTTTATGATTTCTATCTTAAAAAGATTCTCTAGTCCAAAAAAACATAAATAGGTAAATATTCAACTACAGATTTTCTATCGTTTTATTGCTTTCTAGGTTTTTATTTAAATACTTAACTCATGCAGTATTGATTTTGTATAAAATAGATGTTATTGTATATTTTTTATAAGTGGCCCCAAAACTATATATTTACTAATATATTCCTTCCCACTTTTAAAAAATTTCCCCTTTATCATATACTAAATTCTTACCTATAGTTGTTTTTAGTCTCTTTATTGATCTGCCAGTATTGTATTGTTATAATTTTGGTAAATTGGTATAATATATAAATATTTGATGATAGGTATAGATATCTGATATGACTAACTCCAGATCTTTTTTTACTTGTCATTTTCAAATTTTCTTGACATTCTTTGACATTTATGCTTCCAGTCTCTGGAATTTTGTCCAGTCTTCCCAAAAAACGTCATTGGAATTTTGATTGGGCTTGTGTTGAATTTATGTAATAATTTGGGGGAGAAAAATGATATCTTTACAGTATTGAGACTTCTAGGAGTATGTCATATGTTTGTCTTTTTACTGAAACCTCTTCTTATGTTCTTTAGAAGTTTTGGTATTTTCAAGTTTATAAGTCCTACACAGTTTCTTAGGCACAAAGCTACATTGTCCAGTTAAATAGCCACTGGCCACAGATGGCTAGTGAGGACCTGAAATGTGGCTATTCCATATTAAGAAATACCATAGGCACCAAAAAACAAAACAAAAACAAAAAAACAAGCAACAAAAAAACCCAAACACTGATTTTTAGGGTTTAGTATGAAATAAAAGACTGAAAGTATCTCAACAATAGTTTTAGGATATTGATTACATGTTGAAATAATATTTTGGAGACATACTGGGTTAAATAAAATACTAAAATTAATTTCACTTGCTTTTTCAAAATGTGACAACTAGACTATTAAAAATTACATACGTGGCTCACGTTACCTTTCTTTTGTCTAGAATGTACTAGAATTTTTAATTAGAAATCGGTCTAGTCTGTAAAAAGCTATTGATTCCTATATGTCTTTGGCATCCTGCCATTTTATTGAACTTAAAAAAAATAGTTTTAACAATTTTTCCTTTTATTCTCTTGAGTTATCCACTTAGGTTTCTATATCATTTGCAAAAATGATCATTTTATCGTTTTCTTTCTAGGATTTACGCCTTTAACAATGTCTTTTTCTTGTTTTATTACACTGACTAAAATTTCCGGAATACTATTAAAAAGTGATGATAGTTAGCATTTTTCTCTTGTCCTTGACTTATTTAGTAACACCTCATGTTTTATCATTATATATGGTTTTCATTGGCTGTTGGTTTCAGATTGATATGCTTTATCATATTGAGGTATGCCTAAATTAAGAATATTTTGCTATCCTGAATGTTAACTGAATTTATATTAAATGCTCTTTTAACATCCACTGAGACAATTTAAATTATTTTTCTACTTTTAAATAACAATATGATTAATTCTAGTCATACTATGTTGAGCCATCCTTGTATTTCTGGAATACATCCTATCTGGATTTTATCTGTTTTTCTTGTAATATATTGCTGGATTTAACTTACTCATATTTTATTTAAGACTCTTTGTATCAGTCTTCATAACAGAGATATACTTTGTGTCTTCTTTACTTCTCTGTCAGTCTTTGGTATCAGGTTTCTGCTAGTTTGTTTGAATAAACTGAAATATCTTCCTTCTTTTTATTGTTTGATCCGTTTAAATCCAAAGAAGTGATACTTTACAGTCTTGCCCATAAATTCATCTGGGTGCACTATTCTTTTGAGGAATACTTCTTTAACTCCTTTCTTAGTTTGTTCCATAATTTATCAGTCAAATGATCATTTACTTCTATCCCATTTAATGCCTGTCTTGAGTTCTACTTTGTCTCATCTTATATTGGTATATCTTAACATTTTTTGCTTTTATTTGCCTTCCAATTTTTAAAAATCTTTGTCCCTACAGCAATAGACCCCTCTTTCTCTTGCATAATCAAACAAATATCTTGACATTTCTTTCATTAAGTAAAAAACAACCTTCTCTTGATGCCATGTGTCTCTTGAGTTACTGATTTTCCCAGTTTTCGACTCCTTCTTATAGTAAAGCTCCTTAAAAAGAGTTGTGTGTATTCTCTTCTCAGTTCCTCTCTTCCCTTTGTCTCTTCTACCCTGTCATTTAGAGTTTCACCCACACTACCCCACCAGTCCACCTCTGTCCCGGTCACCAGTGAACTCTCCATTGCTAACCACAATGGTCAATTCTCAGTCCTATCTTACTTCACCTATTACCAGGGTTTGACACTGTTGTTTATTCTCTCCCTTTTTCCTCTTTGCTTCCAAGATCTCTCACAATCTCTGGTTTTTATTCTACTCCATTGGCCATTCTTTCTCCATCCCCTTGTTGGTTCTTCCCCTTGTCCTCCATCTGTAAACAGTAATGTGTTCCAGGCCTTAGTCCTTGGACCTCTTCTCTTTTCAGTTCGCATCCCCTTCCTAGGTGATATCACCAGTTTCATGCCTTTAAATGCCATTATATGCTGGCTACTATCAAATTTACATCTCTGGTTCTGGCCTCTCTAGAGTCGAAGCTCTGGCTGGCTATTTCTTTTACTTTTCCGTCTCTGCTAAGGGTACCTCACATCTACAACAGGATGCCCAACTACACTCTTCAACACCTGCTCTCCTCTTACAGTTCCCTTCTCAGCTGCATCCCTCCCGTTGCTCCAGCCAAAAGACTGGGTGTCACCCTTGCTGACCCCTCTTTCTCTTTCCACATGCAGGCAACTAATCATTCTAACTATATCCAGAGGAGTCCAACTACTTCTTACCATTCTCACTGCTACCACTCTTATCTAGGACAATACCATCTCTTTCCTGAATTATTACATTAATTTCCTAATTGATCTTTCTACTCCCACTCTTACTGTTCTTAAGTCCATTTTCAGTTCACCAATCAGAATGATCTTATCAAAGAAAGGAAGTCAGATCACATCACTCTTGCTCAGAGTGACTCATCTTCCCATTCACAGTAAAATCCAAAGTCCAGACAAGGCCTGAAAGGTCCCATAGAATCTGATTCCAGCCCTCCCAGTTACCTCTCTGAACTTACCTACCTTTGTCTTGCTCACTTTCCTTTGAACATGCCCAGACCCATCTTAGCCCCAGTTAGGGCCTTTATACTTACTTACCCTCTGCCTAGGTTATGCAGCCCCCAATACCTGGTCCAATGCCTTGTCTTTTGCTTCCTACTATATCCCCAGAGCCTAGAATAGTGCCTGGGATAGAGTAAACACTCAAATATTTGTTGAGTAAATAATGATGTGTCTTTAAAGATGTCATACAGAGTATCTGTATTTTTAAAACTTTGTCTGAAGGTCTTTGTGTTTTAGTTGAAAAATTTAATCTATCTCCAAGTATCATGACCACTGATATATTTGGTATTGTTTCTTTCTACCTGTTTCTGCTCTCTGTTTAATTCAACTATTTGTTTTACCCCTTATTTTCTCTTCCTGTCTTTTGTTAAATTTATCAAGTCCCAGCACCACCCCCCACCCCACCCCGCTTTAATTACAGTTAACATTCCACAGCCACCACATGTCAGCCAGTGAGCTATGCAGTTGACACATTTTATTTCAGCTACACTTCAAAATAATTCTCTAATAAAGAATGACTATCATCCCTATTAAGATGAAGCTTAAAGAGATTAATACTTTATTCAAATTCACATACGGTAATTTGTGACAGCTGAGCCTTATACCAGGTTAGTTTGAAACCAAAGTCCTTTCTCTAATGTTCATTATATTTCTTTTTAATATAATTATGCTTTTAAATTCTGAAAGACATAATTGTAAAATTGATATTTCTCTGTTATTGTTAGGAATGAAACTATACATTTTCTTTTCTTGTAAAATAGGAGATATTTAGTATGTGATTTTTTCCTTGTACTGCCCCTCCCTCAACCTATAGCATTGATTTAAAAAATCTGGGATTTAAAATCCAGTTTATTCATGCATCTTCTTTATCTTCTTTTTCAATTCTTTTTCTTAATGTTAATGTAAGGATCACAAATACGTCAACCACAATCATTTAAATTTAATTCTAGTCACACTCATTTCATTGTTTAACGCTCATTTCTTCTGTTATACTCTGATTACTGGAATTGTGTTCTGACTTTATTCTCAGTTGTTGAAAAATGTTGAGTAATTGGTTGAGGAAGGATATATGGGTGACCCTCTTTATCAGTTCATACATATCTGAGAGGATCTGTTGCCATTATTATAACCTGACTAGCGTCACTGTCTTTCTCCTCAGAACTCTTTCAACCTTCCTTTGTCATCTAGTTTTTAAATACTGTAGATAGGGTAAAAGCTGATGCTAAATTCACTCTCTTTCCTTCGTTGGAAAATTACCTTTTTTTCCTATCTGATAAAAATGCTTTTAGAAAGTTTTCTTTGAAATTCAGAAATTGTACCAGTATTTGTTCAGTTGTAAATTTTTTTCATTCGTATTTACAATGTAACTGAGCCCTTCCAATTGAAAACTCAAGTCGTTACTTATCTCAGGAAAATTTTCTTGTTCTTTTTTTTTCCTCCTCTTCCTTATTCTTTTTGCTTCTAATTGTTCTGCTCTATTCAGACCTACTAAAATTCCTATTATATAAATGTTACAACTCCTGAATCTATTCCCTACTTCTTTCATCTTTTGTTTAATAATTTTTATTTCTTTAACTGTTTACTCTGATATTGGAAGAATTTCCTATATGAGTCTTCTAATTTGTTGATTCTGTTTTCTACAGCATCCGGTATTCTGTTTGCTGTCCTTATTGAGTTCTTTTAAAATGTGGTAATTATTATTTTGTCACTTTCAAGTATACTTTTACATTTTCAGATTGTATCCTTTTCATTCCTGCTAGTCCCTGCTTTATTAGTATAGGGTCTTCTTAAATCTCACTAAAAACTTGAAACTACAAATTAGAGTCTTAAAACATTTGTTTCTTGGAACAAGTCTGTTTCAAAAGAGATCACTTGTTCCGTTTTTAAAAATTAGTTTTCTTCTTTTGAATTGCTGAGTGTTTTGTAATTCCAATTATCTTTCTCTAGCTCATGTATAGAATGGGATGTCTGTTTAGCGTTAGGAGCTGAGATTAATTGTGAATAAAATCATGTGGCTCTTTGTTTAATCTTGCAGGTGCAGACTGAAGAAGGGGTAATAATTTAAACTTACTGTGAGTGTGCCAATTTGGAAATAAAATTATTCTATTTGGGTTAGGAAGTTGTTGCAGGTAGGTGGAGATAGCCTTGGAAAAGGGAGTTTTACCTTTGCATTGATTATATTACCCTGTCTGCCTCAGCAGCTGGAAATCAGCTGTTCCCTCACCATGCCCAGCAAAGCAACCTCATGGCCCTCCTCCAGAGCCGGTGGTGGTCATTAGCCCCGCACCCTTCAATGTACCAAGACCACAGTGTGCTAGCTGAGAGGGTGCTGCTGTGGGATCCCTTCCTCATGGCCTCCAGCCGTGTAAGAATCTGCTTCTCATCAACTGCTCAAAGATCTGCCATTATCATTAATCTCCGCTGCTCCAAGGTGGGGTTTAGGTGAAGCTCTGACAGAGGGCTTTTCATTTCTTCCCCATTCCCCCAAGTAGCTTTCCTCCCTGTACAGCGATGAACCGCACGCTGTTTGATGCTTCCCTCACTCCTTTTCTGTGGCTAAAATGTCAAAATATGCAGTTGGCACTCTCCCTTCACACTGAGAGTCTCTATAAAATATGTTTAAAACTCCCTGGGATTGAACAAAACTTTCAAACACATGAAATTTGGACACAAGCCCAGAGGGAATCAGGCCTTCTTGCTCAGAGCTCAAACACTATTAGTTTAGATGAAGAAGAAAACTTCAGGAAACAAAGTTGCAAATCTGCTATTCTGGAAATTTATAGTTTTACCTGCATCAAGCCATGGAGCAGCAAGTATTTTGGCAGGTTTGCTAAAGAGGTTCAGTTTATGGATAATTCCTAGGTCTTAAATAATGACTTCTGGTGCTAGAAAGCAAGCAGTGTTGGTTCTAACACAGCTCTAAGCTGGCTTCTGGAATTTCTGAGGCAGTAAGGTTTTCATAAAGAGCAGTGTGGGGTGAGTGGGGCCCATCTCTAATCAGGCAAATAGCTTGGAGCAGGGGTTGGCAAACCCTGCTGTCTGCCACCTGTTTGGTATAGCCCACAAGCTAAGAATGGTCTTTACATTTTAAATGGTTGAAGAAGTTATAAAAATAACATTTTGTGACATGCAAAAATAATATAAAATTAAAATATATTGTCTATAAAGTTTTATTGCAGGACAGTCACATTTTTCAATTTATGTATTGTATGTGGCTGCTTTCATGCTACAGTGACAGAGCTGAGTATATCTGACAGAGATCCTAAGGCCTGCAAAGCTTAAACTATTTTCTACCAGGCCTTTACAGAGTAAGTTTGCTGATCACAGGCTTAGAGCTTTAAGGGGCTGTGGAAATGTTGGCAGCAAGGAAAACTTCTACCCAGAAATTTTACCTCCTTAGGATGGTATTTAAAATGAAGAAACTCAGAATTTCATTTTGAGGCCCATATGGTGATGCTAATTGACAAAGCTGGTGAGATCTGATCTCTGCCAACACCTTATCCTCCCTATCTTTACAATGGTAGTTTTTGAGACATGCCTTAGGGTCATTTTAGCACCTGTAGTTCAAGCCAGAAGATGACAGAGTAGGATGACAGAGTAATAACTTCAGAGATGCATACTTAAGATTCTCTGTAAATTTCAATTATCTATGTTATTTTTATCCATCGTCTAATCTTGTGCCTCAACTATAATAAATAACTGAAAACTAGGTTGTCATTTTTTTCCCTCTTTCAGAGAAAACTTTCAGGGCCTTTAGAGAACAGTATAAAAGGTATTTGGGAAAGCTGGTGTTAGAAAGACTCCGAAAACATCATCCAGTTTATTGTTAAAGAATTAAAACACTTTTACTAATATTTCCCAAATTTGCATTTTAAAATGGAAAAATATGATATTTAAAATGTGTAAGAATCCAGTACTCAAACTTTAAATAAGTCAAATGTGAGCCTCCACTTCTCAGAATCCCCCTCCCCAGAGATAGTCTCTGTCCTCAGTTTGAAGGATATGTGTGTGCACACCCACATGTACTTTAAAGGTAAAATCCTACTTAAGTTCATACTGATACTTTCTATTTCAATTCAGGATGATAAAGTTTTTACTTAACCTCTCTGACCTTTTATCTGTACTTCTTTTCTCTCATGCTGAGCCTCTAGTTCTCAGTAACACCAGGAATGACAGAATATTCTGTCATTGCTCCTTTTTTGCTTTATCTCACAGCATAGAGAAGCACAGCAATCTCAGAATATGTATGTCAGCATATCTCCAACAATGTGCCAACTAAAAATAGTTAAAAATCTTTCTGTGGTTCTTTTTGTCCTTGTTGTAGATTCTGTTGATACTACAGTGTTGTGTTTTTTTTTTAAGTTTTGTTTTGTTTTTTGTTCATACCACTAACCTAATGATACACATTTAGGTTCATTTGTTTTATTGTATTTTTTATTTTTTGGAATTTAAAAAAGTATAATTTTCTTATATGGTTATTTAATACATGATTTACATGGTTTCAAGACAAATCTACAGAACATGACTTATTCAAAGACAGTCAAAATTCTATATCTCCTCCATCCTATTTCTTCCCTCTCCTATCTGTAACCATTAAAAAAAAAGAAAAAGCATTGTTTATCCTTGTTTTTTAATATAATATATTATGTTTTTTAATATAAGCAGATACATGTTTATATATGCTTCTTTTTCTTAAATTTTAACACTCTATACATTTTCACCTTGTTTTTTATGTCACAATGTACATTAGTATTTTATTACATATATATATATCTGTACTATGTAAGTATATAATATACATGTAATGTATATAGTAATATGTTTGGGCTCAGTTGTGGCATATTGTTTTGTTATATTTAAATAGATATACAAGTATTTTATATAAATAATCTTTTACTATGTGGTCTATTTTATTAGCAACCTTTTTTTTAATACTTTTTTTTGGTAACTAGCAAGATTCATACTCTTGTTCTGTTTTCCTTTACACTAATATCTGTTAAGAACTCCTACTCTCCCTCTAATTTTCTTTTAAGTCCCCTCCTAGAAGCAATATTGAAATTAACTAGTAACTTCTTTTTTCTTCCCCCCTACTTTCCCTCTTTTTCAGCATCTGATTTGAAGTAACATCCTTTTAATCCCAGTTAATAAACATATATAATCAACAACTTTATTCTACTTACCATGTTCTTTCCCCATTCTCCCCCCCATTTTTGAGAACTGTATCTCATCTACCTTGTCGGAGAATACTGTATCCTTTCTGATAACCATGGTTTAGTCTTAGTTCTATAAGTAAATATATATTTAATGTCCCTGATGCATCTTATGTCAGTATCTCTCCAGTGTTTTGGTTGTCTGGAGTTCATTTTCTACTTGGTTCCTCAAGAAAGGCTATAGTGGGACCAAAATTCCTTGTCTTTTGCATGAACATGACAGTCTGTGGCCTCCATTTGTGAAAGTCAGTTGGACTTGGTATACACAATCCTTCCATCACATTTTCTTTCCTGCCATATTTTAGATATGTTGTTACTTCAGTGTCTCCTGGAATAAACTATGGCTGTCAAACTCTGATGACAGTCTAATATTCTTTCCCATATAAGTGACAGCCTTTTTTCTGGAATGATCAAAAGATTTCATTCTTTTTCCTTTGTTCTTATTGTCCTTGATCAAAGGGCAGAAGGGGATGCCCAGTTCCCAGAGGATTATCTGGACATGTTGCCTTCTTATTTCTTTCACTCATAGATGATGTGAAGGGACAGAAAGGTGGCATCAGTCTTCTGAAACATTATGCATTTGTTCCTCTTGTACCTCATGCTTTCTTAGAATGAGGAGTCCTTGGAGTACAATCCAAGACCCTCCCTACACTAACTTCTAGTGAGCTTGCCAACGGAATAAATTTTAAATTGTCAGAAGCTCTGCTGATGACCTTAGAGGCAGAGAAGTGGAAAATCATGGTGAAATGAAATGTAAGGATTATGTGGATTTTCCTTCTCTACATCATGGGTCCCATCCAGACAGCTGGCACTTGCATCATTTTGGTGGACTCAGTGGGAAGCTGAATGGAAGTCCTGCTCAGTGCTCTCTCCAGATGTCCTATAGTAGAGCCATTTCTTTAAAAAATCCTCCTCTACCTTTGAATTCTGAACATATTAGTCACTTTTTTCCTTAAAATGTGGTCCAGAATAAGACTTTCTGCAGTATACTTTTGTGTACTTAGTTCATCTCTCCTCCTCATCTTCACCTTCCCCTATTTAGGATACCTGCTGCTGGTATCTGGGCTTTCTTCTAAGCATTCTGGCTAGCTTTGGGAAAAAGAAAATTCTGACATTCAGGGCTCCTGAAGAAGTCATGCGTGTCATGAACTGATTAGTCCAACCTAATAGTTGTTACCCAAATAGCCGACAACATAAGTTCACATATCACTCCTTATATTCTATCTTTAGAAGAAAACCAGTATAACTGATTTATGCAAAGCAGAAGAATATATATATATATATATATATATATATATATATATATATATATATGGGGGGGAGCATTGTATTGCCTGAGAAAATAAATGGATTAAACTACAGCCTAGTGAATAGTGAAATGGTTATGGCTCATAACTTAGTTTGCTAATTCCCTTAATCTTTCATAAATACAACTATACTTGAGTATTATGGAGACTCTTATAAAGTAGATTATGCAGTGTCTGTAATAAAGTAAAAGTGAAACATAATTTCAATGAAGTCAGCTAAAAAAAAAACAAAAAACCCTGGATGTTAAAGGCAGCCACCACCAGTGAGAGGCAGGCTATTCGAAAGTAAAAATACTAAAGAAATCAAATGGCAAAAGCTAGTAACAATGGTCTCTGCTTCATTTATTTTAAGGCTGGAGTGATTTGGGGAGCCAACCAGTTTTGTCATTATACCAGTGAGGCAAGTAGGGCCCAGAGAGTGATCTGCCAGATCACACAATTAGTTAGTAGAAGATTTGGGGTTAGAACTCAGGGTTCTTTGCAACTAGTACTGGACTTTTTCAAAATGACTCTTTTTAATTTTTACTTCTGTTTATATATTTATAGACTCATAAATTGTTAGAGCCATAATGGATCTTAGAGATCATCTAATCCAGCCCACCATTTCCCTACCACACCCTCATTTTATAGGAGAAAGCAAAGCCCAGACACAGATAAGGAATCTGATCGCACAGCTTCTTAGTAAAGAAACATCTTTTTATCATCTCCAATGAAGGCAGAGTTAGTATAAGAGACTGTATGCATAAAATGGAAGTTATTTTGTTTGGTAACCAGATTAAAGTCTGCTTTTAAATACAATCTATTAATTTAATAAATTAAGATAGTCTGGTAACAACAACCACAGAAAGGAAGGGATGACTTTCAACAGAACTAAATTTTTCTTTTCAAATTATGTAAGTAGTTACCACAAAATTCTTTTAACTAGCAAGCTATGTTCCTGCATTTAAAACGTTACTCATTTATTCACAGCTTCTAAGAGGAAACATTTATATTACAAAACAGTCTCAAACAAATCAGCGGGTTTGATAGAGCAGCAGAGTTATTCACAACTGACTTATGGTCATAAGTTGTCCTCCTTTTTTTCTTGCTTGTGTCTTTCTTTCTATCTGTGTCTAAAGGATATTTGTTCCCTGCCTCACAATTTACTAAAGTTTATTTTTAGAGGCTGAATAATCTGTACTTTGCATGAGACCTTTGTTCTAGTCACAACAGTTAGACTTAAGAAACTAGTTTTTTTTTTTTCCACAGTGGTACAGTTTACTTATTTAAGTTGCTAATAATGATATAAAACCAGAAATGTGTATTACTATTGAAAAGAAAAATTAGTAGGATTAAGTCACATAAATAAAAATAAGCTAAAATCTAAAAGCTTTTAAAAAGATTATTTTGT
Source organism: Aethalodelphis obliquidens (assembly GCF_003676395.1). Lineage (NCBI taxonomy): Eukaryota > Metazoa > Chordata > Mammalia > Artiodactyla > Delphinidae > Aethalodelphis > Aethalodelphis obliquidens. The sequence goes on from NW_020837949.1 coordinate 41,919,526, forward strand.
TTTTCCAAAATGTATTGCATAATATATTTCTGTTCTCAAATTAAAATTAATGATTTATAATACAACTCCAATTGTATTATCTAAAGTTTTCATTTATTAAGTACTTTGTGGAAGCAACAAATATTGATATATTGTCTTCCAGTAATTTATAACATTATCTGCATAAATCTTTAGAAAAATATTGTGACAAGGAGTTGTTTACAAAGGCCTACTAGTAAAATATGATGTAGACATGAGCAAACTCATGAGCACGGACAACTTTAAATATTTTGTTTCCTGTAAATTAGATTTGATTTTAATGGATCTGTCATTTTCTCCCTGAATGCAGCTTTTTACCGGGTCTGTATTTAGAAAGAGAGAAAGTTAGAATGTAAATTGAAATAATATTTACTTTTTATTTAATTTTCTCTCTGACATGTATATTGTAGGATGGTTTAAATGAAGCATAGCAAGTTATAGCGACTGGAAGTCTCAATTTCATCTAAAATGATTATGATTATGTAACCAGCTTTAGGAACACACGATTTTGATACTCAATAATAACAGTGATTTAATTTTGTTACCTATAAACATTTATTGAGCACTTATTATATGCCAAGTACAAACATAAACTCTCTCTATATATTTAACTCATTAAATCTTAATAATAACCCTAAAAGCTAGGTCATATTAATATCCCTCATCTTGCAGATGAGAAAACTAAGACAGAGTAGTGAAGTAATTTGACCAAAGGCACACAACTGTCAAGTGGCAGGGCTAGGATTCGAGCTAAGCAGGTTCCAGTAACCACTACACTAGGGCAGCGGTTCTCCGAGTGTGGCCTCCAGGTCAGTAGCATCAGCGTTACCTGGAAACACGCTAGAAATAATATTCTTGAGCCATACTTCAGACTTACTAAATTAGAAACTCTAGGGTGGGATCCAAAAATCTGCGTTTTGACCAGCCCTCCAGGTAATTCTGATGAACACTGTCTTAGTCTGTTGGGCTGCTATAACAAAAATGCCATAGACTGTGAGTAGCTTAAACAACAGACATTTATTTCTCAGTTTTGGAAGCTGGTGAGTCTAAGATCAAGGTGCTGGCAGATTCAGTTTTTGGTGAGGACCTGCCTGTGGTTCACAGATAGCTATCTTCTCACTGTGTCCTCACATGGCTGAAGAACAGAAAGCTAAAGCAAGCTCTCCTTTCTCTTATAAGGGTACTAATCCCATTTATGAGGGCTCCACACTTAAAACCTAATGGTCTACCAAAGGCCTCACATCCTAAAATCATCACACTGGAGATTAAGATTTCAACATGAATTTGGGGGACACAAACACTCAGTCTATAATACACTAAAGTTTGAGAACCACTGCCTAGATAAAGAAAGCATTGTTCTCTCCCTCGTTCAAAGGCCAACAGTGTAGTGGTAACGGTGGTCATGCAAACACATGATTGCCATCCATCTAGTAAGTGCATTTAACGAGGAATATATTGGGTAAAGCAATGGTGCAAAGGAGAATGTGAAGGAAAAGGGAAGGTTTTGCTTTTTGATCATTAAGAAATTTGTACTCTAGTTTCAGAGATAGAGGAAGGGTAATCAGTTCAATACTGATAGAGTATGTTGGTTTTGCTTATCTAGAGTTTCAACAGATAGTTCAGATGACTTCCAATAGTTCTGAACATTTTTGCAGAATCAACATAATCATTGCAGCTACCCTGTATTTTGCCCACCTTCTGGCTATGATTGTGTCTCTTACATGTATATTAGTCTTGGAATTGATGGTTACACATTAGTCAGAAGAGATCTCTTAAAGATACCTAATGATGTATGCTTTTTGCCTAGAAAAATAATTTAGTGTTAGATATTAGAAAGGCCAACCTTCAATAATGGTACCCATTTTACTTATCTATTAAAATCCAAAGTAACTATTGTCTCTTACTTTGGGATATAACAGAACTGAGCATTACAAGGTACTGTCCTAGCTTGTAATACATAAGTCACTTAACCCATTAGGTGAGTCATCCCTTATTTTTCAGAGCACAGTATTCCAGAAATCCTCACAGTAGTCTTCCAGGCTAAATAAATTCTTTGCACTTTTCATTCTGCTGGAAACAGGGATTAGACATAAAGTAAACAACATGAGCTGTCTATTCTTCATAACATCTTCGAAGAGACGGCCCTGATTTGCACCACTGTTTTCAATCACTTAAAAGGCAATAATTTAATTATGCCATCCTTTATATAAGAACTGCCATTGCTTTCAGTTCCCTTCCAGGCCTGACAAAAATAAATCACTTCAATAAATCCCTTTTTTCTCCCTCTTAGAGACAAGAATAAGTAATGATACCAGTGATCTTCCAAGGACAAAATAAATATAATGTACTTTGTATAGAAAAGCAAAATATTTCACAAGGCAGTGATTCATTGTGTTACTTAAACAATTGATCTTGTGTATATGTGAAAAATGTTTAAATGATTTTATATAAGGGCATTTTTAGAGCGGCAGATACTACACTCTGCTTTTGAACTCAAATGCTTGGATAGAGCAGTCTATGTGCCTAGGATGGGCAACAGAATACACCTTAGAAATACACCATCCATAATTTCAGCTCATTGATGGTCACTCCTTTATGACTTTACAAAGAGAAAATATTTTCTAGGGTATCTGAAACAAGTTCTTTCCTCATGTGAAAATAACCACCTAATTCTTTTCTAAGTTCATTTTAAATATTAACAGTATGACACATGGCTTAGACTAAAAGGACATCAGCTTGAATGTATGTAATAGTTGTCATTTTATTAAAGGTTACTCATCTCAATTGACGTTTTTCTTAATGACCCAAGTTACCCAAAAAGACAGTCATGCTCTAATATTACAGTGAATTAAGTCCTTGAGTAAGTGACTCAGCTGTTAAGGCTACAGGGGTCCAACATTACCAGAGTGTGGGCATATAAAACTTAAAATATATGGCAGTTAGCAAATTGATTAGTTAGGGTCCATGTTATGCCAAGTTACCCTTTCTGTTAATTTCTTCATTTACTGGTGCCTCTTAGTAAATGATAAAATATTTTCATGTCAACAAGTCCAACTCAAGGGATTCAACAAGTTCACGGGATCTTTAAAAATAGCTTACAGTTTTAAACAGGTGATATGGACTCATTAAAGCTTAATGTTATATTTTATGATAGGTATAATTTTATAATAGAACTGCAAATAACATACTTTTCAAGTTTTCTGCTGACTTTTACATTCAATCACTGAGAAAAATCCTCCTGTTTGGATCACGTTATTCTGAATTAGGATTATTCATATGGGTGAAATAAACTGGAAAAAAATATAATCTAAAAGAATAGAATTTTTACCTGCTTTAGATATACTTTTATAGGGCACTAATATTTACTGCGTACCTCCTATGTGCCACTTTTGAGCAATTCAAATGCCTTACCTCATTTAATTCTCATAGTTATGGTTCTTATCACTATTATTTGCTTTACTTTTATTTTTCCATAGCACTATCATCATCATCTAATATGCTACACATTTTTCTACATATTTTTCTTATCATCTTCTCCTTCTCCCCCAGCCCTCTCTCCCATTAGGCAGGGATTTTTACGTTTTGCTTACTGCTGTCTCCATAATTCCTAGAATAGTGCCTTGTTCATAAAAGGTGCTAAATAATTTTGGGGGGGATGAATGAATGACTTCCCAATTTACAGATGAAGAGAGGTTAAGGAAGTAACAAAACTAGAATGTGAAAATGGTTTTAGGTGGTCCATATACTCATCTATCCATTCATCCATTTGATGAGTGACTTTAAAGCCCATGAAATTTCCAATATACCACATTGTCTCCAATGCATTTACTATATTGATATAAAAATCAGCATGATAATGACAAGTTTTATCGATTCATTATAAGTTCCCCAAGTATCAGCGTTAGACCAGCAGTTCTTCTCTTTTTGTCCATTGGTAGGTTACCATTTCTTATGATAGTTTATGATTTGTAATTAATTTTGAATAAACATGTCCAAAGTTCAAATGGTACAGAGGCATATATGGAGAAAAGTATCCATCACACACCTTCTCCTCCACTAGAACCACCTGGGGAGCTTTACAATTACTGAAGCCTGTGTCCCACCCCATAGATTGCGATTTACTTGATCTGTGGGTATGACCTGGTTTTGGAATTTTTAGAAGAGCCTCAGGACAGACTGTGCTTCAGGTAAAGGTAAAGCAACAAGGACCAAATATAACCTCTTGCCTTAAATAACTAAGAAACACACAAAATATATGAAACAATGCTTTTTTAAATGATACTGGACACAAGGCAAAAAAAGACAGTAATCCCTGAAAGATGGGAAACAAATGAGGTGAGCCCTATGATGGACCCAGCTTATAGTCTGAGAGAGTATCTAGGCCATGGCACAGGGAGAGAGAATATAGGCTGAGCCTGGCAGACTCCCTGAGTTGGGCACTCAGAGCTGAGAGTTCAATGAGAGCAAACAGTGAGAATCCACAGGACAGACCACAGGAGAAGAGAACGCCAAAGTCCTACCGGGGGGTCCCTCTTGAGTGTTCAGCTGGGAGCTGACTAGCACATGTGTGAGGAAACTACCAGAGGTTGCGGGGAAGGGAGCACCTGAAAAGACTGGAGGCAACAGTACCTAGTGTCCATACAGCGATAAAAATAACGCCTGTTCTAACTAGATGGACTGGAAAATCTTGCAATTTGCAGGGCATTTGATAGAATACTCAGACGGGTTTTGCTTTAATAGTGAGAACAAAATTAGTCCTAGACTAAACAGTATTCCAGTCCTACCTAACGTATCTTGAAAGCAAGACCCCAAACGATCACTTATTTCCAAGTAGCTTAACTATATCCTAGAACAAAGCTCAAGAATATTTATAAGAATACAGAAATATCCAGCAACCACCAAGATAAAATTCACGTCTGACATCCAATTAAAAATTACCAGAAATGCAAAGTAGAAAAATATAACCCATAAATTAACCAATTGAAAATAACCCAGAACTGACACAAATATTACAATTAGCAGACAAAGACATTAAAACAGTTATTATAACTGTATTCCAAATAGCCAAAAATTAAGTAGAGACACGGAAGAGGCCCAAGTGATCCAAATCAAAATTCTATTATGGTTTATCACAGGATATTGAATCTAGTTCCCTGTGCTATATATTAGGACCTTGTCAAAATTCTAAAGATGAAAACTATAATGTATAAAATGAAAGATACACTGGATGGGACTAATGGCAGATTAGATGTTGCAGATGAAATAATTAGAGAACTTTAAGACACAGCAATAGAAACTATCCAAAATAAAACAGAGAGCAAAGAGAAATTTTTTTAAATTTTAAAAAATGAAGAGTATCAGTGAGTTGTGGGGAAACTAATATAGTCTAATAATAATATAATATAGTCTAATATAATATAGTCTAATATATATAACTAATATAGTCTAATATATGTGTAACTGGAGAACTGGAGCCCCTCAAAGGTGGATGGGGAGATGAAGGAAGAACTATATTTGAAGAAATAATGTTCAAAAATTTTCCAAATTTAATGACAACTAAAAACACACAATCCAAAGAGGGCCAACAAACTGAAGCTCAAGAAGCATTAAGAAATAACACCAAGGCACATCATAATCAAATTGCTCAAAACCAGTGTAGAAAATATTGAAAGCAACCAGGGAATTAAAGACATAGTAGATAAGATAAGGATGACAGCAGATTTCTTGTCAGAAACAAAGTAAATGAGGAGACAGTGGAGCAACATTTCTAAAAGTGCAGAAAGAAAAAAGTCTGCTCACCTAGAAATTTATACCCAGCAAAAATGTTAAAAAAAAAAAAAAAAGCGGGCTTCCCTGGTGGCACAGTGGTTGAGAGTCCACCTGCCGATGCAGGGGACATGGGTTCGTGCCCCAGTCTGGGAAGATCCCACATGCCGCGGAGCGGCTGGGCCTGTAAGCCATGGCCGCTGAGCCTGCGCATCTGGAGCCTGTGCTCCGCAACGGGAGAGGCCACAACAGGGAGTGGCCCATGTATTACAAAAAAGAAAAAAAAAAAAAAAGCAAAATGAAGACTTTTTTCAGACACACAAAATTGCACTACAGATATGTTAAAGGAAGTCCTTCAGGTAGAAGGAGAATTATATCAGATGTCAACCTAGATCTACGCAAAGGAATGAAGGACAGTGGGAATGGTAACTACAAGAATAAGTAGATCGATTTTTTTCATATTATTCAAATCTTTTAAAACATAATTCACTGTTTAGACAAAAAAATAACAGTGTAGTGTGGCGTTTCTGTAAAAGTAAAATGTCTGACAAGAACGGTACAAAGGTTAGAAGAGAGAAATAAAAGTAATGTTATTGTGAGTCTTATACTTAAAGTGGTAACTATCACTTGCCAAGCAGATTGTGACGTGTTAAAGATATTTACTGTGAACACTAAATCAACCACTAAAAAACCAAAAGTTATAAATAATAAACAAACCAACAAAGGAGATGAAATGGAATTATAAAATATAACCTAAAAGAAGGCAAAAAGAGGAAGAAGTTTTTTTTGACAAAGATGCAGTGGTAATTCAGTGGAGACGGGGTCATCTCTTCAACGAATAGTGCTGGAATAGTTGGCTATCAATAAGCAAAAAACGAACATCCATCCATACCTCATGCTTATACAAAATTAGCTCAAGGCAAATTATATATCATTATGTGAAACCTAAAACTATAAGTACTTCTAGAAAAAAAAATTAAGAGAAACATTTTTTTTTTTTTTTGCGGTACGCGGGCCTCTCACTGTTGTGGCTTCTCCCGTTGCGGAGCACAGGCTCCGGACGCACAGGCTCAGTGGCCATGGCTCACGGGCCTAGTCGCTCCGTGGCATGTGGGATCTTCCCAGACCAGGGCACGAACCCGTGTCCCCTGCATCGGCAGGCAGACTCCCAACCACTGCGCCACCAGGGAAGCCCAAGAGAAACTTTTATGGTCTTGGTTTAGGCAAAGATTCTGGGATAGTATAGCAAAAGCATCCATAAAATTGCAAACAATAAATTGGACTTTATAAAAATTAAAAACTTCTGCTGTTTAAAAGACACTGTTAAAGATGAAAAGACAAGCCACAGCCTGGGAGAAAATATTTGCAAGTCATACATCCTATAAGGACAAGCATCCCGAATATATATTGAAATCTCAAAACTCAATAATAAGGAAACAACCTAATTTTTAAAATGAACAAAATATTTGAACAGTTTTACCACAGTTGATACATAGAAGCAAATAAGCACATAAAAAGATGAGCAACATCTTAGTCATTACGGAAACACAAATTAAAACTATGATGACATACTAGTACCTGTGTATTAGAATAGCTACAATTAAAAAGACTGATCACACCAAGTGTTGGTGAGAATGTGGAGGAATGGAACTCTCATACACTGCTGAGTGGGAATACTAAAATAAATGATACAACTGCTTTGGAAAATAGGTTGGCAGTTTCTTAAAAAATTACACATATACCGACCATACGATCCAGCCATTCCACTCCTAGGCATTTTCCCAAAAGAACAGAAATCATGTATATTTAAAAATACATATTAATATATGCAGCAGCGTCATGTGTAACAGTTAAAAACTAGAAACAACGCACATGTCCATCAGCAGATAAACAGGTAGACTATAGTATGTCCATACAATAGAATGCTACTCAGAATAAGAAAGAATGAACTATTAATATGTGAATCTCAAAGTAATTGAGCCAGATAAAAAGATACACATAAGGTATGATTTCATTTTTATAAAATTTTAGAAGACACAAACTAATGTGTAGGAACAGAAATCATACTAGTGTTTTCCTTGGAAAAGTATGTTGGGGTGGAGACCAGGGAGCATGATGGGCACGAGGAAACTTCTGGAGGTGTTACATACATTTATTATCTCACTTGTGGTGGTGGTGTCACTGGTCACGTAAGCCCAAATCAATCAAACTGTACAATTTAAATATATGCCACTTACTGTATATTAATTTTACCTCAATATAGTTGTTGTTTTTTAAGAGCTTTAGGTAACTCAAGTGTATTTGGGACAAATTTGGGAATCATTGCTCCAGTAGGTCCCTAGTTCCACACTACAGAGACAACCTATTCTACGCAGCTTCCTGTTCTGGAAATTGGAACATTCTGGAAATACTGTGCATATACAAACATACATATTTCTTGTTTTAAATTCACAAATGGTAGCAAACTTTATACACTGTTCTGTACTTAACTTTTTTCACTTAATATGTCTTGGTGATCATTCCATATCAATAAATATGGAATGGCCTCATTTTTTTAAACACCTACATGTTAATCCACTGGATCTGGATTTTGCCTGATCCCAGTGATTTTGGCTACATGAGGTGGTACTGTATGCTTATTTTAAAACCTTTTAGGAGTAAAGATATAACTTGAATAGTTGTTAGAATTAATTTTTCTTTTAGGCATACCTTTAAGTCTTCATTTGCATGCTATATGACACAATGCTTTAATCTGTATGAGTATACAAGCTTTCTAGAACACCAAATTCACTATTAGTATTTTTTCACAGGTAAAGTCTGTATATCTCTGTGAAATGTTGACAAGTATTACATTTTGAAAAGTTATTATGACATTTTATTTGCTTTCCTTATCCTCTCAAGATGAAATTTGGTGTTCGGTTTGTCCTTTATTCAACACACTTTTTAAAAATCCTTTTTTTGTCCTTTGGTGGTTAATTTGGTGTTGGTCTTTAGGCCACAGCTATTCTTGGAGATGTATACTGTATAAGCTAATCTGTTACCAACTTCCATTTTTGGCAAAGAAATCATTTGGCTAAACTCTAGCTGGGGGCTTCCCAGGTGGCACAGTGGTTAAGAATCCACCTGCCAATGCAGGGGACACGGGTTCAAGCCCTGGTCTGGGAAGATCCCATGCCGTGGAGCAACTAAGCCTGTGCGCCACAACTACTGAGCCTGCGCTCTAGAGCCAGCGAGCCACAACTACTGAGCCCACGTACCACAACTACTGAAGGCCACATGCAACAACTACTGAAGCCTGTGTGCCTACAGCCTGTGCTCCGCAACAAGAGAAGCCGCCGCAATGAGAAGCCCATGTACCACAACAAAGAGTAGCCCCTGTTCACCGCAACCAGAGAAAGCCTGTGCACAGCAACGAAGACCCAATGCAGCCAAAAAAATTAATTAATTAATTTTTTAAAAAAACCTCTTATCCGGTGTTTTTCTCTCTTAATGGCAGCAGGTTGAACTGGCAAATACCAAAATAATTTTTGTTTTTAAAGTTAACAACACTCTTTAGTTTTTAGACTATATTGCAAGAGAAAGACCATCTACAAAGACAATGCACCAATTTATTTGGGGGCTTAAATTCCCTAGTGGCCCTTTATGTGTCCTTCATATGTTTTCCATAATTTTCAGTCTTAAAGCAACAAGAATCTCAAAGTGGCCATTATCCATACTACCCATATTGTCATATACTCTATGCACTTACTAGGTTTATTAGTGAACATTGAGTCTTTTTTATGACTAATGATATTCTGAACTTTGGGCCAGTATTTTATCAGATGTTCAATCAGTGCAGTTCGTTATCAGGTGAGTATTTGTTTTGTATTCATTAGCTAATGAAGTCACAGGATTGCAGCTGTTTGTAGTAAATTCACCAGTCATTTTTTCACATCATTAAATTCCATATTCCTATGGTCAGGTTTTATAGCTCCTTGTTCACCTTTGACCCTAATTTTGTAGAATTTCAGGGAATTGTCCTTATCCTGTCCAGTTAGGTTTCTTGTATTTATATGCCTGAGGTCATGTTTCTGAGGCATCTACAATGAAATAAACGTACATGTTTTGAATGTTATCTTTCCCTGAAGTGGTGCTATTTTTTTAAAATATTTTTAAAATTAATTTATTTATTTATTGGGCTGTGTCGGGTCTTAATTGCGATGTGCGGGCTCTTCGTTATAGTGCTCGGGCTTCTCTCTAGTTTTCTAGAACACTAGAAACGTGTGGCCTGTGGGTTTTCTCTTCTCTAGTTGTGGCGCATGGGCTCTGTAGTTTGCGGCACGCGGGCTCTCTAGTTGAGACGCATGAGTGAGCTCAGTAGTTGTGGCATGTGGGCTTAGTTGCCCTGCGGAATGTGGGATCTTAGTTAGTTCCCCGACCAGGGATAGAAACTGCAGCCCCTGCATTGGAAGGCGGATTCTTTACTGAAGTGGTGGTCTTTTGGCTGATAAAATGGTTTTACTGACTGGTAAATCATCTTTAAGACTCCTCTTCTTCTCTGAGTACTTAGCTTTTTAGTTTACTCAGGATGTGTCACTCTCTAATCTAGGGAAAGTGTGGAGAGCCTGATTCAAAAGCATTCCTATGCCCGCTCACCCATCCGTACCTATGGAGGAGAAGACGATGTGCTGGGGGATGAGGTTCAGACAACACAAAATCGAGGTAAGACCGCTTCTGGGCTATGCAACTGCTGGACAGGGAGGTGATGAGGCTCCTAGCCCTCAGGGAAGAGACTGCCCCAGAGTATTTCAGAAGCCTCTTCAGGAAGGGACAGCCTGAGGCTGATCATTATTTTGTCTTTGCATCTTAAGTGATTATGCTGCCTAAAGCCTTCCTGTAGTTTGTTTTCCAGTAAAAGGACATTGAGCCTCTGAGTCAGAGCCCAGGAGTTATTTGTCTGTGATCTACTACCAAAGAGCTATTTGGACTTTGGGGGTGGCCCCTTAGTCTTTCTCAACCTCAGTTTGACAATCTGAAAATCAGGGAATATATCTGTTTTACTTATATCAGGAATATCTTATTAGGATCAATGACTAGAATGGAAAACACTTTTAAAAAGAAGATTCTCCTAGTGAACACATTGCGTAGAGACGGTGGCCCAGGTGGTGAGAGTAGGGGAATACTATAAAGTTCCTTTGCTGCAGATGTTCATAGAGGAGCCCTCTGCATCTGGGAGGCCAGAGAAAAGAAACCAGAGGGGGGTGCCCAGGCACAGGGATGTTCACATGGGGAGAGTCCTCTGTCATATTTTTATGTCCATGATATGGAATAGCATAAACAGTCAGAACATATGATGCCTCATAGCTAAGTCCAGATGAGCTACTAGTAATTATACAACTGGAAAATTCAGTGTCAAATTTTGTTTAAACTTCTGGATACTGTGATATAAGAAAAACTTACTCTTGCAACTTGTCAAATATCTAATAAAATATTATGGACGCTAAGCTGTCATTCCTGATAGTTTGTAATGATGTATATTACCATTATTACTTAGTATATTATTATATACTAAATATATGATACAGTATACATATATATTTTATTTTATATTGTGACAATTTGTTCTTTTCTATTGATGTGGCTTCTCATCTTGCTCAGTACTATGCTATTTTCATAAATGCATTATTTTGTTTTTGTAACATGATAACGTATTTTTATATCTGGTAGGGAAAATCTATCCTTGTTATAATTTAAAAAATTTTTAAATTCTGTCATTATTTGTCCCGATAATTTTGAGAATCGAGTTGAAGAGGGAAAAAACATTGGCATTTCACTGGCTTTACACTCAACCAATAAATTAATTTGGGAATAAATGACTTTTAAAAAATTTTTATTTTTCATCCAAAAATATGGCATGTGTCTCCAATTATTAAAATCTTTCCTTACATCTCTATTTCAATAGAGTCGTGTGAAAAATTTCAAATAAGTATCATGCATTTCTTTTCAGAGTAATTTCTAAGTATTTATGCTTTATTTTTGACAGTGCTTTTGTTTCCACATAACTCAGCTATGCTGAGTAGAGCTGGCATATTAAAATGTGTTTGGATTTTGTGTATCTGTCTTAAATGTAATCAACATAGTAAATGTTCTCATTATTTCCAAAAGAAAAGAGTTACAGAAGCTAAAGAAAAAAAAAAGAAAAACAGTCTTGTGGGTTTTCATAGTGGCTTTGGAAACCAGGTAGCTTTGTTGAGGCTTGTCTGTCCAGCCTTACTTATAGGGATGCTACAGAGGTTAGGATGGATATCAGCTATTTGGAAGTCTTTTAAAGGGAATCAGGTCATTACCTTCAGGCAGGTTGCTAGTGTTTTGGCGACTCTCAGGGAGTATGCAGGCCATCTATTAAGTCAGTAAATTCTCTTTTCCATATATGGTATAAATGATATATTCTTGTGTGGAAAGCTAGATATGCCTCATGATTGACCTGTCTCTCTTTTAAATTATAGATCTATTACATAATTTTAAAAATAAAATTGACCCTTACAGATAATGTAATTCTTTTTTTTTTTAAACATCTTTATTGGAGTATAATTGCTTTACAATGTTGTGTTAGTTTCTGCTGTATAACAAAGTGAATCAGCTTTACATATACATATATCCCCATATCTCCTCCCTCTTGTGTCTCCCTCCCACCCTCCCTATCCCACCTCTCTAGGTGGTCACAAAGCATGAGCTGATCTCCCTGTGCTATGCGGCTACTTCCTACTAGCTGTCTATTTTACATTTGGTAGTGTATATATGTCCATGCCACTCTCTCACTTCGTCCCAGCTTACCCTTCCCACTCCCCGTGTCCTCAAGTCCATTCTCTACGTCTGCGTCTTTATTCCTGTCCTGTCCCTAGGTTCTCCAGAACCTTTTTTTTTTTTAAGATTCCATATATATGTGTTAGCATACGGTATTTGTTCAGATAATGTAATTCTTGATTTGCACACTGGAGTAGAGTTTCCAGTCTAATGAGACTTTTTTTTTTCCTTTCAGGATCAGCCTTTACAACATCTGATAATTTGTCTCTCAGTTCCTGGGTATCATCTTCATCCAGTTTTCCTGGATTTCAGCACCCACAGTCCCTGACTGCTCTTGGCACCAGCACAGCATCCATAGCGACACCCATTCCTCACCCTATACAGGGCTCTCTGCCACCATATAGCCGACTTGGGATGCCTCTAACCCCATCGGCCATTGCCAGCTCCATGCAAGGGAGTGGCCCAACATTCCCCTCATTCCACATGCCCCGGTATCATCACTACTTTCAGCAGGGGCCCTATGCTGCTATCCAAGGACTGCGCCATTCCTCTGCTGTGATGACGCCATTTGTATGACTCTTCTAAAAATAGGAGAATCTAGATCCAGAATGTGCAAATGGGTATGGAAATATAAGACAGGGTTGGGTGGGTGGGATGTGGGGTGTTGGAGCCGGGGCTCTCCAGGAGACATGGGACCTATTAGAGAGGAGAGCTGGACTCACAATAAAACCAACCACTAAGGGAAAGCACCATGGACCAGGATTCATCTGTAGTGGGGGACATCTTTTGGCTTTGAGAGAGAATCAGTGTAAAGTTCTTAGCCAGCCTAAGTCCTGCAACTATTGGATATCAATGTACCAAGAAAGTGTAATAATACAAGGCAGATGAATCTTAAGATGCATTATTCCTAGTGGTTAAAAATGCTGTGTCAATGCAGTAATGTATAAAGTCAACATGTATAGGTTTTCTTTTTACTTTCCACAGGTTAAAAGAATCTTCAAAGAGGCAATACTATATAACATACCATAATGCATAATGACTAACTGAAGTCCATTTCTCCCTATAGAAATGAGAGCCAATAGAGAAGTATTTGTAGTGCTGTAGCTTAAGCATGTTTAGTTTTTCTTTGTGTTAGTTTGCTGGGGAAGGAGCTGAGATAATGCTAATGCATCCTAATTTGTGGATGAATAGGTGGTAATGACGTCACAAAGTTCTTTCTGTAATATTGAAGGGCCAGTACCTGACAAGTTCTTTTTCACAGTCTTTTCTTTCTTTCTAATTCTCTTTCTTGCAATTACTTGCCATTTATGTAGGAAAAATCTTCCATATACGAATAAAACTGAGGTTTTATTTTTCTGGGCTGCATTCTAAATACACTGCTGATTTATTCACTGAGGGACACTTTAAAGTCTCTACACCTTGACGCATGAGACTTTCTTTCACTACAATAAAAAGATGGTTGCCCTATTCTAAAAGGAATTTTTCTGCCGTGGGTACCAAAGCTCCCTTCATTTTTACTTCAGCTTTGGGAGACTTTATGGATGTTAAAATGCACCAGGCCAAATTCTCATTTTCAGTAAATCTGCTTTGTTGTTTGATTAGCTGCTGCCACTGACTGACAAGGATTTATGAATGACCATTCTAAATGCCCATATAGCCACCACTTAACCTTTGGTCACGAATAGGTATGTGTCCATCTATCTGATTGGCCCTTTTTTCTCACTGTATTACATTCAGTAATTCTACCATTTTTCTAGGTGCATGAAATTGCATGTTAACTCAATGACACCCTGACTGAAACATTGGAAGTGCTTATAAGTAAATCTAAAGGATTTATCCACTTTATTTTCAACTCTTGCTATCTTCTTAAGCCTTCTTTTAATATTTATAATAGTAATTATATTGTAGTTATATATAATTTCTGTATTATTTTTGAGCCATATATATCTAAGCATTTACAATCAGGGTAGTACATTTGGCATTTTGCAACAGTTCATTTCCCTAATAACAGAGGTTTAATGAAATTTGTAGTCCTTCAATTTTAGATATAATGCATTCTAGCTATAGAATTTAACCTGTCTTCTTCACAAAGCTCCCCAATATTCTTAATTTTTAATGTAATATTCATTCTACTTCATTCTGACTACAAAAGTATTGAATCTGTTCAAAGAGATGGGAAATCTTGCTGCTGAGAGTAGAGGTGTATTTGGAAGTCAAATGTAATATACTTATCACATCAAACTCAAGTGGGATTTTATTTGGTTGTTTTAATGTTAGGCTTTTCCATATCAAATGACTTTCTTGGGCATTTCCAGCCTGTGAAACAAGGTATAATTGGCACAACCTGTCTAAGTGATGCTACTGTTGGACCTTGCAATTGACTTTCTCCACTGTATTCCAAGGTTTGGTTATGGAGAAGCACCAGCTGCGTTAACCAAACATCTCAAAGTCCTATGGCAGACACGGTAGGCTTATTTCTAACTTCTTCCATGTTATGCTATAGTATCCACAGGTAGTTTTTTTTCAGACACAGCACAGGTGTGCGTTTCTTTAAAAAAGTAGTTATGCATAATGTTTAAAGTACATATCCACAGAGCTTAGGATGGGATTTTAATGTTTAATAGTTGGCCTGTTGTCAGTGCTTTTAATACAGAGTACTGCTACTTAAAGCAAGAATAACAAAAGTAAATACTATTTTACATGATACTACTTAATACCCTAATAAATGACTGGTCTACTAAAGCAAATCCATATCTGAATTTTCTTTTCAACAAGCATGAAAGGATCATTTTAATACTATTTTGACATTTTTCCCAATTGGTGTGTCTCAAAAGTAGGTTTATATGTTTTTGTTAAATATGGTTTTATGCTAGTACGTCCTGAATTCATAACTTTATTTTGTAATTAATCAACATAAGACTAAAAATAAATAGCACGCTTAGAGAAGAGCAAAGACTAAGACACCAAAGCATGCTCTTGGAAAATCACACCTGAAATTCTTGGATACACTTTTTAAGTATCTGGTATTATTTGAACAAGAAAGAAGCAGCACAGGTGAAATGGAGCTTAACCTGGTCAGTCACTCTAGTCATGGAAACCAGGGGTAGATATATGACCCCACCAGGGTTCTTCTGAGCTCTTCTGCTTGTTGATTATTACTTAACCCCTTGGGTATTTAACATTTAAAACTCTAAAGTCTATTTTACCAAAAACAATTGCAAGAACTAGATAACTAGGGACAAAGCCAACTGAATAATAAAGAGCATAAGTTATGGTATATTTGGAATAAATTCAGGGTCCCCCCCAGGTATATTACAGTATTAAAAAGCCTGGCTAACGTATGGTGCTGCTAAAAAGCGGCACTACCAGAATGGCTTTATCTAACCCAAAAGAATTAATTCATAACTTAGTAGATTCTACATATGCGATATGTTTTGAAAATGTTTATCAATAATTCTGAGTAAGCTCATTTATTTCTTTTACTTAGTAAGTCTTCCCCCCTCCTCTGTCCACCCTTGGCAGTATAAAGATAAACATATCCAGTTTGTATCCAACATATCACAAATTATTAGGTAACAAGGTCTACATTAATGAATTTATATTACATTGCTGGTCCTTTTGAGTTTATAACAATGGTATGTTGTCTTAAAGGTCTACCACCATTTCTAGCAGGTGGGCACAGAGTAGGAGATATTAAGACACTTCCTGATGATGATGCATCATCTACTAAACACCCTGTGTAAGAGTCACATTGACTTTGTGGGATATTCCAAAACCTCCTCTCTCCATCCTTATCCACATCTCTGTAATTGCACTTCTCCAGCCACAATGCCCCACCCTGGGGGGATAAAAAGGAAACCCTCTAAAAGCCCAAGAATAAGTATTCTTAGAAGCAAAGCATCTTCATCCCATACTGCCTATGAATTTTTCATAGAGATATTAGGATATTTATCCCAATTCTGAATTTCACATTAGCTTTTCAGGCTGTCCTGCTTATATTTAAGCTGAATTATACTAAGAAAACTGAGCTTCAAACAAGGTAAATGGAGTGACTTTACCACCTCATTAAAAACACAGTCAAACTCAAGCCATGACTCAGTAACTAAAGTTCAAAAAGTCAGTTATGTAATGTACAGGATCAAATATGGCAAGAAGAACAATATTTTTACTCAATCTTCCATTGACCAAGTAAGGAAAACTGTTTTCATTATTAAATGTGTATGGAATTGATAATTACTACAAACAAAACAATATTATACTATAAATTTAGACTGGACAGAAATGAAGCACTGGACAGAAAAAATTTTCAGCTGGCTCCTTTAGAGAGCTAGGCTTGGATGGAGGATGGATTTTATAAATTTTTATATTATTTCAGAATGTAAGGATTTTATGTAAACAAGCAAAGGGAAGGTTAAAAACTCTTAAAATTTTAGGAAATCATAACATTCTTTCTTCACTACTATTCCATGCCAGTTATAAAATATTCCAATACTTAGCTTTCTTCAGCATGCTTAAATATGCAAAGGTTCATTTATAAATATTTGATAGACAAATAATCCATAAGTATTCTCTGACCCTTATTTCTCTGTCTCTCCCTTAGATAATTCCAACCTCCTCCCCTGATAATAAGAAAATAAAAACATTCTGGTGAAATAGTACATCTGGACAAAAAATACAGCTTGTTGTATTTTACTTCTGGTACATTAAAATACTTTATTTAGTTGTTGTTTTTCTTAGTTTCAGAAACCTAAAAGAAGGTCTTCTATTTCCTAAAGGATAAAATTGGATCTAGCCTCTTTAGTAGACTCTATCACCGTTCTATTGTTTGCTGTGTTCATTTGCTTAACGAATTGCGTGAGAACAGTCACTGTAATGAAGTGTGTGTGCTGGGGGTGGTGGGAAGGGCGTGGGAAATGTTTTATGAAAAAGGAAGTTATAAGCCTAATACTATAAAGTAACATCTAATGAAGTTCTTTTTAAGTGCAATATATTTATTTCTGCTAGAAATGTATTATCAACATTATGTAATATTTGAAGCATTACATGTTATTTGTAAACAGCTTAAAATTATATATTACCCAAAATTGTACGAAAGTACAAATGTGTGGATGTTAATTTCTTTCATTAAATATGATGTGTTTTGATATACATGCACACATTTACACCTTTCATTATCTCACACACTTTGTGACTTTTGGTACCCATTTCCTCACCTGAAAAAAAAAAAAGAGGAGGATTAGGTAAGATCAGGGGATCATAACTGGCCACTCCTAGGCCAGACACAACACACAGCAGTTGTGGTTTTGTCACAGGGCTGTGGTTTTGTCTTTAGTCGCACTTGAAAGTCTTTAGAGAGGACATTGCTCTCAAGTTGCCACCAGTTCCCATATTCCTACACTCCCTTTCACTCATTCACTCTACCTGATGAACCTTTAGAAGCGCCAGTCTTCGCACTTTTCTGTTCTGAATGATACCGAAGACTCCATAAAGCTTAAAGAACTCCTACCTCTCATTCCAGTCATGACCTCTTGGATGTGCTGTAATATTACACAAAGCAGACTGACACAAAATAAGATTAGCCAAATTCAAAGTCTTAATCCTTCTTCCATGTAACAGTCCTTCAAAATGCTTGACGTTATCAAACCTTCTGCTTTCAGAAGTCTGCTCTATTACCCTTAATATTTTGTGCATGCCAAACACCAACCTTTAAAAATCTTCTATTTGGAATAATTCTAAGCTTATAGAAAAGGTGCAAGAACTGTACAAAGAAACTCTGTATACTCTCTACCCAGATTCACCAATTGTTAACTTTTTGCCCCATTTATCATTTGCATTCATACTGAATAGTCAACGCATACACACACACACACACACACAAATTGTTTTTCTGAACATTTGATAGTAAGCTTCACACATCATGCCCTATTATCCCTATAGTAAGCTTCACATATCATGCCGCATTATCCCTAAATAATTCAAAGTCTATTTCCTAAAATCAAGAAGATTCCAGTAAATATCTATAGTAGAATTAGCAAGTTCAGGAAATTTAACAATGGTACAATACTGTGATCTACCATCTGTACTCCAATTTTGTGAAATGACGCCAATGATGTCCTTTGTAGCATATATTTTCCTTCAGTAAGAAGTATCAGATCCAGTTCAGAATCACTTACTGCATTTAGCTGTCAAGTTTCTTTAGTCTCCTTTAATCTGGTACTTATTATGCCTCAGCCTTTGTCTTTCATGGCAAAAGAATTCCTATTTTTCAATGGCTTATAAATTATTACTATCCTTAGTTATCTTGATACTCAAATCATCCCAGATTTGGTCACTGGGAGCCCCTTAAATTGGCTCCTGTGTCCTCTTGACATGCCCTAATTTACTTTTTTTTTTTAAGTTCTTCTTCAATTTCTGGCATAACACACTGTTCCAGGCTCATCTTGTACCTTTCCTGCCTCAGCCCTGTAATCAACAGTTTCTACCAGGAGCCCAGATTCCTTTTAGTTGGGAAACTGTATTAGTAACCAATATCTGGGTGCCAGATGTGCTCATTGTCATATGTTTCTAGGCCTTTTCAGCTGACAGTGTTAGGAATGTATATATATATATATATATATATATGTAAGCACACATGTTCAAATATGTGTGTGTGTGTGTGTGTGTATAAAATGTATTAGAAATCATGAGTTTATGCTGGTATCTCCAATTCCAATGTTCTCCCATAGGATCTTTTTTTCCATGCTTTGCCCCATTCCATATCTGTATTTGCCTTCTTGCACAATGAGAACCCTGGCTCCCAACAACATCAACATATTTATTTACTCAATTCTACTATATACCCCAAATAATTTCATATTGCTTCTTTCATACAACTACAATAAACCTTCTAAAAAGAGTTCAGGATTTGTTTGCAGCTGTTTACCCTGCTACTCAACTAAGTGTATATAGTCAAATGACATGTTCAGCAGTTACTTAGTTTCTTTCTCCTATATGGTTATGTTATTCACTAGCAATACAACTGGGTTCATTTGTTCAGTTTGCTTATAGTTTTAAGGTTTTTTCCTCTCCTTCTTACTGATTTTTTAAAAATATACATATAATATTAACATACTTTCAACAACAACAAAAACTCATAAAACTAATAAGCAATTATAACAAGGTCATAGGACACAAGGTTAATAAAAATAAGTCAAATGCTTTCTAATATATCAGCAATGAACAACTGGAATTTGAAATTAAAAATACAACACCATTTATATCAGCACCAAAAAAAAAAGAATACTTAGGTATCAATAAAATATGTACACGATCTATATGAAGAACACTACAAAACTCTGATGAAAGAAGTCAAAGATCTAAATAAGTGGAGAGATATTCCATATTTGCAGATAGGTAGACTCAATAGTGACAACCAATTTGATTTATAGATTCACCACAATCCCAAACAAAATCCCACCAAGTTTTGTGGCTATCAACAAACTGATCCCAAAGTTTACATGCAAAAGACCCAGAACAGCCAACAAAATACTGAAGAAGAACAAAGTTAGAGGACTGACAGTACTTGACTTCAAAACTTACTATAAAACTATATTAATAAAGACAGTATGGTATTGGTACAAGAACGACAAGGAGATCCACAAAACACAACAGAGAGCCCAGATAATAAACCCATATGAATACAGTTGACTGATCTCTGACAAAGGAGCAAAGGCAATTCAGTGGAGAAACTATAACCTTTTTAAAAAAAATTATGCCAGAACAACTGAATATCCACATGTAAAATACTGGATCTAGATACAGACCCTGCACCTTTCACAAAAATTAACCCCAAATGGATCACAGGCCTAAATGTAAAATGCAAAACTATAAAACTTCTAGAAGATAACAGGAGAAAATCTAGATAACGTTGGCTTTTTAGATACAACGTCAAAAGCAGATCTATTAAAGAGAAAGTTAATATGATGGACTACATTAAAATTTTTAAAACTCTGTTCTATGAAAGACACTATTAGGAGAACGAAAGGATTGGCTACAACTGGGAGAGTATATTTGCAAAACACGTATCTGATAATGGGTTTGTATTCAAATATACAAAAACCTGTTAAAACTCATCAATTAAAAAACAATCTAAGTTTTTAATAGGCAAAAGATCTATGTGAATAGACAACATACCAAAAAATATGTAAAGGTGGCAAATAAACATGAAAAGATGCTCAACATCACATGTCATTTGGGAAATGCAAATTAAAACAACAATGAGATACCATTACACACCTGTTAGAATGGCTAAAATCCAAAACACCGACAATGCCAAATGCTGACAAAGACAAAGAGCAATAGAAATTCTCATTTATTGCTGGTGAGAATGCAAAATGGTATAGCCACTCTGTATGACAATCTGGAAAAGGCAAAACTATGGAGATAGTAAAAAGATCAGTGGTTTCCAGGGATTTGGGAAGAGGGAGGGAGGGATGAATAGGTGAAACACATAAGCTTTTTAGGGTGATGAAACAATTCTGTATATTATAATGGTGAATACATGACATGATGCATTTGTCAAAGCCCAAAGAACTGTACAGCTCAAAGAGTGAACCATAATGCAAAGTATAGTTACATTAGTTAATAATAATGTATCATTATTAGTTCATCAATTGTAACAAATATACCACACTAATAAAAAGTGTTAATAACAGGAGAAACTGTGTGCAGCAGTGGAGGGGAAGGGATATATGGGAATTCTGTACTTTCTGCTCAGTTTTTCTGTAATCCTAAAACTATTCTAAGAAATAAAGTCTATTAATTTAAAAAAGCCAATGAGATACCACTTCACACCCACTATAATGGCTATAATCAAAATGATGGACAATAACAAGTGTTGGCAAGGATGTGAAGAAATTGGACCCCTTGTACATTGGTCGTGAGAATATAAAATAATGTGGCTGCTTCGGAAAACAGTCTGGCCATTTATAAAATTGTTAAACATAAAGTTACCATATGACTCAGGAATTCCACTCCTAGGTATACACCTAGGAGAAATGAAAACATATGTCCACATAAAAACTTGTACATGAATATTCATAGCAGCATTATTCATAATGGCCATAAAAATGAAAACAACCCAAATGTCCAGCAACTGGTAAACAGATAAAATTTGGTATGTCTGCAGTGGTCGAGAGTCTGCCTGCCGATGCAGGGGACATGGGTTCGGGCCCAGGTCCGGGAAGATCCCACATGCTGCGGAGCGGCTAGGCCCGTGAGCCATGGCCGCTGAGCCTGCGCATCCAGAGCCTGTGCTCCGCAACGGGAGAGGCCACAACAGCGTGAGGCCCGCGTACCGCAAAAAAAAAAAAAAAGAACTAAAGTACTGATAAATGCTACAACATGGATGAACCTTCAAAACACTATGCTAAGTGAATGACGCCAGACACAAAGACTACATGCTGTATGATTCCATTTATATGAAATGTCCAACAGAGGCATATTCAGAGAGACAGAAAGCAGATTGCTAGGGGCTGCAAGGAAGGAAGAATGGGAATGACTGCTAATGAGTATGGGGTTTCTTTTTGGGGTAGTGAAAATGTGGACTTAGTGGTGATAGTTCCACAACATTGTGAATATACTAAACTCACTGAATCCTACACTTTAAAAGAACATATTTTATGGTATGTGAATCATATCTCACTAAAGCTGTTACTTTAAAACATAGAAAAAGCTATCCAGAAAATATTTTATTTCCATTTTGTAGGGCCCAACTTGTCAACTTTGAGAACTTCCAGGGGAGTTAAACCTTGTGTACTTGTGAGTTAAGAGTGAGCAGTCTAGAATCTTCTGCCTGCCTCAAAATTCTTTTTTATCTGTGAAAAGAATACTGCCTATTAGATAGCATTGTATGGTTTTAGGCTCTCAATTTAAATTGGCTTATTTTTAGCTCCGTTTTTTTTTTTTTTTTTCCCCTAGGAGGAATTGTAGCTGGTTCTTTGGACTCCCCGAAAAGAAAAAGGTGATATAAATAATTCCTTCTCCATCTTGAGCCTTGCTATGATAATAATTGCTACCTTTTGTAAAACATTTACTATATATCTATGTACTTTATATACATTATCTTACTTAATCTTTGCAACAACTCTATGAGGTGGGAGCTATTATTATTCCCATTTGAGGTATGAGAAAATTGCGGTTTAGAGAAATTAAATGCTCAGAGATCTACAGTAAGTGAGATAGCCAGGAATTCAAATCCTGTCTGTACTCATAACTAAGAGACTGTGCTAACCCCTATAACAAAAATTTCTAGATTTTAAGAAAAAAAATTTAAGGTCTACATTGCCTTTATGGAATCCAGGTATGCAACCTTAAATAAGAAACATAAAAGCAAAACTCAACAATTTTTCTCCTAAAGAATTTTACATTGTCACTGTTGTGTCTCAAGAAGAGTTTCAGATTGTAGCAAAAACAAGAAGGAAATTTTAAACTTCCACATTTACCTTTTAAGGATGGGTCAATATTTATGTGAAAGCAGGACTCTGCCGCCCAAAGCAAGAGCCTGGTGGTCTTCATATAAACACTTATTACTTATTTAGGGACATTTCCCCTTCCCTTTATACTCCAGTTGCCATTTTGGCTCCTAAAGGACAGACGTAATTAGAGAATAGGAACAATGAAGCCCACTATACTTAAGAGAATGGAAAGCAAGTAGAATCAGGGAGGAACCAGAACAGAGATCAGGGATCAGGTGGAGGCCGGGTTGGGCTGCCTGAATAGGTAGAGAGAGATAGGCTTAATTCATCTGAGTTGGCAGTGAGGGTTGTAGCAACTAAAGGACAGGATGGGGGATAAATTGTGGGGTAGATTGCAGAGAGTAAGACCATAAAGGTGGAATCAGAACACACAGCTGGAGATAGATGAGGAGAGAAGAGAAGCACTGTTAAGAAGGGAGTTTGGTACAGGGCACTGATGACTCAATAGGTATATTTTTCCAGCTACCTAAACATATGTTCAAATACTAACTATAATCAAATAAGTTTAAAAGACTTTAATAAGGCCATGTAGTCCGAAATCTTTATTTCATAGTTGAAGAAATCAGAGCTAGAGAAGTAAACTGCACAAAACATATTGGCTCATACCTTACTGTGATATTACTTGACCACTATGTTATGATCAAAGTTAAATCTTAAGTCAATCTAAAATATTATGTGATATAAAACATAGCATACAGGTGCCTTATGTTTCATTTCTGTTTTTGCTATATTTTGTATTTAACCTGCCCATACATATACTACAGTTCATTCTCTAATATAGTCTTAAGACTTTTGCTTATTTATATTGAATGTAGTAATTCTTGTATTAGTTACTTTGGTGGTAAATTTTTAAAAATCTCAGTATGTTGGAGTTTGTTCATGGAACTATCACCACTGGGTTCATGGAAAAATTGACTTTGGGGTCTGGTATAAATATTCATGTATGTGCTTGTGTATATATTGGTTAAGTTATTTAAAAATGATTACTGAGTACGCTTCTGCTCAAATCAGTGTGCATATCTTATGCAATTAGGCAGTCTCTCCATGTGGGAGGGGAAGGAATTCTCCCAATTAATTAATGGATTACCTTCCTTCCCCAGAATGACACATGCCTATATAAAGCTGTTCAAGGTCAAGGGGATCTCATTTCATCTGATATACATCTGGGAACTAAACAGTATGGGTGGCTGAGAGAGCTACAGTTTTAAAAGGAGAATAGGACCCTCATGGACACAGAAAGTGGACTAGAACTCCTAGAAATTCCAACTTATTACAGATACCTTTTCTCCCATGGATGAAAAGGCAGTTTTATGCAAACTGTCACATACAGATGCATTTACATTCAAACTGTATGCTTCACTGCAACTCGGTGACTTTCCATTTTCTTCTATGAAAAAGCACCTGCATCCAACTAGAATTTAAACAGGCTGTATAAAGTAATTCAATAGCAGCAAATGCACTATTTAAAAATGAATCAATCTGAGATATGTAATGGTTTTAGACTGAAGCAGCTGTTTTATAAAATATACATATGCAATGACATTTCTTTTAGTGGAAGCAACTTGCTGAAGAATTTGAAAGAATCTTTTAACATATAAAACAGACCAATTAGAAAATAAATAGCTACCAAGAAGCCTATATCTATGGTTATTCTATTTTTGAGACAAGAATAGAGATACATGAATAAACAGAAATTTTTTCATCTTTGTGAATTTATAGGAATTCTTGCAAAAGTATTAAAAAAATGAATCCCATTCAGTTCATCTTTTTAAAACTTCTTAATTGAAATGAATAAAATTACTAAATCAAAATGCTCAGCAAAATCTTGGATATGTGATTCACTTATAGTTAGCATAATCATGAGATTCTAAGAATTTTGCTACCATTTTGGGGACTAACTGATGATGACAGACTAGAGATAAACACTTAGATGCCAATTCCAATTCTCTGTACCATGAAAGAGAAAAAAAGTACTTTAACGTATAAGAAACTGTGAAACAGCACAAATAAAACCCCATCTTGTATGCAGATTATCAGTTAAAGTGAAATTAGTACTTTAAATTATCAACTTACAAGTGGAAAATTTAACATTTTCAAAATGATATTCACTGAATTACCTCTATCTTTCCTGATTCATATAATCAAGCTAGCTATAGATATAACTCAGCTATCCACTTATATTTATGTCTACGTATTTGCGCAAAGTTAAAACACTTAAATTTGATTAAAAACTTTCTGAATCAATGAAAGCAAAGTCATTATTATTTGGAAAACCAACCATTGACCATAATGAATATCTTAATTATTTTGATACATGAAATATGCAATGTAATTATTTTTATGCTGGATTATATTGGGAATTTCCCTACACTTCATATTTAGTTAACTGATATATTACAAGAACAGCGATATTTTTCTTTTTAAAAATGAACTTTAAAACTTCTATAAATTTTTAAAATTCTGATTTATAAGTCATTATTGCCATCTGCTGGTTATACAGTTTCATTGCATTTTGGGGTAAAAATTAGCAATTCTTTTACTAAAAGAGAAAACAGACACAAGTTTTAGAAATAGATGACTGGAAAATCTCTATGTAAGAGAAACAATTTACTAAATCACAAGGTATCTTCATCTCAAAGAGGAAAAAATAATTCGAGAATACATTGCATTATATCAAATTATAATGCACTATTTTAATTGTCAGTTCATCGTAGAGTATCAGGCATACTGATTTAAGTCACTGTCATTAATAAGCATAAAGCTAAAATATGACTTAAATAACTGTTCAAAATAACTAGCTCAAAATAAGTGAACTCTGTTAAAGAAGTTAAAAAAGATGAAAACTTGTCAGATTCTATTCAAGCAAAAAAAACTGAGCGCCATGTTTTCCCTCACATACACAATCTATCCCTCTCCTTACTGAGAGAACGCAAAATTATTTAGGCAACTGTCTCTCAGTATTCTGAGTTAACTAGTGAACCTTCAACTCGTATTACTGTTTAATAATAGAATTAACATATAACTTAATGACAAAAATCCAGGTGAGCAAAACATTAATTGGAAATAATACTCATCAGTATACTCTGAATATGGTCACTCTAGAGCAAGATATAGTAATAATTTTATTTTATTTTATTTTTTGGCCACGCTGTGTGGCCTGTGGGAGCTTAGTTCCCCCACCAAGGATTGAACCTGCGCCCCCTGCAGTGGGAGGGCAAAGTCTAAACCACTGGACTGCCAGGGAAGTCCCCAAGGTATAGTAATAATTTTAAAATTAAGCATATACTCTTTTAGATGCTTTACTATGTTTTAGGTACTTCAGCATTTTTCAGATCAGGAGATAAATTAGAGCAGTTAAGTTACTGGCTAAAGGTAATCTTGGTAAACTTGCATATATGAGTCCTTTATGTAAAAGATTTAGAATGGAGCATGGAACACAGTTAATTCTATGTGTTTACTATATATCTGAATCATATATATCCTGCTTATTTTACCTTTAACACTATATCATGAGTATTTTCCTATGTTGTTAAATATTCATTCAAAACGACTTTAGTCAATTTAGTAATGCTTCACTGTTATCAGTGTTCTGTAATTCATTGTTTGACATGGAGATTACTTCTAATTTTCAATTATATAAATAATAGTACAATGAACATTATTATAAAAATTATTTTTTAAATGCCAAAAATGACCAGATTTGTACTTTCAAGGGCTAGACCAACAGAAAGAATACACTTTATTCTGTTAGGACATGGAGTGATCCAAAAGACAACTGGAAACTCCAAGAAACAAACAAATTCACAAAAGGGAAACATAAGAAATAGGCAAAATAGACTGAAAAGAAGGAGACCAAAATCAGAAAGTTCAAAGTTTTACAAGAAAATGTCACTAAAAATGACATCTGGCCAACATTCCAGTAGCAGCCACTCCTTACTTCCCACAAAAATACCCACTCCTCATGAAAAACAAGGACATAAAACTTATAAAATCACTTAAATGAATGACCTATCAACAAGGACCCTCAGATTACCTTTTAAAATATTCAACAAGGTATAACTTAAAATAAACACATCTATTAAAATCACAGAGATTTGAAGGATAAACAGATTAACTGGGAAAACACTGATTTTTTGAAAAGGCACAGATGGCCATATCAATTTCAAGTAAAAGTAGGGTGTATAATTCAGCTGACTTGAAACGTCTATTGGAAAATATAAATTTCCCAAATTGATACCAGAAGTAGTAGACAATGTAAATACATCATTAATAATGAAGGAAACTTAAAGACTAAAGAAAAATAAAAAGGCTCCAGAACCAGATGTTCTAATACATACAAAAGATGCAAATCCACCCAATTCATTTTATAAGTTTAACATAATTCTACAATTCCCTTTTTATTAAAGGGAAACAAAATCACTGCACTCCAAAAACAATATTAAAATACTCATATGAAAAAATAAGGTTTTTTTGAATCTGCATATTTACTCAATAATATATTTTTATCAACCACCCATAAGTATCTTGTATTTTAAACTCAGGATTGGACGATTTATTAGCTGTTAAAAGTTGGGTAAATCATTACATCCTTGACCCGCGGTTTCCTAATTCATACAAAGTTATCGTGTGAATTAAATGCGAAAACTTTTTTTTTTGGCCCCGCCGCTGCCGCGGGGGCCCCTGGCCTTAGCAGCGAAACCGCGGAGTCCTAACCACTGGACTGCCAGGAAATTCCCTAGATGCGAAAACATTTTAAGCACCAAACATAGTGCCAGGGATGTAGAAACACTCCTTGAAGAAAATCTTACAAACCAACAAATTAATATTAGCACTTATTGAATTTAAATAAGTGACAAGATGAATAATATTGTCAGTAACTGCTTTAGACCTTCAGAGTAGGGAAATTAATGTGGGCTGGGGCTCGGAGGGTGATAGAATTGAGATGGGCAGGCAGAAATGGATGAAAAAGCTACAGGAGGGCTGTTCGGTATAAGTAAACGGATAGTTATGGAGTCACACTACGGACCTCACTTGTAATGACTGGAAAGGAAGATTTGTGGGAAACTAAACTTGAAAGGGCAGACTGGGGCAGCTTGCTGAAGGTACCGATGAACAAGCTGAGGAGTTTACGTTTTATTTGCGGGCTAATGGGAGCCACGAGCATTTCTGAAGGGTGTGGTATGCGGAAAATTAACCTGGCCACAGTGAGCCTAGATTAGATGGGGGAGAAGGAGCTTAGGGAGTTCGATCCATGATCAAACAGATGGGACGTGAAGCGGCGTGGCCTGTAACAGAGGACATGAAAAATATCAATGGCCCCTGTCCATCTTTGCCAGCCGCCCTGGCATCACGTGTGGCTGTGCAGTGACTATGGGGCTCCCCTCTCACATGTTCCTGGGTGGTCCCTGGTTCAGAAGGGGGAGACTACTGAGCGCAACTCCGCGCTCAACTGCTGACGAATTCTGAGCAACCTTGTTGGGGGTCACAATTTCACTTCAGAATGGATTAATAAGCGCTGTCCTCAAAGGGGACATCACCGAATTCCTGTCAACCAGAGGCTATGGGGTTAGACTCACCGGGCTGACGCCTGCTCTGCCACCTGCGGCCTCGGGTCACTGCCTCGGCGTAGGAGACGGACTGAGTACCCAATGCTAAGTGTTCCAAGGCGGCGAGGAGAGACGCTCCCAATAAGTGCCAGGTGCATCACAGGCGCCCACTTCCTTCCCTCGCTCTCCTTCTACGGTTATTTCTTTCAGTTGAGATCTCCTTTGCCTTCAATAACCTCGAGACAGACAATCTTTTGGTAAAAATAACAAAGCTAAGCCTAAAGTCGAAGAAAGTTCCTTAGACTTGTCCACCAGCAGCGTAGGGCAGCGGTGAGATGGGCGGCGCACGTGAGAGGATAAGCGTGAGGAGACGCGCGTGAGGCTCTGCGCGGCGTCCGCTTACTTGGGGCTGTACACGTGGAGGCGCACGTGGGAGGATGCGCGCCGAGCTGCGCGCAGGGTCTGCGCACGTGGGGCTGCACGCGTGGGCGGCGCACCGGCCGCGCGGGGCAGCCTGGGCCTGACGCCGCCCCCCTTCCAGGATTCGCGGTCGCCTTGACTACCCGGTGGCCCGCAACGGCGGCAGGGACTAGTCGTTGAGGCTGCGAGCCGAGCCAGACACCTGCGGACGTCGCCCGACTCGGCCGGGCCCGCGCCGGAGAGAGTAGCAGCTCCATCCGAACAGGGACTATGAGAAAATGGTCGGGCAAACGAGGAACAAGCTCAAAGAAGCGGCCTCAGAGCCGTCGTACTCTCTCCGCTCCACGCAGTCTAAGCAGCGGCGGCGCCGGGCCACCGGAGCCGGAGAGCCGGAGTTGGACGAGGAGCCGAAGGGGAAGGTGAAAAAGACGGAGCTGCCTTTGCCCGCACGCGGGGGGAACCTGTCAGGGGGCGCCCGGAAGTACTCGCCGCGGAGGACCCGAAACCTGAACGCGCAGAATTGCCTGCAAATGGAAGTGGTCGGAAGGACCGTTCTTCTCGGCCGCTTTCAATTCCTCAGATGTTTCATGGAGCAGCTCCGCGATAAGGTGCATCTATTGCGGAGATATCAGTTCACGGGCAGTATGACCCTCGGCATAGGTGAGCAGAGTCGACCGGGGAAAGCCCTCGGCAGGAGCCCCGACGGCTCGAGGCCCAGCACTCCCGCGCGGTAGGCTCGCATCCGAGGGACCCGCGGGCCCTCTGAGCCTCGGGTTGGAAGTGGTTTTGGTGAATCTTGCAGATCAGTTTAACAAGCAAGTCTAGCAGCAATAATGGCGAGGTCCAATCTCTGGAAAATCGCTGACAAGAATTTCCAGTCCCCTTCTTTTAAAGTTCTTTTAAAACATTTTCAAGGGTTTTCAGGAACAGTGATCACTTCATGTGTCACCAACAAAATGTCATCTTAAGGCAGCCATTTATCACAAGTTGTGAAAATGATAGGGTAGCTTTTGGGGGGGAGAGGTCAGACATTGTATTTTTCTGCACCTTGAATAAAGCAAAATAAACTGTTGGTTATTTTAATGAGTTGAGAATCTTTAATAGCGGAAATAGAGTCACATTAGGCAATATATTTACCCATGTTTTCCATTTATTTTCATCTTACTGAGGAGCTTTGATGCTTAAATTTTCTTCTTATTTAAGCATTTGAAATATGTTTATTTGTATTCCTCATTTTCTGTAGCTTAAGACGTAACTTAAATATTACTGTTTCATTAAAATCAGTTTTGAGCCTAGTCTTTCGTCAGACTGGCTGCTGATGTGTATTGAAACATGGATAAATGTCTCCTAATGTAAGTACTGTGATTTCTATCATAAGTTGACTGCTGATGTTAATTAAAGTAGAATGAATGTCCACATTTGGGGTGTGTTGAAAATACTTGAGAAATAATAGATGGGGGTTCATATTTAGATTTTGTCAGATGTCTAATTATGGAAACAGATACATTCCACATCCAGAATCAACATGGTCTTGAATACAGAGGTGTTTTGCCCAAACACAAGCCCTCGTGCACCCATGACTGGCACATGGAAGGCACTCAATCAATGTTGGGTGAAATGATGAATGAGTATATTAAGTGCTATGAGAGTTCAAAACAGTGAACATACTGGAGAATGGGAAGTGGGAAATGAGATCAGATAAGACTTTTAGGAAAAGGTGGGATTTGAATTGTGACCAAAAGGCTAACATATGGATGCCTGAAGCACAGAACAAGTTTAGAGGCCTATAGAACAGCATAGGGCTTCCCTGGTGGCGCAGTGGTTGAGAGTCTGCTTGCCGATGCAGGGGACACGGGTTCGTGCCCCAGTCTGGGAAGATCCCACATGCCGTGGAGCGGCTGTGCCCGTGAGCCATGGCGCGGCTGTGCCCGTGAGCCATGGCCGCTGAGCCTGTGCGTCCGGAACCTGTGCTCCTCAACGGCAGAGGCCACAACAGTGAGAGGCCCACGTACCGAAAAAAAAAAAAAAAAAAAAATGAACAGCATAATCAGTCATGGAAGTAAGAAAATATGAAAGCAGAGGAAGGGTACAAAAAGAAGAGAAAGTAGGAAGTTCAAAAGGTTGGTTGGGACCAGCCATGGAGAGGCTAATTCAAGCCTAGATTTAAGGCATTTGGACTTCATTCTGTAGGGAGGCACCGATTGATTCTTTTCTTTAGGAAGATAATTTTTTAATGAGGTGAAATGCACATAACATAAAATTAACCATCTTTAAAGTGAACAATTTTGTGACATTTAGTACATTCACGATGTTGGCATTGAGTGATTTTTAAATAGAGTAAAATGATCAGAAGTGTGCTTCCGAGAGAATAATTTGACAGCATTGTGTAAAATGGACTGGATATGGACTGAGAAAAGAAGCAGAAAAAATAATTGAATGCTGGAATCCAGGCAATAGTGGTCTTAATGAGAGTAGCAACAGTAGGAATGGAGAAGAGAGGACAGAGGTGAAAGTTGATGGCAACAAATTGAGAGGAACTGGGTAGGTAGTGAGGTAGAAAAGGAAAAGAATGTGAGGAGAGGGAGAGAGAACATTTGTTCAGGCATGAGGAGTGTAGATTTGGGAATTATCCGTGTGGAAGTGAGTTGAAATGTTAAGATTGAGTGAGATTTCCAAGAGAGGAAAGAGAGCAAAGTAAAGCTATTTGAGAAAACCCGTTATACTTAGTTTTAAGAGGTGAGAGAAGGAAAACCAGATAGATAAGCATGTAAAAACAGAATGGTCAGAAAGAGTTGATATGATGGAAGATAACAGAGGAAGAAATCTAAGAATCTGGTCAAATGCTACAGAGAGATTGAAAAGCAGAAGTGAAAGAGGCCATTGATGTTGATCACTAACTGATCATTGGTCGTTTAAAAGAGTTATAGGAACTTAGAAGAAAGAAGTTGGCTAAGAATCTTGTTAGATAATGGCAGGGGGGTGGAGGAGAGAATATTTCATAGTTGGAAGGCCTACTAGATCAAGAGAAGTGTTTTAAGGCCTAGGAAAATTAAAGGCTGAAGGGAAGAACCAAAGGGAGAGGGTGGGATTAACGTTCCAAGAGAGGGAATACTTGATAGTGCAGTCTTGGAGTAAGTGGGAATGATGAAATTAAAGGCACAAATTTGAGATGCTAAGTGTTGAAAAGAAGAGATGCTTCCTCTTCTTAGATGGTAGAGAATAGAGAAGCAAAGATTACTATGTAGAGAAATGTTGAAGTGGATATAAGAGACTTTGGGAGTGCTCGCATTAAATGATCTTTGTTTCAGTAAAGTATAAGTTTGGGTCACTATCAGAGGTGAGATTGACAGAGACAGGATACTGGGGCCCAGGATACAGGGGCCCAGGAGACAGGCTTTTTATCACAACTTTGAAAGGAACTGTGATAAGCACTTCTTTAGTTTTACAATATTGGCATCATTACACCTTACCATTTTATCAGGTGTGGAATGTGGAGTAAGGGGAGGGAGAGGCACACGAATATTTTGAGGGTTTTTGGAAAGCTAGCTGGACTTAGTAGGATATTTGATCTTTTCCTTAAATGTCATTTTTAAGAGTAATTGTCTGGAGAATGAGAAAGAGGATACAAGTATAGTTGAATAAGGCATTCTCTGTGCATCTTAAGAGTTAATGAAACCTTATCAGAGGGGCATCTGTTTTGAGTTGCGAGGGGAGGTATAGGTTTAATTTTAAAGTGGTTCAGAGTATATTATGTATGTATTAGATAGAAAGTTAACATATGTAGCAAGTATATAATTTTTCTATAAAGACCCAGGTGGTAAATATTTTAAGCTTCACAGGCCACATATGGTCTCTGTTAACTATTCTTCTTCCTTATTTTTATAACCCTTAAAAAATTTAACAAATATTTTTAGCTTGCAGACAATACAAAAACAGACCATGGGCCATAGTTTGCTGATCGTGGCATAAGAATAGTAAATCTGAGAAATACTGAAGAGTGGTAGGAATGAGCTCAGGATGGTAAGACTATGGAAAAAGAGCTGGAGAAGCATGATTGGGAACTTTCAACAGTGCAATGTTTGTTTTAAAAATTATTAAATAGTTGTTTTAAAGGTATATTATAATGAAGCAGCTTTTAATGACTTTTTTCTTTTCTTCTTTTTCCAGCTGTCTTTGTGGCAATTTTGCACTGGTAAGATTAGTTTCAGTTTGAAATCAATGAAAACATTTGAATTAAAAATTGCCATTGCTGTTTGCATATAATAAAACAATAACTGCTTGTTACATGTATAGAACGTCTGTATGTGCACCAGTTTACATATATATATATATATATATATATAAAACCTTTTTTAAAACCTCATGTGAAGCAACTTTTATAAATGGATGCATTAGGGGAATAGTAACTTATGAATTAAAGTATTTTTGCTTTATCAAAGGATTCACCACTATATTTCTTAAATATCTAGCTTTTGTAGTATACTTTTCATATTTATTTCATGTAGAAAACTTCCTCATTTTATAGTAATTGAGTGTTGTTAGTGACATAAACTTAGAGATAAAGTTTCAGTGACACCTGTCATTGGAAATCAGGTAGAAATGAAGATAAACACTCTGTGATGGTAATACAGAATTAAATGAACCTTTCAGTATGCATACACCTGCACATAATTTTACACAAATGATATGTTTGTAAAAACTCTATGTAAAATAATATTTTTCCTCTGACGTATCTTCATTTCTACCTGAGCTCAAGGATTTCTACTATTGGGAAGAATGGGATCTGCCCCACATCCTGTTGGGACAGTGCTCTTCTGATCATTATTCTGCAGGGAGATTTTGATGTTAGAACTAAGGCTGTAATGGTAAGAAACATTTCCTACAGCTGTTGGTACCGTGGCATGTGTCCTATGTGTAAACGAAGGTGAGTGAAAGACAGGGTTGCTATATGGAATTTTGATTTATTTTTTACTTCATTGGAAAGCATCTACTATGTAAATTAAGGATAGCATAATTGCTGACAATAATTTATTTGTCACATATGCACCTGTTTTCAGTACCTACAGCTGTTTTTTTAAGTTGCATTAATAAAATATCTCAAAGTACAGTCCTGTGTTTTTTGGCACTTTGTGTAGTATTATACTTATTTAAAAATTGCTTTAACCTAAAATAATTTTATTTAAAATTATATTCCAAAGCTTTTCAACATTTAGAGGCATTTCCCAAACCTGGTACATTGGAAACACTTGTGAAACCTAACAAACAGACAAAAACATGCTTCTGTTCTGATTTAGAGGCCTGGAGTAGGAGGAAGGGTGATTAGATCTGCAGGAGTTTTAGATACATAATTAAGATTAGGAACCAGGGAGTTAAAGAATTTCAGCTGTGTGCTAGTGCTAGCTTATGAATGCCTAAAAATATACAAATTAGCAAGTTACAAAATTTTCTCAATATTTATTATAAAAATTTATTCTTTATCTTTTTATGGCTTTCATACTTTGTTTATAATAGTTATTTTAGTGCTGTTTTTGAAACATGTTATTTTTCTTCTAGGATACATTTAATAACACTTTTTGAAAATGATCGTCATTTTTCTCACCTCTCATCCTTGGAACGGGAGATGACTTTTCGCACTGAAATGGTTAGGTTCTTTCTTCTAATGAATTCATTTGTAGTTTAAGAATAGTGAGACTATAAGGTGCAAACTTATTAGGAACTGAAATGAATTTTTGGTGAATTGCACTGTTTCTCAAGCTATAGCCTATAGGTTTATTTTGTTTTATTTTTGCTGTTTTTTAAAAAAATTTTTATTGGAATATAGTTGATTTACAATGTTGTGTTAGTTTTAGGTGTACAGCAAACTGATTCAGTTATATGTATACATATATTCATTCTTTTTGAGATTCTTTACCCATGTAGATTATTACAGAATATGAGTAGAGTTCTCTGTGCTATACAGTAGGTCCTTGTTGGTTATCTATTTTATATATAGTAATGTGTGTATGTTAATCCCAGGTTCCTAGTTTATCTCTCCCCACCCCACTTTTCCCCTTAGGTAACCATAGGTTTGTTTTTGAAATCTGGCCTGTAGGTTTATTATTTAAATAAAAAAGTGTTTTAGTCCTCACACCATAAACAAAAATAAACTCAAAATGGATTAAAGACCTAAATGTAAGACCTGAAACCATAAAACTCCTAGAAGAGAACATAGGCAGAACACTCTTTGACATAAATTGTAGCAATATTTTTTTTGGCTCTGTCTCCTAAGGCAAAAGAAATAAAAGTAAAAACAAACAAATAGAGTCTAGTTAAACCTAAAAGCTTTTGCAAAGCAAAGGAAACCATCCACAAAACTTAAAGACAGCCTACTGAATGGGAGAAAATATTTTCAAATGCTATGACTGATAAGGGGTTAATATCCAAAATACATAAACAACTCATACAACTCAATATAAAAGAAAAAGTTAAAAAAATTGACAGAAGACCTGAATAGACGTTTTCCAAAGAATACATACAAATGGCTAACAGGCACATGAAAAGATGCTCAACATCACTAATTATTAGCGAAGTGCAAATCAAAACCACAATGAGATATCACTTCACACTTGTCAGACTGGCTGCCATCAAAAAGTGTACAGATAACAAATGTTGCTGAAGATGTGGAGAAAAGGGAACCCTTGTACACTGTTGGTGGGAATGTAAATCAGTGCAGCCATCATGGAGATTCCTCAAAAAACTAAAAATCGGGCTTCCCTGGTGGCGCAGTGGTTGAGAGCCTACCTGCCAATGCAGGGGACACGGGTTCGTGCCCTGGTCCGGGAAGATCCCACATGCCGCGGAGCAGCTGGGCCCGTGAGCCATGGCCGCTGAGCCTGCATGTCTGGAGCCTGTGCTCCACAACGGGAGAGGCCACAACAGTGAGAGGCCCGCGTACCGCAAAAAAAAAAACAACAAAACACCTAAAAATAGAACTACCATATGATCCGGGAATTCCACTCCTGGGCACATATCCAAAAAAACCCAAAAATACTGATTTGAAAAGATACATGCACCCCAATGTTCATGGCAGCATTATTTACAATAGCCATGATATGGAAGCAACCCAAGTGTCCATCAAGAGTTGAATAGATAAAAGAAGATGTAATATATACATATATAAGCAGTGGGATATTAACCATAAAAAAGAATGAAATTCTGCCATTTGCAACAACATGGGTAGTCCTAGAGAATATTATGCTTAGTGAAATAAGTCAGAGAAAGACAGATACTCTATTTTATCACTTATGTATGGAATCTAAAAAATAAAACATATAACAAAAAAAGTGTTTCAGGATTCTTTTTCTTTTACCTCATTCTCCTCCTCTCCTAAGGCAGACTCCTTTTTAAGATAATAAAGATCAATTATAATAGCTGAGAAAGAAGGAAAACAAAGACAAGGTTTAAGAAGTGATACAGGGGGCTTCCCTGGTGGCGCAGTGGTTGAGAGTCTGCCTACCGATACAGGGGACACGGGTTCGTGCCCCAGTCCGGGAAGATCCCACATGCTGCAGAGCGGCTGGGCCCGTGAGCCATGGGCGCTGAGCCTGCGCGTCCGGAGCCTGCGCTCCTCAACGGGAGAGGCCACAACAGTGAGAGGCCCGTGTACCGCAAAAAAATAAATAAAAAAAAAGTGATACAGGGCTACCAAAATGATCAGAAATTGTTTTCTCTTAGGGGGAGTTGGGAGACCCCATGTTTTATCTGGCTCTTTAAATTTTTTTTTAGCTCTCTTGATTTCAAGATAATTTCTTTTAAGAGACAACTTTTGATATAATGCTTTCTGTTTTTTAGACATCTAATCTATAAAATGGAGATAATCTATCTACCATATGTATTTCACATAATTGTTATGTGGGTTAAATGGGAAAAAGAATGCCAGAATTGCAGAAATTTACAATTAAGAGAGACCAGGGCTGTCTTCCAGATCAGCTAGTTAGGGGCCAA
Source organism: Aethalodelphis obliquidens (assembly GCF_003676395.1). NCBI lineage: Eukaryota > Metazoa > Chordata > Mammalia > Artiodactyla > Delphinidae > Aethalodelphis > Aethalodelphis obliquidens. Next base: position 41,956,556 of record NW_020837949.1, read on the forward strand.
GAGAAGAATTGAAACTGGCCCTCCTGACTGTTTAGCTACTACCTTTGTTTTTTGGTTTTAATTGTGGCTAAATTAAAATAAAAAATTTTAATTAAAAAAATTAGCAAAATTTACCATTTCAATTATTTTGAAGTATACAGTTCTGTGGCATTAAATACACTTATATAGTTGTGCAACCATCACCACCATCCATCTCCAGAGCTTTATTATCCCAAACAGACTGTACCTGCTAAACACTTAACTCCCCACTCACACTCACTCCTCACCTAGCTGCTTGGTGACCTCTATTCTACTTCCTGTCTCTATAAAACTGCCTATTCTAGGTATCTCAGCCATTGCTTTTTAAGTCTCACCGTATAGCCACTTAAAGCTTTGAAGAATTGGGTGTGTTAGCATTTGTATGGCATTTGAATTTTTATTATAGGTATTATTTCCAAAGACAGGGTATAAAATATTAAATAAAGAGCATAGCTGTGGCAGAGTCTGGGCCTTGATGACAGATCACTAGATTCAGATAGCAGTTCTGTGCTTTCTCGCGTAATGGCTAGTAAGTTAACTTTGATTCTCAGTCTCATCTGTTAACTGGGAATAATGCCAGCCTTAGAGGGTTTTACTGAAAATGAAGGAAGATGAAAATGAATGAAGCACATACACAGTACCTGGCCCAAAAATAATAACTCTTATTAATAAAAATTTATGTTTTCTATTTAAGTATAGACATGCATATTAAATATCTTTTCATTGTAGTATTGCCTTGTTTTTCTCATAAGAAAAGGGAAAGATCCTTATATGAACTTATTTTACTAATCAAAATTATGAGTAAATGCTTTTTCAGACATCAGCTAAAACATCTTTAATTTTTTTATACTTTTTAAAAACATTATTTATTTTTATTTTTGGCTGTGTTGGGTCTTCATTGCTGCGTGTGGGTTTTCTCTAGTTGCAGAGATCTTCATTGCAGTGCGTGGGCTTCTCATTGCGGTGGCTTCTCTTGTTGTGGAGCATGGGCTCTAGGCGCCCAGGCTTCAGTAGTTGTGGCTCATTGGCTCTAGAGCGCAGGCTCAGTAGTTGTGGCGCACGGGCTTAGTTGCTCCATGGCATGTGGGATCTTCCCGGACCAGGGTTCGAACCCGTGTCCCCTGCATTGGCAGGCAGATTCTTAACCACTGCGCCACCAGGGAAGCCCCCCAGATCTTTAATTTTAATAGTCACTAGTGTTGCTTAGTCTATCAAAAATAAAGTACCTATAGTTGTATGAAGCAGGAATGAGTGTGGGGTTGAAAATTGCTTTTAATGTTTTTTGAGGGAGCGTGTATTACAAACTATGTGGCCCTTTATTTTTTAGGAAGGAAGGCAGGAAATTGATGAGGAAATAATATGAAACAACATGCTTTTGTTAATCTTTGGAATTTAAACAGCACTTTTAGTAACCTAATAAAATCATTATTCCACATGCTGGAATAATGCACTAAAGTAATCCTTTTTTTAGGACACAGCATTTGTGTCATGAACAATAGTCGGTTCACATTTAGTTAGCTTTCACTTTGTGCAGAGCCAATAGATGGAACTAGGAAGTAAGATGAAAGCACAAAGTTGCATCTAATGCTCTTGTAGTCACTGTTATTTCTTAAGAGTTGGAGAAAAAGAAGTAATTTTCTCTATGCAAAGTTCTACACGTACAAGGACATGAAGTCATCTCTGTTTGTGCCAGAATCATCAGATCTCAACTTCTAGGCATCTCATAATGTGGGGGTAAAATCAGGCTTGGTAAAATTAAAAATATATTGTTTACATATTTTAAGGTGTGGTTAGAAAAGCTCCTTAAAATGTTTAACCATCCCTTTAACTCTTTTTCAAACCTACAGAAAATATGAAAGAATATTATAGTGGTAACCTGAAAATGTGTGCCTTTTTTGCATCCAAGAATGCACTAGCGAGGAGAAATTATGTAGTCTTATTATCTATCCTTTTCTTTTTTTCAGAGTAAATTTGTTCTAAAAAGAGTTATAAAAATAAATATTTTCAAATTTTACTTACATTAACAATTTGTACTTTTTTAAAGGGACTTTATTATTCCTACTTCAAAACCATTATCGAAGCACCTTCATTTTTGGAAGGACTATGGATGATTATGAATGACAAGCTTACTGAATATCCCCTTGCAATTAATACAGTGAAACGCTTCCATCTTTATCCAGAGGTAAGCAATATTTGGGAACAAATATTTGTAGAGGGATTCTTCTTTATCAGATAAAAATAGTAAGCACAATGATGTTATAGGAAGGAGGGGATTTTAAAGTTTATTGATTGTATGTGTCCTTATAGTTGAGCAGTGTATCAAGAGTTCCTGTCCTAAATTTAAAAGCCCCAGAAATTATGCTCACAACTTAAAGAATAAAACCTTAGTATGGAATTAATGACTAGTGTAATAGGCCAAATGGGAAGGAGCCAAGAAGGATTCTCGAGGGAGATGGTCTGTTGGCTTTATTTTTTTTAAAACCTCAATCTATTATTTTCTAATTCTAGCAAAAATATATCCTGTTAAATTCCTCTTCTTTTCCCCAAGCAAGTCTTGGTGAAAAGCAGTACATGGCTACTGCAGTATTTACAAAGACCATATATTACAAAACATCAGCAGAGAAAACGCTGTGGGAAGATATTATTGAAGCATTCTTTAATCAGTATTCATCAAATTACCTACTCCTTGATTTATAAAATGAAATAAATGAATGATTTGATAAAAGTAACATCAGGGCAAAAGCAAAATAGATACAAATATAAGTACAATAGCTTCTTTTAAAAAAGTTTTTATTGGAGTATAGTTGCTTTACAATGTTGTATTAGTTTCTACTGTACAGCAAAGTGAGTCAGCTATACGTATACATGTATCCCTTCTTTTTCGGATTTCCTTCCCATTTAGGTCACCACATAGCACTGCATAGAGTTCCCTATGCTATACAGTAGGTTCTCATTAGTTATCTATTTTATACATAGTATCAATAGTATATATATCAGTCCCAACCTCCCAATTCATCCCACCCACCCTTTTCCCCCTTGGTCTCCATACATTTGTCCTCTACATCTGTGTCTCTTTTTCTGCTTTGTAAATAAGATTGTCTATACCAATATTTTCAGATTCCACATATATGCGTTAATATACAATATTCGTTTTTCTCTCTCTGACTTGCTTCACTCTGTATGACAGTCTCTAGATCCATCCATGTCTCTACAAATGACCCAATTCGTTCCTTTTTATGGCTGAGTAATATTCCATTGTACGCATGTACCACATCTTCTTTATCCATTCATCTGTCGATGGATACCTAGGTTGCTTCCACGTCCTGACTATTGTAAATAGTGCTGCAGTGAGCATTGTGGTGCATGACTCTTTTTGAATTACGGTTTTCTCAGGGTATATGCCCAGTAGTGAGATTGCTGGGTCATATGGTAGTTCTATTTTTAGTTTCTTAAGGAGCCTCCATGCTGTTCTCCACAGTGGCTGTATCAATTTACATTCCCACCAACAGTGCAAGAGGGTTCCCTTTTCTCCACACCTTCTCCAGCATTTATTGTTTGTAGATTTTTTGATGATGCCCATTCTGACTGGTGTGAGGTGATATCTCATTGTAGTTTTGATTTGCATTTTCTAATAATTAGTGATGTTGAGCATTTTTTCATGTGTTTGTTGGCCATCTGTATGTCTTCTTTGGAGAAATGTCTGTTTAGGCCTCCAGCCCATTTTTTTGATTGGGTTGTTTGTTTTTTAATATTGAGCTGCATGAACTGTTTGTATATTTTGGAGATTAATCCTTTGGCCGTTGCATCTGTTGGCTTTAGAGACCGTGTAGATGGGTATACTGATCACATGAAGGGACAATGACAGTGACGAGTAGAATAGTGACCTTGGGGATACATTAATAAGGCAAGATTTATTTAGTTATATAGCTAGAAATCTATGAATACTTCCCAATACTAAAAAAAGTATGAACTTTATGATAGTCTTCAAATTCTAGAAATTGGAAAAAAGAAGAAAAAAAATAGTAGATTCAGTTTGTGAACTCTGAAGATAAATGCTGACTTGACAGCATGGTAAGAACTACTTTTGAGTTATCTCAGAATCCAGCAGATTAGTTAAAAAGTCTAGCTTTTTATTTCTTTCTTCATATTTTATAGCTTTTAAAAATTATTATTTTGATTTTAAATGTTTAAAATTGCAGAAGCTAGAGAATAATGTGCAAATATGTGTGGTCAACCACCTACAATAAATAAGTGCTATTCTTTTATCATTTTTGCTTCTGATATTTTAAAATAAATAAAGCATTATAAATACAGTTAAAGTCATCTTTGTTCTGCTTCCCAGTTAAGTTTGTTCCTTTCCCATTCTCACAAGCATCATTATCGTGAATTTGATGTGTATATCCATCCAGTTCTTTTTTCAAGGATTGTTTTATGTGTTTTTGTAATTTCACATAAGTGTTCTCATACTGAACATATCACTCTACAACTTTTTCCTCAGTATTTTATTTTGGAATTTCTGAAAATGTATGTACATATTTATTTTTCTTTAATTTCAACCATTTTATGAATTCCAAAATTATTTGTATATTTCCCTATTATGGATATTAAATTATTTCCAGTTTTTAAATTACAGATATAAACCATATAATCCAGCAGTTGTACTCCAGGACATTTATCCCAGAGAAATTAAAATTTATATTCACACAAAAACCTGTACACATTTATTGTAGCTTTATACATTGTAGCACAAAACTGCAAACAACACCGATGTCCTTTGACATGTGAATGGTTAAAGAAACTGTGGTACACTCATACCAGGAATACAATTCAGCAATAAAAAAGGAACAAGCCATAAGAAACTGCCAAACTGTTTTCCAGAGTGGTTATGCAATTTTACATTTCTACCAGGAATGTATAAGTGATTCACTTTCTCCACAGGGTCTCCAGCATTTGGTGTTGTCACTACTTTTTATTTTAATGATTCTGATTTATCAGAATGTAGTGATTTATCATTGTGGTTTTAATGTGCATTTCCCTAATGACTAATGTTGTTGAACGCTCCTTTTTTGTGTTTATTAGCTAGCTATATACCCTCTTCAGTGAAATGTGTCTTCATGTCTTTTGCTAATTTTCTAATTGGGTTTTTTTTTTTTTAATGTTGAATCTTAGGATGTTCTTTATATATTCTAGGTACTACTTCTTTGCCAGGTATGTGGTTTGCAAATATTTTCTCCCGGTCTATACCTTGTTTTTTCATCCTCTTAAGTAGAGTCTTTTGCATAAGACAATTTTTAAATTTTAATGGAGTCCAGTTTAGCAATTTTTCTTCTTGTGGATTGTGCTTTTGGTGTCAAGTCTAAGAATTCTTTGCCTAGCCCTAGATGCTAAATATTTTCTACGTTTTTTTCTAAAAGCAATTAGAATTCTATCTGTGATCCATTTCATTTTGAATTAATTTCTTTATGTGACGTGAGACGTGAGACTTGGGTAAAGGTTATGTTGTTGTTGTTTTTTACCTATGGATGTCCAGTAGTTTCCATACCACTTGTTGAAAGGGCTATCTTTTCTTCATTGAATTGCTTTTGCACCTATGTGACAATAAATTAGGCATATTTCTATGGGTTTATTTCTGGGTTCCCTTCTCTCTTCCATTGATTTATGTGTCTATCCCTCTGCCAGTACCATATAGTCTTGATTTAATGTACCTATACAGTAAGTCTTGGATTAGGTAAACTGATTTCTCTCACTTCATTCTTTTTCAAAATTGGTTTAGCTAGTTCATGTGCCTTTTAATGTGTATTTAACAATAATGTTTTCTATATCTAATTCTATTGATACTTTAATAAGAATTACATTAAACATGTAAATAAATTTGAGGAGAACTGACCTCTTTGCTATTGAGTCTTCTAATTCATGAACATGGTGTGTCGCTTGTTTATTTAGGTATTCTTTGGTTTCTTCCAAAAGCATTGTGTAGTTTTCAGCATACGAGTCTTGTATGTGTTTTGATAAATATACGCCTAAGTATTTCATGTTTTTTTAAATGATGATAAAGGGGATTATATTTTTAATATTGATGCCCACATGTTCATTGTTACATGGAAATACAGTTGATTTTTTTGGTATGTTTATCTTTTACCCTGCAATCTTGCTGAATTCAATTATTAGTTCTAGGAGTATTTTTTTTTTACACATATGTTGGGATTTTTCTACATAGTGAGGCATTTAATATGCAAATAGAGTATTTTTTTTTCTTTTAATCTGTATGTCTGTTATTTCTCTTATTTACCTTATTGCACTGGCTAGAACTTTCAGTACTATGTTTATTAAGACTGGTGAATGTGGACATCTGGACCTCATTCTTTTTTTTTTTTTTTTGGTACACGGGCCTCTCACTGTAGTGGCCTCTCCCATTGTGGAGCACAGGCTCCGGACGCACAGGCTCAGCAGCCATGGCTCACGGGCCCAGCCGCTCCGCGGCATGTGGGATCTTCCCGGACCGGGGCATGAACCCGTGTCCCCTGCATCGGCAGGCGGACTCTCAACCACTGCGCCACCAGGGAAGCCCCAGGCCTCATTCTTGATCTTAGGGAAAAAGCATTCAGTCTCAAACCATTAAGTATAAAGTTAGCTGTAAGTTTTTTTGCACATGACCTTTATAAGATTGAGGTAGTTCCTCTCTTATTCCTAGTTTTTTCTGTAAGTTCTTATCAGAATGGGTATTGAATTTTTTCTAATGCTTTTTCTGCACCAATTGATATGATCATGGAATTTATCTTCTTTGTTCCATTAATATGATGGAGTACATTCATTTTTTCATACTGAAATAGTCTTGCATCCCTGGAATAAACCCCATCTGATCATGGCATATAATTATTTTAGTATATTGCTGAAATCTATTTACTAATATTTTGTTAGGGTTTGTTACGTCTGTCTTTATAAGGGGTATTAGTATGTGGTTTAATTTTTTGGTACTTTCTTCGTTGGTTTTGGTATCAAGTATCAAAATATCTTTAACTCCAAACCTGAGAAAATAAAGCAAAGGGAAAGTCCAGGGAACCTATTACCATGTCATTCCTTGGGCCCTGACATTCCTATCTAGTTTGCCTCTTTTCTCTACCTTTAAGGGTCTTCTTGTGTTTGATTTATATTATTCACAGGAGTTCTAGTTGTACTTGTAGGAATAGGAAATTTACATTATTTAAATGTTGACTTTTTTTTCATTTTCATTTAGTTTAAGTGATTTTCTAATTTCCCATGTGATTTCTCCTTTGATCCATTGGATACTTAAATATTGTTATTTAATTTCAGAGTACTTAAGGGTTTCCCAAATTTCTTTCTTTTTTTCTTTTAATTTCTATAAGTACTTTTCAATGTAATTTGTAGTAGTAACAATTGTATAGTATAGACCTACCTAAGATCTAAGATGAAAGAAGCAGTTTTCTGCAGCAGCTTTCTCTATATCCCGGCTTACTTTTCAAAGGCAGTCTGACCATATTTCCTCTAATGATTATCTGTCTAATTCTAGTGTAAATGGAAAAATCAAAAAGAAAAAAAAAACTGTTGAATCTTCAACTTTAGTTAACATTCACTTAGTCTGTGTATATAAGATAAGGACTTAGCTTATTAGACTAGGCCCATTTTTTCCAGTGTTTGTTAAGTATTATTTTTAGTTTTTGATTACTTTTGGAACTTTTTGTCGTTACATCTCTGTTTCTTGTTCCACTAGTTTCAAACAGTATGGTCTCTAAAACATTAGCTAATTTTTTTCTTTTTACTTATTAAAAATATTTATTGAATAACTTGCAGTTTTCAGCTTCTTTGATGCTTTGAAAAAGTAATCATGGTAATGTAGTTCATTTGTTTTCAAAACTTGAAAGCATGTAAATGACAGGCAACAAGGACTCGTCCAGTCTTATTTTCATATTGCATAGATACAATATGCAGATTTACATTTGCTTGCGACCTTATATAGTACTTAAGTGTTGAAGTAAATGTCCATACTTTGTGTTCACAAGATTAATTTCTCATCTAAAGATGAAATTAATTTCTCACCTAAAAGTGTAAGTTTGAAACAATGTATTTTGTAAAGACAAAAGCATTTAATGCTTACTATATGCCAGTACTTATATATATAAGCTCTAATCTCCAATCACTCTTGTAAGACGGTTATTATTGATATTAACCTCATTTAACAGATGAGATGACTGAGGTTCAGAGGTTGAAGGATTACTTCACACCGTAGAAACCATACCTTGTAGAGTCAGAATTTTTTGTTCTATTTTGACTTCAAAGTCATGCTTTTCTACTGTATTAAACGACATCTCAGAAAGGAGTATAATTCTAGAATTTGCACATACATTTAATGTGGAAATTTTTTGTACATGTATGAAAAACACACAAGAATAGAAGTTATAAGTTTAAACAGAATGTCATCTTATAAAATTAAGTGATAAAATCGTAAATAATACTATATATGAAAAGATGTTTATGACATTGTTTAGTGATGTATATTACATTAACATCTTATAATACATAATATTACATAATGAATAACTCTAACTACATGTTTCTTATGCCTAGGGAGAGACTGGAAGGATGGTCACCAAAATAGTAAAAGTAGTTAGTTCTAGGTTATTTTTAGTTTCCCTTTGAGCTCCTCTTTACTTTTTTTTAACTTTTTTCTCCAATGATTTTGCATTATTTTTCCCAAATCTATAAAATTATTTATTAAAAAATCTCCCAGGCATGAGCATTTTGTCTGTAATTTTTTTGTTGCTATTTTCCCTTGTCTTTAAACTTTTTTTTTTTTTTTAATATTTATTTATTTATTTTTGGCTGTGTTGGGTCTTCGTTTCCGTGCGAGGGTTTTCTCTAGTTGCGGCGAGCGGGGGTCACTCTTCATTGCGGTGCGCGGGCCTCTCACTGTCGCGGCCTCTCCTGTTGCGGAGCACAGGCTCCAGACGCCGCAGGCTCAGTAGTTGTGGCTCACGGACCTAGTTGCTCCGTGGCATGTGGGATCTTCCCAGACCAGGGCTCGAACCTGTGTCCCCTGCATTGGCAGGCAGATTCTCAACCACTGCGCCACCAGGGAAGCCCTAAACTTTTTAAAGTAGATTTCAGGTTGGGAAGTACTGGTTAATTAAATCTGCTTGGTCAGTGTTTTAATGGGCACAGGAGCTGTTATTCCATGTGCAGTTGGTTTTATAGACTATGAGTTGGTTTTTAGACTATGAAGAAAATAAGTTCAAGGACCTAAGGGAAGTGTTACAAAATACTTCTGTAAATCTTTGTATTTTGCTATTAATTATCATAATTATGTACTTCATGCTTGATTTGACAGCTACTATTAATTATGTTAGAGTTGATTACAAGAGTATATTACAGAGATGTTGATCACAACATAAATTTTGTAGATGTGCATTACTCAGTAATACATAACTTTAGTTGATAGTGTGTGTGTATAAAATTTTAAATGATTGTTTCCCACATGAAATGATTTAAATAAATTCATCAAAGTTTATAATGTTAAAGGCAACCATCATAAAATGGTATTTTGGAAAAATTATTATTAAGAAGATATTGAATTTTTCTTCATTATCTTTTTGATTTTATCTTTTGTAGGTGATTATAGCCTTCTGGTATCGCACATTTATGGGAATAATGAATTTATTTGGGCTGGAAACAAAGACCTGCTGGAATGTGACCAGAGTAGAACCTCTAAATGAAGTTCAAAGCTGTGAAGGCATGTTTCTTCCTAAAATGCTGTTGTATTGTCATTAATGTTTACATAAACATAATGTTATGACTCCTTTAAGAATTACTATAAACTACTGTGATTTTTTTTCTTTAAAAACAGTCTAGAACTGATTCACCTAAAAGTGTATTTACCCTTTAATTTTCTGAGAAGACAATGTACTTGCTAATAAGAGTGTTAATTTGGAATTTAATTTGAGTATTAATATGCTCCAGTGTAAGGCCACACTGATTATAAGTCATTCCTCCATTTCAGAAGGTACAAAAAAAGCTCTGGGGTGGCTTGAATATATAAATTTGGGGGATGTAGATTAAATAGTCACAGTTCTACCTGTAATAGTTAACATAAATAGTTAATGTAAAAATTTAGTTATGCATAAATATTTAAAAATCAGATATATAATAGATTACTTTAGAAATTCTGCTGTTTTTGTGCTCTCACAGTCCATGAATAGTTCTAATCAAACTCTTCATATACATCTTCTACATCAGTATCTTTGTCAAAGAACTGCTTTTCGAATCATCTAACAGTTTTCCAGGATCTGTGATTGTCACTTCCATTTAAGATGTTTGCAGTTTAGCACTGTTACAATCTTAGCATGATGCTGTTCCTTGAAACTCTTATTTGAAATCACATGTATCTACTTGCATAACACATAGTTGTTTTTTCTTTATTTCTTCATATTCTCTAGAACATTATGTTTTATAAATATATTTTTGTTGACTTGTGTATAGTAACATTCAGTTCTCAGAATATATCCTAAATTTGTATTGCCATGTTGCCCTTATATTTTTACTGATTCCCTCAGATGGTCTTTATAACCATGGTCTAAAGCAGCATTGGTAGAAGATATTTGAGGGCAATTAGACTGTTTTTTTTTTTTTTTTTTTGTACAAACTAAAGGAATTGAGCGACTGCCTGAACCAGCTTATAAGGTATAAACTTTTCTGAGGGATGGGAAAAAATCACCTTATATATATACATATATGGTATTTATTAAGTTGCCACTAAGTTATAGGTTAGTGTTGGCACTTGGGACCCCAAGATAAACTGGGTAAACATGGGGCCTTACCCTCATAGAGTTTGCAACATAAGAGGGATGTTAGCGGTTACAACTGTGGTGGATGTTACAAATAGGAAAATAAGATTGCTGAGGTTAGGAGAAGTGTTTCAAGAATAGGAACCATAATTTTCCAAAGTCCTGAGGCAAGGGAGAACTGAAAGAAAGCTAGATTTCCTAGAGCAGAGAGATAGAGAAGAAAACATGGTGTGAAATGATGCTTAGAATGTAAGCAAGGGTCCGATAATGAAGGACCATTTACTAGTCAAGGATTTTATGTGTATTCATTGAAGACTTTTGACAGATTTTTATTTTCAAAACACAATTTTGGCAGTTACATGGAAAAGACACTAGTAAAGGACAAAAGTGAATTCAGTGAGGCCAGGTAGGAAACTATTTTGCTCTCAGCAAGTGATTGCAGGAAAGGTAACTGGAAAATGAATGGATTTGAGAGATAGCTGGAAGGAGAAACGACAAGATTTGGTAATTGTTTGATGGGGAAGGGGAAGGAGAATGAATTTATGTAACACTGTTGGGTTTCTGGCTTAATTGAGTCCCTCCATTCAAAGTGGTATGAAACATTTTTAAAAGTAGCAGGTTTGAATTGCTATTAATTCGAGGTACCTGAGAAACCCCAAAGTGTAGATGTCAAGAGGCTACCTGCATATACATACCTATAGGAATAAGAAGAAAGTTCTCATCTGAAGGTACACTTGGAGTCATCTGTATATAGATGATAATTGGAACCATGGAACTGGAAGAATTTCTTTAAGGAGAATATACAGACTGAGAAAAGAAGAAGGTATATGACAGAGCCTAAGGTGGTCCAACATTGAAGGGGGGTGGTGTAAAAGGATGAGAAGTTACTAGGACAGACTGAAAAGGAATGATCAGAGAAGAAGAAGAAATCAGAAAGGCCAGCCTTTAGATCCTGGCTCCACCAGTTACAGCTAAATAACTTTTGACAAGTTACTTAAGTTTTCTGTGTTGTTTTCTCAACCATTAAAAAACGTATTTTCATACCAAGTAATTTCAAAGATTTGTTCTGAGTATTATGTGAGATGATGATTGCAAAGTACCTAGTAGATTATGTGTGTGTGTTAATATATATATATATATGTATTGTCTTATACACAGGATATATTAAGTATTAAGGTCCTGGCTATACATGATAATGGATTAATTTATCCCATACAGACTAAAGCTGCTCCTTGAAGTCAGGGGCCGTATTTTACTCATCCTAGAGCCTAGCAAAAGATAAAATTAATGCAATGGATTTTCGCTTGTAATTTATCAAATGGCTCTACAGACAGTTCTAGATACAGAACAATAGCAGCATCACCTAAATAAAATGAAGCACCAACTAATCATTACACTATAACAACACTTCACTAGGGAAAAGTATAAATGTAACTAATAATGCCTCATGGATGGGGAAAGTACTAATGTAACTATTAAATAGAGCAGCAGTCTGAGCAGCAAAGCTTTCAGCAAATTCACTAGCTCTTGATTACAAAGCATTGAGATAATTATGCCCAATTACTGTATAGTAATTTATTCATTACATACTGAATAATCTGTGTCTTTTTAAAGGATTGGGAGACCCTGCTTGCTTTTATGTTGGTGTGATTTTTATTTTAAATGGAATAATGATGGGATTGTTCTTCATATATGGTGCATACTTGAGGTAAGACTACTGTATTAAAAGATCTTTCAGTGGGATAATAAGGACTTTCTGACATTTGTTGATTAAATTAAAAGGATAGGGCTTCCCTGGTGGCGCAGTGGTTGAGAGTCTGCCTGCCAATGCAGGGGACACGGGTTCGTGCCCCGGTCCGGGAGGATCCCACATGGCGCGGAGTGGCTGGGCCCGTGAGCCATGGCTGCTGAGCCTGTGTGTCCAGAGCCTGTGCTCCGCAACGGGAGAGGACACAACAGTGAGAGGCCCGCGTACAAAAATAATTAATTAATTAATTAATTAAAAGGATAAATAACAAGATTAATTGACTAATAGTAGGAAACCTTTAGATTTTATTTTTTTCAGAAGCTGAGCCAAATATGCAGCCAAAAGCTAGAGCTGTCACTAAAACAATGTCTTAAAGACCTGTCTTTTATCCTTATGGGGGTATTTTTTAAGCTTATTAAGATTCCTGAACAAAGATTTTAATGAAAATACCTCTAGATCATGTGTAAAATTATTATAACATTAGAGGGGATCTTTGGTTGGCATTAGTAGCAAAGTATTAATATTTCTAATTTTCATCTCTGTACATGTGAAATTAAGAAAGCAGTAAAAGAAAATGTATATCACTTGTAGCATACACTTACATTTGATAGCCTATCTTTCTTGATAACAGCACCACAATTTTGTTTGGGGTAGCAGGGTGCCCAATTTCAGGTGATAGGTTGAAGTTAACTATGACCATTGTGTATTCTGCTTCCCACTCTCCATTGCATGTTGGGAGAGCCATATGAGCTAGCTTTTCTGGTGAAAAAGAAAGTGAAATCAGACTTGGTTACACCAGGAAAGCATTTGCCTTTCTAACAAAAGGTTAGATTCAGCTGCCGCTTTTCTGTTATTTTCCTGCTTTTACCTGGATGTGATACCTGGAGCTATTGCAGTCATTTTGTGATCATGAGGAAAAGGCCATAAACATAGCACATATGTCTGCCTTTTTTTTTTTTTTTGCAGTATGTGGGCCTCTCACAAACCCTGCAGTTCCTCTATTCCTGTGCTTTCTAAAGATTCTATAGTCTTTTGAGAATCTTTCACTTACATATTAGCCATAAACCATACTTGTTTTATTGTTTTTGTTTTTGTTTTTTGTGGTACGCGACCTCTCACTGTGTGGCTTCTCCTGTTGCGGAGCACAGGCTCTGGACGCGCAGGCTCAACAGCCATGGCTCATGGGCCCAGCTGCTCCGCGGCATGTGGGATCCTCCCAGACCGGGGCACGAACCCCTGTCTCCTGCATTGGCAGGTGGACCCTCAACCACTGCGCCACCAGGGAAGCCCTCATATGTCTGCCTTAACATCCTTCTGCTGCTGAACCAATGCCAACAGACACTTATCTTTTATTTTCTTGTTGAATGATATAATAAGCATCCATATTATTTAAGACACTTCTGTCAGATTTTGTTTTTGACAACAGAATACATTTTTAACTGAATCATCAGATTTCTTTACAATGTTATTCTTGAACTGTGCAACATTAAAAGTGAAAAATCTAGATTTAATCTTTCAACAATTACTGAGTTTTCATAAGGTTTATGTTTCTATAGAGATTAATACATATATACCCCTTGGTTTTGGAAGTTTTCAGCATAAAAATCCTAGCACAGAATCAGTGAAAAATTGTGATCTTGATAAAATTGTTGGCCTTGATAAGCTGATTTTAAAATTATTCAGAAATGCACAGGGCCTAAAATAGTTGAGACAATCCTGAAGGAAATGTGAGAACTTGCTTCATTAATTATTTCTGTATTATAAAGCTAATGTAAATAAGACAATGTGATATTGGCATAGAGATAGACAAGTAGATCACTGGAATAAAGTAGAACCCAGAAGCAGAAATGTACATTGATATACACCTGGTATATGACAAAGTGGATATTACAGATCAGTGAGTAAGGATAGGCTTCTCAATAAATGGTGCTGAAATAATGGGGAGATCGTATGGAACAAAGCAGAGTCAGAACTTATGAAAAACAAATACTAGTTGGATTAAAAACTCAAATGCGATAGACAAAATTATAAAATGTTTAAAATGTTATATAGAAGATTATCATCAGTAACTTGGGGGTAAGAAAGGATTTCTTAAACAAGGTACAAAAGTCCAGCCATGAAGAAAAAAACTGATAAATTTGATGAAAAGAATTTAAGTTCCTCAAGATATAATAGAATGAAAAGATAAGCCACAAGCTGGGAAAAGATACTGCAAAGCATGTATGCAATGTGGTATCCAGACTTACATTCATTAATTAGACAAATATTTATTGAATGCCTACTGTGACTGGGAGCACTATTCTAGGTGCTAGGAAAACAAAACAAACAATCCCTGTCCTCATGGAATTTATATTCTAGGGGATAGACAAAGACTAAGAAGATAGACCACCCAACTGAAAATCGGACAAAATATTTATGAATAGACATTTCCCAGAAGAATTCCAGATTGCCAATAAACATGTAAAATTGACGACCATCATTAATTATGGGGAAAAGACTAATTTAAACCACAATGAGATACCATTTCACACCTACTGGATTTACAAAGGCAACTTTTAACCCTGGTGGGTGGATATATAAATTAGTACAGCTATTTTGGAAAAATGGTGTGCATTATCTAGTAATTTGAAGATACACGTACCTTATAACTCAGCAATTCCAATTTAAAGTAAATATGCCTAAGAAACTCTTTTATGTACACCAGAAAATATATACAAGAACATAGCAGCATTGTTTGTACTAGCTCCAAACTAGAAACAACTTAAGTGTCCTTCAGCAGAGAAGTGTACACATTGTAGGTTTATTAATACAGTGAAATACTGTACAACAATGATAATGAACTATAGCTACAAACATCAATGTGGAAAAGTCTTACAAATATAATGTTGAATGAATCAAGGCATGCACAAAATTTAAAAATACTGCATACTTATATTTGTATAAAGTTTAAACACAGATTAAATGATAGTATGATATGTATATAGAAGCAGTTATATTGGTAATCACAAAACTCAGGATAGTGGCTGTCTTAAGAGGTGGCAAGTGAGGTCTCAGGGTGTGATCAGTTTTCTGTTTCAATGATATATGGTAGTTACAAGAATATCTACTTTATAAGTGTTCTATAAGCTATCTAGAAATTTTTATGTACTTTTCTATATGTGTGTCAGATAGGAAAAATACATAAGCTCATCAGTATTTTGAGGGAAAGGATGACTTAGATTATGTTAACAGGCTTTAAATTGTTCTAGTTTAAAAAATAGTTTATTTATTATGCTTTTTTCAAATATGGAAAATGTTACACGAGACTAAGACATTTTAAAAGTTAGTACTTTTCATTGGGAGAGCTACCCAAAAGGTGAAAGTCTTCTCTAAATTGGTTACACAGTTCTAGAATATCAAATACATTATTAGGCTCCAGTCTTTAAGAAGGATATGTAGATATAACATATGTTGGCTATAAAAGTGTCACCAAAACTGTGAGGAGATTAGAAACTATGGCATATGAGAATATGAGAAACAAAAGAAATAGGGATTTGGGGAAATTTTTCTATTTCTTACCTTGGCCACACTTCCGCACTGGCACTAACTTGGAAGGTAGATATTCCATTTCTATTCTTTTGGTGGTTAATGATAAAATGTTAACATGCATATCTAACTTGATCAAGTCTAAAATTAATTGATATCTTTCCTCTTCTTTTTGATCAGTACAAGGAATTTCAGAACACTTTATTTCAAAACAGCCCCTAGCATCTTGTAATTATTACCATAATTTAGTACTTCTAGTACCTCTCCACAGCAGTCATCACTGTTATTTTTTGTTGTCAAATCTTCCTTAGATTTATCCACATGTTCCTAGTTTCTATATGCAGCATTTGTTCTTGCTTCTCACACCTTCCTCCTTTCAATTTCTTCTTTTCTGATGTGCGTCCTTTGAATTTCCCTTAGTGAAAACTGTTAAAGGTAAATTACTTCCCATTGGCTTTCCTCTGCTTGTTTTGTTAAACTCATTCTTTCCTTTTTTCAATCATTCAACCAATATTTATTGTCTTCCGAGTCTGAAGCTGTGTATATAATGATGAACAATACTTTAAAGAAAAGGCAACTTTAAGAAGTGGTTTTTAATCTTTGATAATAATCAGCCATCCTTGATCTCAGTTTTGTATTCTACATTGTTGTTTCTTGGGACTCAACAAAAGAATATTTGCAGTAGTTTAGATGGTTCAGTTACCGCTAAATGAAACTGTTAGACTCTTCATCTCTCAGTCACTGAAATCCAATTTGGAATGACAAAAATTTGCCTCCACTCAGAATATTCAAAGAATACAGTATAAACTCTAAAGTGCTGGCCTGTTCGTTAAAAATTATTTTATGTTCACATATAATATTTTACATAGAAAATATTTTAAATATAAAATTAATGACATTCAGATTACTTTGTATGTACACTTTGTATGCTTTTACATTCAAGAATAAAACATCAACTACATGGGTACTTTTGAAATTTTTACTGTTATTTTATATTGTTTAGTACTATGACATTTTAAAAATCTAAGATAATTTTGTGAAAAACTCACTATATTTTACATGAATTTTGATTGTATACATTTTTTTTTACAGTGGGACTCAACTTGGAGGTCTAATTACAGTATTATGCTACTTTTTCAACCATGGAGAGGTTTGTTTTCTAGAAAATAATTTGTACAAATAGAAGGGGTGGCATAGGAACAAGGAAACTTATTCATCAAAACAGTATTTAATTGTATATTACTTAGGATTTGACAGTATTTTAAAGAACCTTGTGTTGTAAGTTGATGTTTTAATCATGTTGATCCACATTTTTACATAATAATTAGAATTTATGGTGTGAGCTATCTTGCCTGGTTTTAGAATATATATATGTTACATATATTTTATAGAAAAAGGAAGTACTATATTAGTTGAGTTTAGGCACTTTATGTACATTATCTCACTCCCACCAAAATTTTTAGGGAGGTGGCTGTTATCCTCACAGTAGAAGATATGAAATTGAAATTTGGAGAGGATAAGTTACGTACTCAAGATTCCACATTCACACCATGATGAAGCTGGGTTTCCTCTTCTACATCTTTCTGGCTCTAAAACCTTACTTTTTTCTGTTACATCATGCTGCCTTTTTAATTACACAAAATGCTGAATTCAAAATACAAATTAACTTACTAACTCAGCCCAATAAGACATGGTCCACCTAAAAAGAGTTCATGGAAACTTACTTAGAATATGATAGATTCATTCAACAAAATATCAAGTACAAAATGTGTGCCAGAGTCTGTGTTAGATGCTGAGGATATGGCCAAGAAAAGTGGAAGAATCTGACTGCTAGTTTTTGGAAGCAAAATATGTAGTATGTTATGGCACAGATTATATAGGGTGGAAGTCTCTATCCATTACTATTGGGAAAGGTAGATACTTGGTTAATTTTAAAAAATCAGTTAGACAAGGGAATCATAAAAATTATACATAAGTATCTTAAATATATTAACTTAAAGCAAACAAATACATTGTCAGTCACCAGTGTATTAGTATAAACACAAGACCTTTTCTTTGAGTATGCCAGATGACTGACACTATGAGTTGACCTTCTTATACATACCGTAACTCACCTTCCGAGGTTTACGATTTTGGTTTCCTGGAAGAAGAGCAATAAATTTTAAGACTCTTGCAAAGTTGTAAGAGTTTAGATTCTTTCTAGAATTTCAGAATTCTTGATATAAAATTTTATAATATTCCCACCCATATGTTTTGGAAATAGTTTTAAAGTCTATATGAAAATTTAATTAATACTTTCATTGTATACATCATATCAGTGAATCCCAAATACTTCTAGTTGTTTTTAGAAATTTATAGTTAACTCTTTCAAAGGTATATTTCACAAATTCAGAGACAGTCTTAATTACTTGTAGTGAGTGTCTATACACATTAAACTTGTCATGTGTAAACATTTGGTGTTTGTGAATGCCCTAGGTGACATTTGTTTAGATATTTTTCTGAACATGTATAAATCCCAAAGCCCTGGGTTGCCCAGGGTCATCACTGAAGAGCTGGAATGTGGATCTGGTTTGTCTTTCCCAGAATTCTCACTGCTCCTAACCCTATCATCTTGTTTGTCCTTCGAGTGTCCTTACGTTTGGCCTGATCTATCTTTCACTTGTTTCTGGACTTGCTAGTTAATGGCTCTCTACCTAATGGCTATGTGCTGTAAGAGAACTCCAAAAACTGAGGAGCTATACCAGGTATCCAGAAATAAATGAGCCTAGTATTAAAATTACTAAAACCAGCCCACCCATGATTTTTTAAATTAATTGTGTTTATTGCAATGGAACATAGAGTGAGGTAAGCATTTTATTGATTTCAGGCTACTCGGGTGATGTGGACACCACCTCTCCGGGAAAGTTTTTCATATCCATTTCTTGTACTTCAGATGTACATCTTAACTGTGATTCTCAGGTAATTCTTATTTATAAAACGAAACTAGCTAAATTGTAAATTTCTCAAAATTACTTCAACCTGTTGTTATAATTACTAAATTTGGACTCTTTTAAAAAATTACTTCAAAAATAAATTGTGTGTCCAGTTTAAAAAGAATCTAAAATTGCTATGTAAAAAATCGTTTTCCACTTAAGAGTCTAGGCTACAGGTTTTACATAACTGTTATGTTTTAATAAACCAATATGTATGTGTTCATATATATTTGGTAAAGATGCAAAGGTTTTTGAGAAAGTATTACTTTTTTCCCTCAATGCTTATGTACTCTGACTCATTGTTGTCCATCCTGTGGTTTTGATGAAGCATGAAAAAAAAAAGTGTTCTATGCACAAATAAATTTGGGAAATGCTAGGTTGGATAGATAAGGAGTATCTATATTCATATGTTTATGACTATATCGGAACTACAGATGTTTCTAGAAACTCAGCCAAAGTTTCATCTCAACTGTTTTTCCTGGACACATTTTTTGGTTGGGATTAATTTTATAAGCATTTCAGAAATTTTAAAAGTCTGAGGAACAACAAAAAAAACATAAATAGTAGAATACTATAAATAACTTTACCATAGAGATAGGTTCATAGAATGTTCATGAGATCTCTTATTGAGAGAGTGATCACTGTCCCCTCCAAACTCCCAGAGAAACTCGTAGTTCACTTACTAGTACCCATCAGATTTTGCCTATATTAAGATCATTTGTGTACATGTCTTCTTTCTTTCTTAAAACTGTAAATTTGTTAATAAAGCATACATACACAAATGTCTAAACATACACTTAATGTATTAAAATGCCACTGGAAACAGAGACCGTGCCACATTTATCTCTTTAACCATGGAGCACTTAGCACACTGCCATGTAGACATTTAAGGCCCTTATATGTTAGCTTAAGGAAGGTAAATAAAGGCATACTGGCGTGACTACCAACCTCTAGAAAGGTGCAGACTACCTTGTGGTTTGTTAACCTACATGAAAGTTTATTTTTGGATTGAATATGGATTTGGGAATCTGATCCTTATCCCGATTTCTATATCTTTGCTCTAAACCTTATCTTCTCTCAAAGATTATGGTAGAGGAAGCTGCCTATTTATCCCCACTCATCCCCAGTTAAATTTCTAGAAAGATGGTTTATTTTCCATTTTTATTTTTTGAAGTGATATTAGTCTAACCAATCAGAGAGTTCATGGAATTAAATATGTTAATTAGAACATTTAGAATTGTATCCTTGAGTGCATGTGTTATACTCCAGTCCTTAGCCAAAAGTAATTTTTATTTTATAAATATAACTGAGTACTTAGTGAATATATTTTGTGATAATATTATTAAACAATATGATCATTACAAATTTTGCTTTTGAAAATGTATATACCACAGTACAAGAATTTATGGAAATCCAATACAACCTTTATAAAAAGAAGAGTTACAGTTTTATAATTTACACAAAATACGTGCATTTCTTTTTTTCATATTCTAAAAGGTAATAAAATCTGTGTGGTAAAAGGTATTGGTTACTGATAAATCTCATGATTGCAGAATGGACGGTTTAAACTTCAATATGCATTAGTTTAACTGTATTCCAGAATTATTTCTTTAAAGTCATTGTTTAAAATCTCTTTAGGTTTTTCTCATAGTCGTTAGCTTATTATTTCACCAGCACTTATACTTTTCTTCATTGCTTTTTGAAACATAAAAGTGGTGGTATATGAAAGTTATTGCTGCTCATGTAGTATAAATATCTCGAGGTATGCAAGGTCAGTTCAGATTCTACTTTCTGACATTCTTGCTGGAGTATTAAATTTCTAATGTCATGCATAGTTAAAGAAAAATAAATTTTTAGTTGAATATAGTTGATTTACAATATTTTATTAGTTTCAGGTATACAGAATAGTGATTCATTATTTTTACAGATTATATACTCCATTAAAAGTTTACAAAATAATGACTTGAATTCCCTGTGCTATATGTTTAAGATACCTACTGATAAACTAGATACAATACTTTATTTAAAGCTCTAATTTTGTTTGTTTTATTATAAACATTTTTATAACCCAAATATTTTAAGTTCTTCTTAATGAGCTTTTAAAAGTTAACTATATTTTGTTGTCTAACATCAAAGGTAAGGGGATCAATAGATTTTAGCATTTTGCAACTAGTCATTCAGTTTAATGATAGGCTACTTTTATAGTAAAACTTACTGGTGTCAATTCTCTCCATTAAGGACATCGAACAATAGTAAAAAGCATTTTATTGCACTGTGCCTTTCCAATGTTGCTTTTATGCTTCCCTGGCAATTTGCTCAGTTTATACTTTTTACACAGGTAAGATGATTTTAAACTAATTTAAGTTGAATGCAAGATGTGCTTGCTTGTTTCCATAGGAAAAAAAAATTTTATTGAAGTATAGTTGATTTACAATATTGTGCTAATTTCTGCTGTACAGCAAAGTGACTCAGTTATACACATATATACGTTCTTTTTTTATATTCTTTTTCATTACAGAGAAATTTTAAATGTGATTATATTTGTGCCCTAATAGATTTTCAAAATATGGAATAATTATAAAGTTTATATACATGTGTGTTTTTTTTTACTCATATAAATCTACCTTCTGTTAATGTGTTTGTTAGTTAGGCAGATATTAAACCTGCAAAAGACTTTTTCCTCTTATTTTAATCCATAATTTTTCCTGTTGGTATTTGAGATGATCTCTATAAACCTTCCTGTAGATTTTCCTTTTGTCTGAGGAATCATTTTAGGTGCCAAGCTGCGCAACATGGTAAGGGCCACTTAGATTCTTCATGGTAGGGGATTTCTGCTTCTAATCCAGCTAAATGTTGGCTGTTCTGTCTGAAGAGCAGAATCTTACTGGACACCATTTCTCAGAGCTTTAATCATGGTATTATTCAGTGAATTGAGGCCATATCCTGTTTCTTCAAACAACTAAGTAACTAATAGCAAGAAACTGAGCTGGGGAAGCAGAGAGTAAAAGGTCAATTTGGATGAAATTTCCTACTATGATTTTTCTTTAGAACTCCTTTCCACCTAACTAACAAACACTGATAATATGTAATGATGTTCTTTATTGGCAGTGAGAAATTCTGCCAAGAATCCTTGTGCTGCCAATTGTCTACAAAGAATGAAGTTATAACCACAACTTAATTGATGCTGCATGTTTAAAGCATGTTAAGAGTATTCTCTCTGCCTTACTTCCTTATATTTGGTCTATAACAAACACAGAATTTCTGTGGTTTTCATTATTTGCATATGCCAACATAGTAGAATAGATTTCTAATGTGCATCATTTCCTGGCAAGGAAATGTATTAATTTAGCTCCTTCGGTAATTTTGATATTGCCTTAATGATTTTCTATCCATTCAAAAGTTATACTATACTTTTACTTGTTGTTGTTTCTTTTTTTTGAGATGTAATTAACATTTTGTAAGTTTAAGATATACGATGTATCAATACATCATTATATTGCAATATGATTATCCCCTGATTAACACCATAGTGTTATTTAACACCTCTATCAAGTCACATAATTATTATTTCATTCTTGTGGTGAGAACGTTTAAGATCTAGTTTCTTAGCAACTTTGAATTATATGATACAGTATTGACTATAATAACTATGCTATGCATTAGAACTGCAGAACTTATTCATCTTCTAGTTGCAAGTTTGTATACTTTGTCCAACATCTCTCTAATTCCCCCACCCCCAAGCCCCTGTTAATCACCATTCTACTCTCTGTTTTTACAAGTTTGGCTTTTTTAGATTCCACATACAAGTGATATAATAAAGTATTTGTCTTTGTCTGACTTATCTCACTTAGCATAATGCCTTCAAGGTCCATCTGTGTTGTCACAAATGGCAGGATTTATATATATATATATATATTTATATATTTATATACATATATATGTATATTTATATACATATATATATATGTGTGTGTAGCATGTCTTCTTTATCCATTCATCTGTTGATGGACACTTAGGTTGTTTCCATACCTTGGCTATTGTGCATAATGCTTCAGTAAACATAGATGTGTAGATATCTCTTCAATATTCTGTTTTCATTTCCTTTGGAATATGTACCCAGAAGTGGGATTGCTGGATCATATGGTAGCGGTATTTTAAATTTTTTGAGAAACCTCCATAGTGGTTTTCATAGTGGCTCCACCAATTTATTTACATTCCCATTAACAGTGCACAAGGGTTCCCTTTCCTCCACATCCTCACCAACATTTGTTTTCTTTTGTCTTCTTGATGATAACCTTTCTAATAGGTATGGAGGGATATCTTACTGTGGATTTGATTTTATTTCCCTGATGATTAGTGATATTGGGTGTCTTTTCATGTACCTGTTGGCCATTTGGATGTATTCTTTTGAAAAATATTTATTGTTCCTCTACCCATTTTTTAATCAGTTTTTTTTTCGTTATTGAGTTGTATGAGTTCTTTATACATTTTGGATATTAAGATTTCACCTAATAGATGATCTGCAGATATTTTCTCCCGTTTTTTGTTGATTGTTTCCTATGTTGTGCAGAAGCTTTTTATCAATAGTTTGATGTAGTCTCACTTGTTGATTTTTGCTTTTGTTGCTTGTGCTTTTGGTGTTACAATCCAAAAAATCATTGCCATGATGAGGGTCAAGGAGCTTATTCCCTAAGTTTTCTTCTAGGGGTTTTATGGCATCAGGTCTTACATTTAAGTCTTTAATCCATTTTAAGTTAATTTTTGTGAGTGGTGTAAGATAGAAGTCCAATTTCATGTAAATATCCAGTTTTCCTGACACCATTTATTGAAGACATTATTTTTCCCCCTAAGTATTCTTGGCTTCCTTGTCAAATATTAATTGGCAGTATATGCATGGGTTTACTTATGGTCACTCAATCTGTTCCATTGCTGTGTATATTAGTCTTTATTCCTGTACCATACTGTTTTGATTACTGTAGTTGATAGAGTAATGGGGGTTCCTTATATGTTACAGTCCTTTTTCTTTTTTGCTGCTTTTAGGATTCTCTCTGTCTTTGATTTTTAAGTTTCATTATAGTGTGTCTTAGGGAAGGTATTTTTCAGTTACAGTAATGGGGTGATTTATTAGCTTTGTGAACTTGCATGTCCAAATCTCTTCATAGGTTTGGAAGTTCTCAGCTATTATTTCTTTAAATAAACTTTCTGTCCTTTCTCCCTCTCTTTTCATAGAACTCCAGTGATTCTCTTATTTGATCATTTGATATTTTCATATAAATCACATAGACTTTCTTCACTCTTTTTCATTCTTTTTTCTTCTTTCTCCTCTGACAGCGTATTTCAAAGTTCCTATCTAACTCACTGTTCTGTCTTCTGTTTGGTCTGTTCTGATGTTGATACTCTATTGCAGTTTTCATTTCATTCATTGAATTCTTCAGTTCCAGAATTTGTTTTGTTCTTTTAATCATTTTTATCTCTTTGTTAATCTTCTCATGTTTTTCATGTATTTTTATCCTGATTTCATTGAATTGTATTTCTGTATTTTCTTGTACCTCATCGAGTTTCCACAAAACAGCTATTCTGAATTCTTTATCAGGTAAATCGTAGAATTCTGTTAGAGTTTGGTTACTGGAGGACTATTGAGATTTTTTGGTGATATTTCATGTTATTCTTATTCATGTTTCCTTGATTCTTCATGTTCCTTGAAGTTTTGTGTTGCAGTTTTTGCATTTCAGGTTGCCTTCAGGTGGGATATATTCTTCATTCATCCTGCTTATATCTGGGGTTTTCTCTGACCTTATATGGATACACCTGCTTCATGCTTCTTGCTCCCTCTGTGGCAGAATTATTAAGCTTGTATGTCTTTTCTAGACAGGCCCACAGACCCTGGCCTCTTTTTCACATGAGCTCCTTATCTACTAGAACTCACTCTTACTGCCACACGAAGGAACATGAAAAAGGAGACAGCTGCAGAGTCGGGAGAGGTGTGAGTTTAACACTCAGGAGGTGTCAAGAGTGCCTGCAGGCCAAGTGGAGGGATCCTTGGGTGGTTTTCTCAGCAGCTGGTAGGCAGGTTTCCTGCCAGAGTCCTGAGCACAACCAGAAGGAACTGCATCCTTTTAATGCCCTCTGATATTCTTATTTGCCTCTTTCTCAATCTCCTACCTGCCCCAGTCATGGAGGTCGCACCGCAGAGCTCTGAGTGCTGTGGGAAAGAAATTGTTTTTTCCAGCAATGTCCTGCATAGCTGGGGATGCCAGGCACACACTCATCATTCTCCTTTTCCCCCATGGGAGAGGTTGCCATTGGCTCGTTCAGGCTCTCACTGTGCCACCTTGGGGATAGGGTGGTGTTGACAAAGTTCCTCTTACTCTCTCTAGTGCATCCAAACTCATATATATTTTTGCTCCAATGAAGTGCTTGAGCCTCTCCTCAGGAAGACTGGATTCTACAGGGTTCTCTTGTCTGTGGGTGTCTGCCCAAGTCAGCAGTATCCAGATTTTCTTCAACCATAGCTGAGAAGAGCTGGGATTAGTTCACTGGCTCCTGCTATTCCACAGCCTGTACTGAGGAACTGTACTGTCTGCTTATTACCAGATACATAGGTGGGCAAGACTCCTTCCGGTTCCCTTGGCATATGGTGCTGGATCCCACAACTTCCACAGAGGCACTTTTGTTCATGGGTGGATGCCAAATTTTAGTTGTTAAAAGGGGGAGGCAGAAAAGCAGGACACCTTATGCTGCCATGATGCTGACGTAACTCCCAGCTTTTAGTTTTCTGAATTAACGTATAAAGTTTTGTTTGCTTCTGTTTTTTTTTTTTTAATACTAACGTGAAGATAATTCAATGTTATTTTTCTGGGAGTGTTCTAAGGCTTTTATTCTTGATTATATTTTTCACAGATTAAAGTTAAGATTAGTTCACGTCTCTTGCACATATTGTCTGAGAAATGGGGCTGAAGGACTCAAGGACTGGCTATATTTTAAAGGAAAAAAGTTACAAGCAACAGTTGTAGAAACCTAGAATATTTGGAGTGAGAAGACCTTAAAGCATTATCATTCTTAAGAAACTGAGAAATTGTGACTTACTTATTCAGTAACTGGATTTTAATTTATAATATGCTCTATTTTCTTATATTTTATTAGAGAATTCCCATTCATGTAGGAGAGATTGTTATGACCAAGCACAGTAACAGGGGTAGTTGCAGAAAGGAGGTTATAAAATCAGAAGTGATAGAGATGCAGATTATTTCCGGAAGAGATAGTATCAATATATCTATACAAAACTGGTTGTCAATTTCATATTCTTTCTTTATATAACTGATTCTTTGCTTGGGTATGTATAAAGCCATATCTCTTTTAATATTTAAATTAATGTGACTCCATGACCTCATCTTGCTTATAAGAAGATTATTTTCTTCCTACCCTGGAGTTTCTCTTCCAACGATAAGCCCATCGGCTATTTATTTGGGCCAAATATCAGGACTAGATGTTTTTGCCTCACTGTTGAAGCCAGAAATGAGACTACTTGTATCTGGAGGATTCAGAAATCTGGGTACACAGTCAAAACCACCACACTGCTGTTTAGCAAAACTTACCCCTTCTGCATGGAATTTGACCCTCAGTTAACCTTCTAGCTCTCTTCCCTTAGAAATCTGCTAGTGTTGTGTGACCATGATGTTACTAGGCAAGTTGCTTGGTGATTGCCTAATTGCATCCGAGATGAAGAAATTGTAAGTGAGCTAAGTTCTTCCTGAGGGGGATGCCTTGACTTTGGGATTCCTGAAGTAAAGTGACTCTCTTAAGTGTCATTTCCCTTGCAGAAGTTTCCATGGGTTATGGATCTTCTAAGCCAGAGTGGCTTCTGCATTTATGTGATGTGCATCTTCTTTCTTTGCTCCTGAGTTGTCACCTGGGGTGAGGCTACCATGAAGACTTCTTTGAGAGCTCCCACTGAAGAGAAATATCTGAATCTGTCCTGCTGACAAGTCCTGTTTCCTGTCCTACAGCTTTCTGAATGAACCAGAGGCCAAGTGTGCACTTAAAACCCCCTGGGTTGCACTGATGTCAAGAACTCAAATTCACCTTATTGAAGATAGAAAACTCCTAACAGCCATAGATGCCAAGTGCTTCACACTAAAATTGGCCTGGACTGTGTGCTTTTACTTACGAGTGGCACCATTTTCTTTCTTGTAAATATCTCATAGCACGCCTGCAGTGCTGAGATAGCTGAGTTGAGTCATAAGGAATTTCAATATCAGCTAAATGCTGTCTGTAGAACTAGGCTTCTCCTAAAAAAAGACTGCAGTTCTGGTGTACAGTTCTTGTGAGTGAGCTCACAAGTTCAGAATTCTATCATCCACACAATGTGTTTGTTTCTCAAGTTCCTTGGGGTTCTGTCTTGCCAAATTAGGATTATATTAGTTTTTTGGAGATGTTCAAGTATTGGTGAGTCTCAGAAAGGTTTTCCACCAGGAGACTCATAGCTGCTTATGAAACTTTTTTCCAGTACCTTTGTCTTTACTGAACATCAAATTTCACACACCAAGGGGCTGAGAAAGGACAGTTTTTTGGCAAGTCAAATAAACCTTTTGTTCAAGAAGAGTCTTCGATCTACAAAACCTAAAAGGTCTCTAAAATGTTTTTTTCCAAGGGGAGTTGATGTTTCTTCTTCTGGATGTAGAAGCAGCTACTCTTACTATAAATGTCAGCTTCTCTTTCTGAAAGCTTTGTCTGACCTTGCATCTTGTTGTTAAACTCAGTCTACAGGTTGATTCCTTTCTATTAGTTTGACAATGTTTATTGTGGCCACAGTGGTTAAAATATAGTTGATTCTATATGTGTAAACTAACAGGGAATCAAGAATTAGCTTACAGAAGGGATTTATAGTTTCATTCCTTATACACAGTTTTATTTAAAATTTATTTTAAATGCCTGTACTCATTTCTGATTTCAGGAACAAAATTGGTCCAAGCATTTGAACAGATTAAAAACTCTTTATTGTTTCATGGAAACAAATTTTGCCCTATCCTCAGAACTACTTATCTTGAGAAGTATGATGAAAGGAGGCAAGAATAGAAGTCAGTTTTCTACATTTTCACAACAGAATGTTGGCTCTGCTGCTTGTATCTCAATGAGAGGGATTTCTTTTCAACCAGCAGTTCAAATAGCAACAGACCAGCTATTAAGTATAATTTTCTCCTGTGAAGGTTTTTTTTTTAGCAGAAGTGTAAATATGATGTTTAAGAAGGGGGGTCTAGATCTGCATATCCTAATAGTATTGGTCTATGGGAGGAGGGAAAGAGAGAGTAACATATACCAGACTTCAGTATTATAGTTTATTTAATCCTCAAGGAGTCCAGGCACATGGGTATTATTAATTTACGATTACAGATGAAGACACTGAGGCTCAGAGATTAAGTTAAAATCAAGTCGGCCTACTTCAGAGCACCAACACTTTCCAATTTATTTTTGCTGCATCTCTAGGGTCTTTCAACTCTTTTCTGTTGAAGGCCACACACTTGGGTGTGTTGTCTTATTTCCTTACTAAAATACCTTCAGTTTTCATGAAGCATTAATAAAAGAAATAAGCATTTAAAGCATACTTCTATACCTTTTGTAAAACCATAATTAATTGAGTCTACTGTATTACCTAATTGCTTTTCTATATAAGAATCTGTATGATACATTTTTCATAATTAGTGTCAAGATTAATTTTCTTCACAAAGTAAATTTATGAACTTTTAACAACTATAGTTATTTTATTAAATGAGCTGGACACACTTTCTCACAGTCTCTCTTAAAACCTATATTTTAGACTTGTCCCCATCCCCAAATTTATATACATACTGTATTCCTTTCCTTTTCAGTTTGACAATAAATGTGATTGCAGTAAATAAAAACTTTTAAGATCTTTAAAATATTGTGTCTTCTGATCAAAGAACATGATATATATCTACTTATTTAGTTCTTAATTTCTATAAATAATGTTAATACAGATTTTTAGAGATCTTTCATTAGATTTGTTCCCAGGTATTTTCTATTTTTGTTGCATTTTAAAAGATTGATTATATTTGTTAGATATGGGGTTCTATGTATGTTAAGCAAAGCTTGTTAATTGTGTTATTCTAATCTTTTAGATTTCTACTGTTTTTGTTTGCTTTCAGTTACTAGAGGAGGAATGTGCTAAAGTCTTCCATTATAACTGATTTGTCTGTATCTACTTTTAGCTGTGTAAATTCTTGCTTTAAACATTTTTTTTTTTTTTTTTTTTTTTTTGCGATACGCGGGCCTCTCACTGTTGTGGCCTCTCCCGTTGCGGAGCACAGGCTCCGGATGCGCAGGCTCAGCGGCCATGGCTCATGGGCCCAGCCGCTCCGCGGCATGTGGGATCTTCCCGGACTGGGGCACGAACCTGTGTCCCCCGCATCGGCAGGAGGACTCTCAACCACTGCGCCACGAGGGAAACCCCTTGCTTTAAGCATTTTGATGCAACATCATTATGTGCACAGTTGTTATATAGTCCTTTTATTTTTATGTAATGAGCCTTAAAATTTTTTAAAGTGTATTTGTGTGTATGTGTGTGGTAAGAACACTGAACATGAGATACACCCTCTTAATAGATTTTTAAGTGTACAATATAGGTATTGTTATCTATAGACACATGTTGTATAATAGATCTCTAGAAGTTATTGATCTTGAATAACTGAAATCTTATGTGTGTTGATTAGCGACTTCCCATTTCCTCTTCCCCTCAGCCCTTGGCAATCACTATTCTATTATCTATTTCTGTGAGTTTGACTATTCTAAATACCTCTGATAAATGGAACCATGCAGTATTTGTCCTTCTGTGACTGGCTTAATTTACTCAGCATAATATTCTCATCCATACTGTTGCATGTTATAGGATTTCCTTCTCTTTTAAGGCTGATACTATTCTGTTGTATGTGTACAACACATTTTAAAATCCATTCGACCGTTGATTGTCATTTAGGCTATTTCCATATCTCGGATATTGTCAGTAGGGCTGCAGTGCACATGAGAGTGCTAATATCTCTTCAAGATCCTGTTTTCAATTCCTTTGGATAAATACTTAGAAGTGGAAATGCTGGATCATATGCTATTTCTATTTTTAATTTTTGAGGAACCTCCATACTGTTCTCTTTAGCAGCTGCATAATTTTGCATTCCCATTAACAATGTAAAAGGATTCCCTTTTTTTCACATCCTCACTAATACTTGTCATTTGTTTTTTTGAAAATAGCCATCCTAACAGGTGTGAGATAATATATCATAATGGTTTTGATTTGCATTTCACTGATGATTAATGATATTGAGTGTTTTTTCATATACCTGTTGGCCATTTGTATATCTTCATAGGATAAATAGCTGTTCAATTCTTTGCCCATTTTTTAATTGTTATTAGTTTTTTGCTAGAGTAATATGAGTTCATTATATATTTTGGATATAACCCCTTATCGGATATATGGGGTATTTTCTCCCATTCCATAGGTTGCTGTTTACCCTTTCGGTGTTTCCTTTGCTATACAGAAGCTTTTTACTTTGATGTAATCTCACTTGTCTTATATCTGATAAGAGATTAATATCATCAAAATAAGAGATAACAAGTGTTGGTGAGGATGTGGAGGAAAGGGAACCCTTGTGCACTGTTGGTGGGAATGAAATTGGTGCAACCACTATTGAAAACAGTATGGAGGCTCCTCAAAAAATTTAAAATTGAACTACCATGTGATCTAGTAATCCCACTTCTGGGTATATATCCAAAAGAAATGAAAACAGAATATTGAAGAGATTATCTGTGCTTCTATGTTTATTGCAGCATTATTCATAATAGCCAAGGTATGGAAATAACCTAAGTGTCTGTTAACAGATGAATGGATAAAGAAGATGAGCTACATATATACACAATGGAGTATTACTCAGCCATGAGAAAAAGGAAATCCTGCCATAGGACATAGATGGACCTTGAGGGCATTATGCTAAGTGACATAAGTCAGACAGAAAGACAAATACTGTATTATATCATGGGATATAATATTAGGATCACGTATTAGTATTTAGTTTGGAATCTAAAAAAACCAAACTTATAGAAACAGAGAGTTGAATGGTGGCTACCAGGGCCTGAGGAGTGTGGGAAGTAGGAAGATATTGGACAAAGGTACAGACTTGCAACTAGAAGATGAATAAGTTCTGGTGATCTATCACATAGCATAATGATTGTAATTAACGTTATTGTTTTATATACTTGAACATTGGTAAGAAAGTAGATCTTAAACGTTCTCACCACAAAAATGAAATGAGAATTTCGTGACGTGATGAAGGTGTTAGCTAACACTGCAGTGGTAATAATACTGTAATATATGTGTATCAGATCAACAGGTTGTATACCTTAAACTTACACAATGTTTTAAGTCAAGTATATCTCAATAAAGCTGAAAAAAAATAACAGAGGGATCCTTGGTAGAGACTCTAAGCTTAATAAAAGGGACAAATTTCTTAAATCCAGTAAAGTTCTGATTATCCATTAGCTGGAATTTTAGTTGGAACCACTTTATGCCTTCCCCATCCATTTTGGGGGAGGAGGTAGGTAGTAAGGTATTTACGCTGGGAGAAGAAAAAATGACAGGAAGTTTGAGAGTAAGATATTAGCGCCAAACTCCCAAATTCTGGGTAGTTGATCTATAGAATATACTTATAACAATTTATGCATTCTTTGACTCTGAGATTCTATGACCTTGCCTGAGCTTACTTTATGAGGCACTTGATAATGTGTTGAAATGAAGTTTGCAGAGATATTCGTGTCCTTGCCTTTTTTTCCACACCACCAGCAAATAAGTTTCTTTAGGGTGAAGATAGCATTGGCCCTCTAGTATCCATTGAATGGCTTTGAATTTATAGCATCGTTTCTAAGAACACTATACTTTAAGCTCCAAGCAATTAAGTTATAAGCAAAGTTCTGGGAAACTATATTCAGGTAAATTGGTTATTACTTGAAAGTATTACCATCTTCAACTGGCACCTCTTGAAATAAAAATCTCTTTGGAATTCTTGAATGAATTATCCATTGTTGTTTTACTTATACAACAAATTCATAATCTGGTTACCACTAAATGTTAAATTGCATGAGACTTTTCAAAGGCCCAAAGAAAAGAATTCCTGGGCCCAGTCATAATTATTATTGTGAATGCAGTCCTCTAAAATAAATGTTAATACTTTAATTCACAGCAGAGCTGTACAATTTTTAGTGAAATAAAGTACAACCAAAATAAAATGTCATATAGTTAGAATCATAGGTTGTGTCACATTTTCAGACTGACTTCTTTCACTTAGGCATATGTATTTTAGGTTCCTCCATGTCTTTTCATGACTTGATAGCTCATTTCTTTTTATTGATGAATAATATTCCATTGTCTGGATGTACCACAGTTTGTTTATCCATTCAACTCTTGAAGGACATCATGGCTGCTTCCAGTCTTTGGTGATTCCCTAAACATTCATGTGAAGGTTTTGAGTGGGCATAAGATTTCAGCTCAATTGGGTAAATACCTAGGAGTGTGATTGTTGGATTGTATGTTAAGACTATGTTTAGTTTTGTAAGAAATTGCCGATTTTGTCAGGTTTTTGGATTTCAGCCATTCCATTAAGTGTGTAGCAGTATCTCCTTGTTCTAATTTACAGTTCCTAATGTAGTATTGGGTTTAGCGTCTTTACATGTGCTTATTTGCCCTCTGTAGATCTTCTTTGGTTAGGTTATTTGTTCACATCTTTTGACCTTTTTTTTTTGCGGTACACGGGCCTCTCACTGTTGTGGCCTCTCCCGTTGCAGAGCACAGGCTCCGGACTCATAGGCTCTTGGGCCATGGCTCACGGGCCCAGCCACTCCACGGTATGTGGGATCCTCCCGGACCGGAGCACGAACCCGTGTCCCCTGCATCGGCAGGAGGACTCTCAACCACTGCGCCACCCTTTTTGACGCAGTGGTTGCCCTTTCTGACCATTTTTAAATTGGGTTATTTGTTTTCTTATTTATGAGTTTTAAGAGTTCTTAGTACATTTGACCTACCAAACCTTTATCAGATATGGGTTATGCAAAGATTTTCTCACAGTCCCTGGCTTGTCTTTAGTTTTCTTAATAGTGTCTTTTGTGGAGCTGGGGTTTTTAATTTTAAGAAAGTTCAGTTTATCAGTTTTTTTCTTTCATGGATCATGCTTTTGATGTCATAGCTAAAAACTAATCCTCAAATAAGATCACCTTGATTTTCTCCTATATTATATTTTAGAAGTTTTTTAGTCTGTGTTCTACATTTAGCTCTAAGATACACTTGAGTCAGTTTTTTGAAAGGTGTAAGATCTAGGTCTAGATTTATTTTTTTTTAATGCATGCGTGTCCAAGTCTTCCAGCGCTATTTGTTGAAAAGACTGTCATTTCTCCATTTTGTGCAGTTGTCAAAGCTCAGTTGCCTATAATTGTGTGGATCTGTTTCTAGACCCTCTATTTTATCCCTTTGATCAAGTTGTCTATTTTTTTCTCCAGTACCGTGCTGTCTTGATTACTGCAGCTTTGTAGTAAGTCTTAAAGTCAGTTAGTCTCAGACCCTTTTTAAGAGTTTTCTCTTTGCCTTTGGTTATAAGCAGTTTTTACTATGACATGCCTATGTATGGTTGGGTTTTGTTTGTTTTAATTTATCCCTTGCTGGGGGCTACTAATACTTTATGAATCAGTGCTTGATTCTTTTTCTATAGATTCTGGGGACTTCTCAGGTATAATGTCTTTAAGTATAGATTTTACTTAATTCCCTCAGCCCTTTCTGAGATGTAATGTATGACCTTTATACTATATGCTCTACATCTCTTATGTTCTTTCATATGTTGTTCATCCCTTTGTCATTTTATACTTTCTTCTGACCTATCTTCCAATTTATCACTTCTTTGTTTGGCTGTGTTCAACCTGCTTAAACCCATTTTTGACTTCTTATTATTGATTATTGTAATATTTAGTTGTATATTTTTAATTCGGTTCTTTATTTAATGGCTTTCAGTACCCTCCTGGAATTTTCAATCTTATCTGTTATTTCTGTGCATATGCCAAGCATAAAGTCTATGTCTGATGATGCCAGACATGTTTTTGCATGGTTTGTGAGCTAAGAGTAGTTTTTACATTTTTATAGTAGAAAAAGAAGGAGAGTATACAATTGAGACTGTACGTGGCCTACAAGTCTTAACATATTTATTATCTGGCTTTTTACATAAAAAGTTTGCTGACCCCTGAACTAGATTGAGATTCTTCATAGATCTGTTTCTGTTGTCTTAGTGATAATGTCTTATCTCCTCCTATATCTGATTAGTTTTGATGTGGTATTAGACATTGTACCTGAACAATTGTACAGTTAATTTGAGACTAAGATATTAAGTTCTTCCAGAGAAAATTAAATTTGTTTCCAGCAGGCAAACACAGGGACTAACAATCTTTAATCTCCCTCGTGCAATCACAGAATGAGATAATTCAAAAGTTGGCTTCAGTATTTTGGAGCACTGCTTTGATTTCTGCTTCTCTCTTATAGTATAACCCTTTGAAGTCCCAAACCAAAGCTTGGGGACTTAGCAGAGATCTCATTCTTGGGGTTACCTGACAGCTAAGTGTGTGGAAATGTCTCAACTGCCTCTCAGCTAGCAGGCATCTGCTTCTGTTAGAATTGGCAGAAGAAGAAAAGTGACCCAAAATGTCATGCTCATCTCTGTAGATTTCCACCTTTTCTCTGGTCTTAGCTTCCTAATTCTTTTTTTGCTGTATTAGTAAGCTGTGGCTTTCATACAGGTACTTTTATTATTTTTTAGAGCTCTTCTAGTTCTCAGTGAGAAGGTTGGTTCACATTACTTTGACAATCATTATTG
Source organism: Aethalodelphis obliquidens (assembly GCF_003676395.1). Lineage (NCBI taxonomy): Eukaryota > Metazoa > Chordata > Mammalia > Artiodactyla > Delphinidae > Aethalodelphis > Aethalodelphis obliquidens. The sequence continues at coordinate 41,991,522 of NW_020837949.1, forward strand.
GAAATATAACTCTCCTCTTATATTTACTTTGCTTATGAATAGTGAAATGCTTTTCTACATTTTTTCACTTCTGCTTTTTTTATATTTTTATTTCAGATAGCCTCATTATTTCCCATGTATGTTGTGGGGTACATTGAGCCAAAAAAATTTCGGAAGATCATCTATATGAACATGGTGACAGTTTTTTGAATATCTTTATTGGAGTATAATTGCTTTACAATGTTTTATTAGTTTCTGCTGTACACCTGGTAACATTTTTAATATTTATAAGTCATATATTAAAATAAGATCTCAGGGTTTATAAAATAGAACTGACTGTTTTATATACCTCCTCTCAAGTAGTATTTAATACATATGATGTTGCTAATATTTAGAAGGATAACTGAATGCCATATTATAGCAACTATACTTTCAACTAGACTGTAGACGTTTTGTATTCTCTGAAACTTTAAAAAAATTTTTTTTTATTATTATTGTCACTACTTTTGTAACTGCCTTTTCTCCCTGAGACCTGAGATTTTTAACACTTTGCATGAATTTGACACTCTGTGAAATTTGTTTTTGCATTATTGTTTTTTTATATTAGTTTCCAAACACATATCCCTTAAGAAAATAAAAATCTTTTAGGTAAGAACATAAAATAAAGCTTCCTTAGTGAGGAAAATCCTCAAGTAGTTCAACAAAAATCAGATTAGAAAACTAATAGTTATAAGTAAGTCTTTCTTATTATATTCCTCCATTATTGAGTTAATAGAAACAATAAGATTTTTCCTGTTTTCTTTGTACCAAGTTAAAAATAGGGGGAAAAAAATTAAATTCTGCTATATAATATTTATGGTGTTGAAAATAATTAGAACCTATCAGTGTGTTGAAATTCTGTTATCACTTGGTCAGGATGTATTTATTAATCTTTTTATGCAAATAAAGTTTGTATTGGAAATGAGTATATCCCTGTAGACAAAGTATGCATTATGCTATCTATCTAATAACTATAAAATGTATTTATTTTCTGCAATTTTCAGGTTTCGGTTCTCCTTTGTTTTGTATTGATGTTTGGAAATCCAATGTATTTATCTTCTTATTATTCTTCGTCTCTATTGATGACATTGGTAAGTGTTTGTTAAGCTTGTGAAGATTTTTTTTTAACCTGTCAAATAGCAAATTTACCCATTTAATATAGGTTAAAGAGAATAAATAAGGCCCTTTCTGGATTACTGCCCACATGAAAAATTTTTCCCAGATAATGCTTTTTGTCTATCTAATCCTTGCAAAATCATATAAGCAAAGTTTACCTTTTTAAGGCAATGCCCAAGTAAAATTTTTTTAAAATAATAAGGTAATAAGACTTACTTTTTAAAATATGCCATAATTTATGACAAAAATTAGTTATTTCCTTCTAAGTCACTTCAGTAGGCTAAATACTTACTGCAGTGACACTGCCATTGCCCAAAACGTTTTTGGAACTCCTCTGAATTGCCTTCACAGACTCTGGCACATTCTTTTGAATGTCCTCAGTGGTGGCAAATCTTTGTCTTTTAAGGGTGGATTTGATTTTTGGAAATGACCAAAGTCTTGTGAATAAGGTGGGTGATTGGGCTGGGTAATACAGATCTTGATCAAAATATAGTGTGACAACAAAGTAATAAGACCTATTTTCTTGCACACATAAGGAAATAATCTCTAAAGATAGTTTATAAAGAGGAGTTCCAAACTGTTTTGAGCAGTGGCAACATAATTATAATAAGGGTGTAGTTTCTTCATGTGACTTACTTTCATGGAATAACACTCATTTAGAGTTGTATTTGGAATGGTGGTTCAGTAAATCAGTTTTATTACCTTATAGTCACACTTTCGATATTCATAAGCCAGAACCTGGAATGTTCTCCACTGGAATGTTCCTAGAATATTCTCTTTCCACAATGACCAGAAACGATAACTTACTACAAAAATACCAAAATATAGCACTTTTCCATGTGTGGTGCATTGACTGAATCTTTTGAGATTTAGGTTTTTAACATTTTTTCTCCCCATACCTTTTTTTTTTTTTTTTCCTCCCAGTAAGTAATTTCTTCTCTTTATCTCTTCCAAAAGGCATAGGCCCTTTCTTTTCAACATTTTGTCACACTTTTTCAGTATTACAAAGTAGATGACTTGTAATAGTGTGTTCATCAACATCTTTCTATGAAAACATTTTTTATTCTAAAATATAGCACATATGTAGAAAACCTCATAAAACCAATGTTTTATGTACTTAGTTCTGACTAGTACTGATAAGTACTGATTAATGGACTATTACTTGTCAAACATCCTTAAACTACCGTCAAGTCAAAACTAGAACTTTTCTAACCATTCTAGAAGCCTTCCATGTAACCTGCCTCAATCATAACTCCCTTGAGCTGCTCTAAAACAGTAGTGACTATCTTGACTATGGTGATCACTCCAGGCTTTTCTTTATAGTTTTATCACTTAAGTTTCTATTATTTATAGGTTTCCAATATGTCTCCCTGTTTTTTTCCCCGGGATATTTTTTTTTATCTGGGTCACTGAACATGTGAAGGGTTCTGTGGTCTAGATTTTGCTCCTGAGTCCTCATGGTGCCGCTTTACATCTTCTTTTGTCTTCTGTATTTATATACTTCTGTATTTAATACTTGGGTCTAAAACCTGGACGTGTTCAGATTTAATTCCTTTGGCAAGTATATAGTATTGTTCTTCAGTCAGGAGTCACATATTTATCTGGTGCCTCTCTTTTTATGATCAGCATTTAGTACCAGAACCATTAATTCAGTAGGGATTGCAAAATGATGATATTCCAATCCCTCCTTTACAGTTCACATTTCATATAGGAAAAGTAAAGTACATTTCTAAATGGGGGGAGTTGGGAGGAAGTAGAAAAATATTTGAAGAAATAATGACCAAAAATTTTCCAAATTTGATGAAAATTATAGTCTCAGAGATGAAGAATAACAGTAAATCTCAAATACAAAAAACATAGAACTAGAGTAAGCATATTATCAAATTGTTTAAGATCAGCAATAAAGAGAAAATCTTCGGAGTAGCAATAGAATTAAGACATGTTAAATACAGAAGAACAAAGAGTAAGGATGTCAGCAGATTTTTCATAAGAAAAAAGTGCAAGCAACAAAACAGTCAAGAAGCATCTTTAAAATATTTAAAAATACTATCTATGATTCTATATCCAGCAAACATGTCTTTCAAAAATGCAGGCAAAATAAAGACTTTATGACCTTTATGTTAAAGGAGGTCTTTCAGATGAAAGGAATATAATATTAGATGTCAGTCTGGCTCACACAAATGAAGAGCCCTGGAAATGGTAGCTAAAGGTTTTCCTACCATCTGTGACAGAATGGATAGACCTTGAGGGCATAATTATGTGACATAAGTCAGAGAAAGACAAATACTATCTTTTCATTTGTGTCTTCTTTAATTTCTTTCAGCAATGTATTCAGTGTGTAGGTCTTTCACCTCTTTGGTTATGTTTATTCTTAATATTTTCTTTTTGAGACTATTGTAAGTGGGATTGTTTTCTTAATTTCCTTTTTAGATAGTTCATTGTTAGTGTATAGAAATGCAACATAGTTTCTTTGTTGAGTTTGTATCCTGCTACTTGGCAGAACTTGTTTATTCTAACAGTTTATGTGTGTGGGTGTATGTAGAATCTTTAATGTTTTCTACATATAAGATCATGCCATCTGTGAACAGAGATAATTTTACATTTTCCTCCTCAATTTTTCTGGTTTACCCATTTAGTTGTTTTCTTTTTTGCACTAATAAATATTACATGTATATTTTATTATACCCCCTCCTACTTACATGAAAGGTAGCATACTATAGTCTTTTGCATTTTGATTTATCAACCTATTCTGGGTATCACTTAGCAACCTTTCATAGATATCACTCCATATCAGTTCACGGAGATCTTCATTCTTTCTTGTAATTTCATAGTAAGTATTCCCTTCTGCATATTCCATAGATAATTCAACCATTCTCCTAAGTCTGGGCATTTTGTTTATTTCTTGTATTTTGCATTTACAAACAATTTTGCATTGTGTAATCTGTTACATTTATATTTTCCTATTGTTGGAACTTCAGGAATCCTGGCTCATCTTGGGCCAATTAGATGATGCAAAATTCTCCAAATCTTAGTAATACACAGGCCTAAGATTTGTTTCTCATTGGAGCTTTTTGTTTTTCCAACACAAACTTGGGAATAAACGAATACCTTACCAACTTGTAGAGATAGTAGGAGGAGTATTCCTAGTTCCTGCACGTCTTTGTCAGTTCAAGCTGCTATAACAAAAATACCAGAATGGGTGGCTTACATGGAAATCTATTTCTTAACAGTTCTAGATGCTGGAAAGCCCGAGATCAAGGTGTCAGCTGATTTAGTTCTTGATGAGGGCTTTCTTCTTGATTTGCAGACAGATATCTTCATTGTATCCTCCCATGATGGAGAGAGCGATCATCTCTCTCATGTCTGTCCTTAGAAAGGCACTAATCCCATTTATGAGGTTCCCACCCTCATGATCTAATTACCTCACAAAGGGTTCCACCTCTAAATGTGTCACATTGGAGCTTAGGGTTTCAACACAGGATCGGTGGAGGGACGTAAACATTCAGTTGATAGCACCAAGGGTATAGTTTTTGAGGACCCCAGCTGTATGCATGAGTCTTAATTCCAGTTTCTTACCTTTCATAGTCCCAAGTCTTCTGCTGCCCTCCCTTTTAATACAAGCCCATAGTTGTAACCTTGTTCTACAGACCTCCTTAAAAACTGCCAACTCCTTAAAAACTCTCCTAATTAATGTTTTGCTTTTTAAAAATCACCATCTTTTCTCTGGCACCTGGAAAGTTCCTTTTCTTTCTTATAAATTCAGTTAGATATATATATATTTTTAAACATTTTAAAATATTTGTGGGTTTGGAGAGGAAGGATTTTCATGTTAATTTAGACCACTAATTTTTCTGGGTAACTTACATGTATGCTTGCATGGACATACCTTTCACACACCATCTATCTCCTCAGAGGAACTGCCCTGCATAAAACATCCCAAGTAACTCAGTAAGGAATTAACTTGATTCTAGGGTCAACTTTCTGGTACACAAAGCATTTGGCTTTCACCCCAAGGAAATTTTCCATGTCCAAATTCAGAAAAATCAACAATTAAGAAGGAAAATGTCTGGTGATAGCCAAGATGGAAGGGGGTGGCTGTGTAACTTTTGAAATGTAATTTTTAAAAAGTTAATTTAATTTGATTGTGTCATTTTATGTCATATGCATTTTAGGTGATAATTCTAAGGAGAAATAAAATTCAAAGATTGGATGCATCTGAACTCCACTTTTGGGTAAGGGTCAACATTTTTAACACAATTTCTTCAAATCCTTTTTTATTTCTATAAACTGAATACAGATAATATGCTTTAAAAATGAATGATTTATAGTTAGTAAATGTTATAAATAGCTACTTACATAAGGTGGGAAACACTCCTTAGCAATATCTACAAGTCATTTTCAAGAAGTTAGTTCATTTATTTCAGCACTACCCTCAGGCCTTTCTTCTTTACTTTTCCTTCTGATATACCCTACTACCTTGCTTTTAATTTTTTTTTCTATTTGCTTTGAGTTTCTTTCTTTACATTTACTAACCTTCTCTTCAAAATAACTCAGTCCGTAGTTCTGTCCCCACTTTCCCTTTTTCTGTTCTCTACATTTATCCATCATCTATCTTTCCTTTGGCTTCCAACTTTAGACTCTTATTATTTTTGTCCTTTTAACATTTTCCCTACAATCTCCCAGTTCCTTTTTATTTCAACTCAGCCACTACCTGATCTTTGTTTGACTTCTTTGCAAATGTACAAATGGATGGCCCATGTTATCTCTATATTTGTATGTTACGTTACAAAGTAAAATAAGTACCTTATTAAGTAGGCACTGCAATGACTAATTCTTGTAGTATCAGACAGATGACATTCTTTTTCTCTAGGTCTTTAATGTACTCCTACTAAAAAATAAAATCTACCATATTAAAGAACTCTGTGATTACATATTATATATTGGTATGGTAAAACTGGAAATGATAAGAGGGTAGATAGCCACTCAGAATATAAACAAACAAAATGGAATGAGTTGCCAGTTTCTTATTGCTGGAAGCATTCTCCCAAACCCTATGGTGAAAATACACTTGTTATTGAATGATATGACCCTTCTAATATTTTGATTTTTTTTCTTCAGAAAAATTGGCAAAGCTTGTTTTTTTAAAGATTAAACCAAGAAATCAACAGAAAATTTAAAGATTTTTATTTAATAATTTAACTCAAAAGGAAGTCAAAATTTTAATTACAAATTACTGAAAAATGACAACAAATAGAGCAGTATCTGTGGATGTTTAGGGAATTCTGCCAAAGTTGTGTTCAGAGGAAATTTTATTGTCTTAAATATTTTCAGTTTTAGACTGCAAAGAATAAAAAGCTTTCAAGTCAAGAATTTCAAAGAAACAAAAATCTAAGGAGAGAACAGTTAAGATATGTTGAATGTTCAGCTTATACTTATGTTTTAAAACTGATATAATTAATACCATCAATCTCTTGCAAAAGGGAGAAATTAGTCATGGTAGTCATCTGAACAACACAGAAAACATTCTGGCTTTTTATGTCTTTTTTCTGGAAGACCGTCAAAAAGAAATAGCAAAGCTATTTTGTGAAATAGCACTTTTTCTTACAAAAACACCTGTTTTTGTAGGAAAAAGGGATAATCCATTCTTGTCAAATTGGGTTCATTCCACGAATGCAAAGATGTTTCTGGAAAATTTATAAATATAAATTGTCACACTAGCAAATTAAAGGAGAAAAATACTTTATGATCATCTCATTAGATGCAGAAAATAAATTTAATAAAATTAAACACCCATTTATGATAAAAACTCTTAGCACAGAAGAAATAGCAGGGAGTTTACTTAACCCAATAAAATTCTTCAGCAGTCATTGGTTTTGCAGGAGAGATATTTGGAGTATTCCATTTATGAAGATCAAGATAAATATGTTTTTTCACATTTTATTAAAGGTTCAAACATGTAAAAGCAAGAAAGTAAATAACAGGATTAGAAAAGAAATGGAAAGAAAAATCAAAATTTATTATATCATTATTTACATGTAAAACAAAATAATTATAAGAAATTATAAAAATTCAATAACATGGCTAGGTATAAGATTAATATTCAAAAGTTAATTGCATTTCTGTTCTTTGGCAACAAACAAAAAACATATTTTTGAAAATATGCTATATATATTAGGGAGAAAAAAATACATAGTATCTGAATAAATCTAATATTTTTGAAATTTAAATTTTTTTTAAATGTGTAAAAGCATTTATCATGTAATAAGGATAAGGAAAATTACAACTTGCATGAGAAAAGGCAATAAAGAGATGTTAACACCCAGATGAGTAAGATGTTGGGATTATTTGGCAAGAATTTTAAAGCAGTCATCATAAAAATACTTCAGTGAGCAATTATAAGTACTCTAGAAGCAAACAAAATATCACCAAAGAAATCAAAAATTTTTTTTAAAAAAAGGAATAACTTGGGAATTTAAAAAAAAATAATAACTTGAAAAATACTGTAACTGAAATAAAAAACTCAGTGAATGAGCTTCATAGAAGAATGAATATAACAAAGAAAGCAATCAGTGTACTTGAAGATAGAATAATAGAAATTACCCAATCTAAACAACAGAGGAAAAGTAACTGGAAAAAAATGATAGAGGCTTAGGGAAATGTGGGACAATAATAGAAGATTTAATATTTGTATTGTGCGAGTTCCACAGGAGAGGAAAAAGAGTGGGGCTGAAAAAGTATTTGAAGAAGTAATGGCGTAAAATAGATAGCTAGTGGGAAGCAGCCACATAGCACAGGGAGATCAGCTTGGTGCTTTGTGACCACCTAGAGGGGTGGGATAGGGAGGGTGGGAGGGAGGGAGATGCAACAGGGAAGAGATATGGGGACATATGTATATGTATAACTGATTCACTTTGTTATAAAGCATAAACTAACACACCATTGTAAAGCAATTATACTCCAATAAAGATGTCAAAAAAAAAAAGAGAATTAATGGCTGAGAACTTTCCAAATTTGGTAAAAGACGTAACTCTATAGAGTCAAGAAACTGAGTTAATCCTAGGTAGGATAAAGCCAACAAAATCCATGCCAAGACACATCATAATTCAACTTCTGCAAACGAAAGGCAAAGAAAAAGTCTTGAAAGCAGACAGAGGGAAATGATGCATTACCTTTAGGGCAAAACTGATTCGAATTTACAGCAGACTTCTCATCTGAAACTATGGGAGCCAGAAGGAGGTGGCACAACATTTGTCAAGTGCTGGAAAGAATTGTCAACCACAAGTTATATATCCAATGAAAGTGTCTTTTAGGAATGAAGGGGAAAGTAAAACATATTCTCAGATGAAGGAAAACTAAGAATTTGTTGCTAGCAGAGCAACCCTTAAATAATGATTAATAGAAATCCTTGAAACAGGAAGTAAATGATGAGAGAAGGAATGTTAGAACATCCAGAAGAAGTAAAGGACAACAAAATGGATGCACATAGGTCTAAATATAATAGACTGTTCTTCTCTTGAATATTTCCTTTCATGTGTTTTTGTTTATTTTGTTGTTCTTTATCTAGATATTTGAGTCCAGCTTTTCATTTATTTCCTTTACTCTCATTTTTATTGATAAAAGTTTATGAGGCCATGAATTTTCTTCTGATCATTGCTTTACATGCATCCCTTAGTTTCTAATATGTAGTTTTCATAACCATATTTAAAAAAATTTTTTTTTGAGTTTGTATTTCCCTTTCACTCAAGACTTATTAATAGGAGGTTTAATTTCCAGGAGGAGGGCCTTTTGGTCTTCTGACTTATATCTATTTTGTTTATTTTCTAGATAATTCAAGGAAGTGCTTGGTTTTGTGGGACAATCATTCTGAAATTTCTGACATCTAAAATTTTAGGTGTTTCAGACCATGTAAGTACTTTCTGGTTAAAACATTAGAATTTATATACATATTTAGTTGGATGAAGACTTTGAAACCATCTATTTTTAAATGAAACCTCTTCATTTTATAGAGGTTAAGTGCCTTCTTCAAGGTCCCAAACTAGTTATTGGCAGAGTCAGTACTAATACCCTGCAGATCTTTTCAACCCACTAAGAAGAAAGTATATCAATGAATGGTGACTTAGCCTTCTAGGAAAAAAATATGTTAAGTAGTTGTTTATATTTTGGTTAAAATACAAGTAGTTTGTTTAATAAGTTATTAATTCATCGTAAATGTTAACATATGAAGAGTCTGTACTCAGCTTTGCAATATAGAAGTCAAGATCTCAATATAATTTTATTTATAATTATAGATTAAAATTAAGATGTGATTTGATATTTTTAAAGTTTTTCTTGTATAAAGAGAATGATAAAACTTCTCTGTCTTTTCAACTTCTGGAAAATATATGGACCACATCCCTCATGCATGTTGTTTCTGTCTGTTTTAAGGCTAATACCTCAAATAATGGCCCTTTTCAAAGCAAAAGTTCCTATTTACTAGTTTGTTTTGGGAATAGAAAACAATGCATGATTTTAACTTTTGATTTTTCAGCACTCTCTGTTTGGATATGAGGATAGATGAGTGTATCATACAATAATCTACTCTGAAATTTACCTTATGTAGTACTCTCCAATTAGGACTCTGTCTAATGCTGAAATTGCTTCAACTTTAACAAGGGATTATAGATAGTTACTCTCTTAAAATGTCAAATGCTGTCACTATCCAGGAGAATTGAGTCTGCATACATGTTCATGTTAAATAAAATTTCAAAATGTAAGGATTTATTTGCCATTTATTGTTAGATCTGCAGAGTGGTTTATTAGGTTTATTTGTTGTTCTTAAATTTTTATTCTGTAGGGGGTATACATTTTATGGTAAATTTATTTAGGCCTCCTAAGTTATTTATTAAGTTGGTCTGTTATTTTCTTTCTTGCCTTGCTCCACATTGTCACCCAGCTCTTTACAAATCCTAAGACACACACATACACACACACACACACACACACACCCCTTGGTATTCTTAAGTGATTTCTGTGTGACAACTGTGAGAAAGACTTGAAACTAAAGTGGCTTGGTTAAATTGTAATTAGTCACCAGGCCTATTCTAAATTAGAAAAATAAAGTTAACTGTAAATTATCCTTGCTACTGGTAGATAAGGGGAATCATGAATAAATGAAAACCATAGATAATCATCAAAGTTGATATATAATAATTTATGTCCTTTTAAAGTAGTTTGAGTTAATGTTTTACATGCCAAATATTTTTCTTTATCTGGCCTTCTAAGAATGCAGTATAAAAACAATTGTCTCACCAAAGTAGGTAATAAATAATCAGTAGAAAATAGCTCTACATTGGATTTTGTTGGTGGTGTTTATTTTAAAGTTCTTTGAGATCAAGTAACTAAATCAAAGGAGTATGTATAGTTGTTGTAATTCTCTTGAAGAATAACTCTCATAGTTAATGGCTTGAATGTATGTCTGAAAAATTCAAGAAGCACCAAAAATTGTGCTTAATGTATGAGGCTTTGTGAAAATGACAGTGCATGGAAAATTTGTTCATGATTTACAATGTGTGGTGAAAGGAGTTAACTGAAATTGGTTTTTTCTTGATAAGTGATCTGATTATAAAATCTCATGATCAACTGCATGGTGGTTTGTGCCCAGCAAATGTTGATTTTAGCTCATTCTTTACATTATCACCTTCTCTGCTTGCTTTTTCTGAACTTCTTTTTCCTTTTCATTTCTCTTGCTATTTCTGTTTGTTTTCAATTTTCTTCATAATTCAGCGCATAATGCGATTCACTGTATTTTTTGTTTTTTTGGAGAGTCATCCATGTACCTTGGATTTATCTTCTCTGTAGACTTTGTTACTATTACATCAAACCAATTATTATTAACTATAATTATTTGTGTAATTTTAATTTGTTTTTATTTTCTTCCAGATTGGCCTGAGTGACCTTATTGCAGCCAGAATCTTAAGATATACAGATTTTGATACTTTAATTTACACCTGTGCTCCTGAATTTGACTTCATGGAAAAAGCGGTATGAATGTTTCTTTTTTTCTCCTCTACAGGTATGATGGGTTCTTGCTCTTAAGTTTTCCCTTTAATCTGAAACTCAAAAGTTTTATTCAGAAACACCCAATTTCCTTACTCTATCATTTTTTTACGGTAACTTTTGCTAATTATATGGCCTTCCTCACCTGGTTTCTTATGTGTAAAATCAGTAAACAATGGCCCCTACCAGGGCAAGTGCCTAACATACTGTATGACCCATAGTCAACTACTGTTACTACAGTTCAATTACTTGTAATAATCTGGGTCAGTTGGAGGACCACTCAGGAAATATAAACCCAAATTCTTGTTTTTGTTTTTTAAAAATTCAGGGTTTTTTTCACTTAATATCCCAAATATTGCAAACTTTTAAAATAAGACATTGCCAAGAAAGATATACTACTAATCATCTATTATTCTCTTATCTATCCAATCAGTCATACATTTATTCAAAAACAATTATTGACCACTAATTATCTGTGAGGCAGTTTGTAGTCGGACTATGAAGAGTAAAATTACTTGATTCCTGCCTTCAAGAAATATATGATTTTGTTACATGGTAAATCACTCTTTATCACAATTCATGAGAATTATTTAGCTGCTGCTATTATTTTATTACTTATTCATACTTACAGTAATTACTTAATGTAACTTTCTTCATTGTTAGTTCTGTAGTTTCACAAATGAAAATAATAGAATTTGCAGCCCAGGAAATGATAATCTAGGGCCCAGGGATCAGTAAACACGCATTTTAAACTTACTATTATATAAATAAAGCAAAGATAAAGCCAAAAGAAAGGAAAAAATAATATCCATAGCTAATTTTAATAGTTTTTATCATTAAAACTATTTGATATATTTGTGTAACTATTTTATATTTTTGATTCTTGTATTAGAACATGAAACTCAATAAATATATAGTCTGTTAATGACAAAGATATCTTTTACCTTTATGAAATCTTATTGTGACACTCAAGTTGACATACATTTTTATTCATTTAATGTAAAATTTAATAAATAATTATTTTGAATAATTTGCTATATTTCAGACGCCACTGAGATACACAGAGACATTGTTGCTTCCAATCGTTATTGCGATTACTTATTTTATCTTTAAAAAGGTATTTAAAATTTTTTTCACTTGCTTTTGGGTTCACGACAAGGACTTAGATTAATGCTAATAGCTCAGAATTCTGTCTTACTTTTAGGATGAACTCTTCCTTCCCTAAAAAACTTTTTTTATTCAGATTTTTCTTTATCTAGTATTATGTGGGTGTTTTTCTGAAAGCCACATTAGAAAAGATATTTTTACTCATTCTTTCGAAAGAAATTTGTCAGTTACCATGTTCTAAGAACTACGTTAACAAAGTAGGTACACTGAGATAAATAAAACAAGCCCAGCCCTATCTTGAAACTCACAGTCTGAGCCGGGGGGAACATTCAGCAAATAATTTCCCAAATGATTAAATAATTGCAATTGTTATAGGTACTAAAAAAGAAAAGTACAATGACCACTTTGGTATCTTTCAAATATAAAGCACATTCAAAAAAGTCTTGATCCATTTTGAGACATGAACAGGAGAAATTTGTATAGCCAGTAAAATATCATTCTCTACTGTTCACTGTGTTCACAAAAAACCAAAATGTTATCACAGTAGAAGAAATAATGTTTAAAATACCACTGGAAGATTTTCTTGGTCTGGGAGTAGTTTATCCAAAAGTCTGGTTAAAGACAGTGGGTCCTCAGTTTTTAGCAATTTTGAACCATCTTTGTTTTTATTGTTTAAAAGTTGTCCTGCCTTAAGTCAGTATGTATTTTATGCTTTTAAGCAGATAGCAATAACATGATTTCTCTACTGTCATACGAAGTGTGGTTCTGTTGAAGCCAGTGTTCTAAATTTAAAGTCAAATTGTCTATCTTCCCTATGTATTTCCAGTTCCCACATTTCTCATTCCTTTGTTTTCACACAGAAGATGAATAATTTATGAGTGAGAAAGACATCTCCCTGTACATCTCTGTTGTTTCACCCTTGATCCAGTTCTCTAGGGACCATGTGGAAAGAGTCAGGATAGATACAAATGGGTAAACTACACACAGGTTTGCTGCTTTCCATTGCTTTGGCCCTACTTAGCTCAAGTTGCATATTTTCTCCACTAGCCTATTTCTCTATTCCATCATGGCAATTTGTGTTATTCTTACAAGGCTCCACTTGGGGGGGGACTAATGCAAGAATTAACTGTTCAGAGGGGAGATATCTAGCACAGGAGAAAATGATAACTAGATCTACTATTAACTATTTTAAAAATAAAGATACAAGATCTAAGACTCATAAACATCATACTAGCCCCCAAACATACCACAGCTCAAACCGTGCACGTGCAGTAGCAGGCGCACTCACGCATGCATTCACGCATGCACACACACACACATGCGCGCGCACACACACACATCCCTGCAGCCATTAAAGCTTAACTCCTTTCTGCATCCACATAAACACCTCAGTCTTTAATTGTCCTATTATGGCTTATTTTCCACCTCAGGGCTACTTCTGATGTTCATTTAACTTTTCACTTGTGTGAAATCACTTCTGAGAAGGAAAGGAGGAAGGCATGTCTAGTATGATTTCCTGTAACACTATTGAATCTTAGTCTCCTATAAATACATATATTCGGTTATCTATACCTTTGAATAGGCTTTTGCTTGCCAAAAAGACTGATCATCTCATTTTCATTATTTGAAACATTCGTCCATGCCAGATGCCCTTGAATCAATGAGAGAAGTTAAAAATTCTAAACTTAGATTTAATTTAACATTAGAGTCGAAATTTTATTACGTATTTTTTTCATCATTGTTTATCTGTGGGTTATAAGCCACATATCATGCAGAGTGCAAAATTTTAAGTTCCCTGTAAATTTCTTAAGTTGTGTGTAATTGCTGCTAAAACCTCTTTGGCCAAAGTTATCTTCCACATTTTTTGCCTTCACTTCTCCCTCTCTCATCATCATCTGGTACACCAGGGAAGTCCCATTTTGATAAGTGCTCTTAAGCCTTCTGTAGCAGTCACTTCAGGCTGAGGTAGATCAGGGAAGCAGATACGCCATAGCTAATTTTATAATAATCAGGAGTTTGAGTGAAGCAGGCATATAGACTGTGTAGATAGAGAGAAATTCCTAATTCGCTTAGAAGGTCAAGATAAAATAATCTCTGAAAGTACCTGGAGGAAGCTGCCTCCTTTGTGGAAACCAATCCCCCACAACCCACCTGCCTCCCAGTAAAATATAAACGTAAACACTGGTAAGAAGTTATCCACATATAAAAAGCTTAGAATTTTAGAGCTGAAAGATTTACTCCAAAACTTTTTTTTTTAATAGAAAAGGAGGTTACAACTTTTGCCTGAGGTAGAGCTGGAACTAAACTGTTTCTGAGGACTCATTTTAACAATAAAAATACTTCTTTCTAGTGGGGGTATTTTTGTTAATGAATCAGGACATTTTAAACATCACTTAATTCCTTAGAAATTTCATCGATTTGATTCTATTCACAGGCTTTTCGTGATATTTTACGTGTCTTATCTGCAAACACTTATCTGAGGTAATTATTTCATAGTTGTTTTTAAACCATACTATATTCAGTTATTAAATAACTTACTGTAATATCAGTTTTTCAAATGAATATACATTAAACTTAAGCATTATGATTACAACAGGAAACATGAACCAAACTTAGATGTCTTCTTAAAAAAAAAGACCGAATGTATTATTCTTATGGCTGTCTCTCTTTTATGCATTTGGACTTGTTTTGAAGGGTTTATATTTGTGAATTAACTCAAAGTTTAAATTGATTTAGTTTAATTTTAATATACCACTACAATTTAAAGTCAGTAAACAGAAGTAAGCTAAAGTTTTATTTTGGCGATTCTTTTTTTTTTTTTGAACTTTCAGAGAAAACATACTTGTTTTTCTGAATATTCATGAAATAACTTTTCCTACATTATTGTTAAAACTGCTTGTTTTATTGCATTTCTTTGTAGTTTTATTAGTCACTAGAATTATGGGATAAATATGAGCAAAATATAACTCAAATCACACTTTGCTATAGGACATGAGAATTGTGAAGAAAACTTCCTTCTGAGGAAAATTTTACCCAGATTACATTTTATATTTGTAGATATGTTCATTAGATGGATTATTTTTAATAAAATTTATTTTAGGACAGCTTTAGATTTACAGAAAAAATTCTGAAGATAGAATAGAGTTTCCATGAACCCTGTACCCCATGCTTATATTTTCAGTAAACAGTTTTGTATGGTAGCCAGAAGAGCTAATTAGAATCTTATGGTTGAAATGGTAACATCTTGTTTGTTGAAATTGTTTCCAAATCAAGAGGGTTAGTAGATCCACTCTACTTTGTTCTGGTCAGATGGAGCCTGGGGGAACATGTCTTGACATTCTAAAAAGAATGTTTTTAGAGCCCTGAAAACTGTTCACTTAAGGAATGCATGAAAAGACCTGGGATATTTAATTGAATAATAGAAGATTGAGGGGTACATGGCAGCTGTCTTCAAACATTTGAGAGAGTATAATGTGGAAGATGACAGACTTGAGGGAGCCAATTGGTGGAAGGAAGATACTTCGCTCAAAGTTAGGAGGTCCTTTTTGGCGATTACATTCCTGAAAGTGATGGCTATGGGCAGAGTCGCCTTTAAATCACAAAAATAATACACTTGACTGTTGAACAACATGGATTTGAACTGCATGGGTCCACTTATTTGCAGATTTTTTTCCCAATAATAAATACTACACTATTACTAGATCTGTGGTTGGTTGAATCCCGGGATACAGAGGGACCAAGTATATGGAGGGCCAACTATAATTTATACTCGGACTTTCAACTGCGCCCCTCACCTCCATGTTGTTCAGGAGTCAACTATATGCTTATAGTAATACAATCAGAAAAAATAGTATATCAAGAAAAGAGGAAATGTTCCCCTCTCTTCAGTGTACTCCTCAATTAGTGCTGATTGTAAGTGGCTTTGTATGTATCATTCCAGAAAACACTTCTGAAAACCCAATGTATTGTTTAAATGATATTATTCTGTAACTTTTATGTAACAGCGTGTCTTGGGCATCTGCCTAGATCTTCCTCATACGTTGTGGTAGTCTCCACGTTTTATTGTTCAGCATCATGAGTGACTATCATGTAATTAGCCATTCCCACATCAGTGGACATTTAGATTATATTTACCTTTTTGTCATAACAACCAGTGCTATGAGTAATTAACATCCTTGTACACATTCATTTGAACACTTATTTCAGTATTTAAAATATTGAATATTTGAAATATTTGATATGGGACTGCTAGACCATAAGGTATGAATTTTTATAATTTGATGGATACTGAGAACTTATAATGGTGAGAGTGTCCATTTCTCTGCATCTCCATGAACACCACTGTTATTAAACTTATAACATTTTCTAACTGATAGTTTTTTTAAAAGTAACTCACCTTACAAGTCTTTGCCAGTGAAGTTTTACATCTTTCCATAAGTCTGTTGGCTATTTGTGTTTCTTTTTTTCTTTTTTTTTTTTTTTTGCGGTACGCGGGCCTCTCACTGTTGTGGCCTCTCCCGTTGCGGAGCACAGGCTCCGGACGCGCAGGCTCAGCGGCCATGGCTCATGGGCCCTGCCGCTCCGCGGCATGTGGGATCTTCCCGGACCGGGGCATGAACCTGTGTCCCCTGCATCGGCAGGCGGACTCTCAACCACTGCGCCACCAGGGAAGCCCTGCGTTTCTTTTTGACCATTTGAAAATTGATTTGTGGTGTCTTTTTATATTATAGACAATAATCTTTTGTCTATTATGTCTATAACATAGTTTATTCTAGGATATCAATATATAGTTTATTAATGGTCATTGCTTTATAGAAGTTTAAAATTTGTATACAATCACAACTGTACACTTGCTCTGTTTTCTGTGTTAACTTCTGTGCTTAGAAACACTTCACATCAAAATCGTAGAAGTATTTCCCCATATTCTCTTTCATAGTTTTCATTTTTTGCCAAATAAATATGTGTATATATAAAGTATATAATACAATGATTTGATATACATATATGTTGTAAAGTGATCACCACAACCAAGTTAATTAACACATCCAACACCTCACAGAGTTACCTTGTGTGTGTGTGAGAACACTTAAGGGCTACGCTTTTAGCAGATGTCAAGTATATAATGCAGTTTTATTAACTATAGTCACTATGCTGTACATTGCTTCCTCAGAATTCCTTCATCTTATAACTAAAAGTTTGTACCCTTTAAAGAACATCACATCATTACCCTCAGTCCCCAGACCCTGGCAACCACCAGTCTACTCTCTGTTTCTGAGTTTGACTTTTTTTTGGTCTTTTTTAGATTCCACATGTGAGTGATACCATAAAATATTTGTCTTTCCCTGTCTGCCCTGTTTCACATAGCGTAATGCCTTCCAGGTTCATCCATGTAGTTGCAAATGACAGGATTTCCTTGTTTTTTATGGGTGAATAATAATCCATTGCATATATGTGCCACATTTTCTTTATTCATAGTTGCCCTAAAACAAATGGACTGCCAGATATTTCTCCAACAAAGATGGGTTTATTGGGGGTCAGCAGAGGATTGCACTTTGAGGTTTATAACCATGGTGAGCCACATGC
Organism: Aethalodelphis obliquidens; assembly: GCF_003676395.1. Taxonomy (NCBI): domain Eukaryota; kingdom Metazoa; phylum Chordata; class Mammalia; order Artiodactyla; family Delphinidae; genus Aethalodelphis; species Aethalodelphis obliquidens. Next base: position 42,009,381 of record NW_020837949.1, read on the forward strand.
AAGTCCCTGCACAGCAACGACTTTCATAGAGGGGAAAACGAAGTTGGGAGAGCTATAGTAAACCAAAAGTCCATGGCTTTTCATTGGCTGAATCCTTGCCAGGAAAGAAGAGGAATCCTCCTTCTTCCTGTTGGACTCTGCTGTTGTTACAGGGCATGAAAGTTCCTCCTTCTTGTCTCCAACTCTATTTAATTGAGATTTCTATTTATTATTTTTTTTTACTTTCCCCCTTTTGATCAAGACCTTTCTCTGAAAGCATCATTGATCAAGAGTCAGGTTTTCTAGTTTCAGCAGCTTTTTGTCCCTCAGTGCCAGGAAGGACCTTTCCTGAGTGTAGTGTCTCACATCAGAGGAAAAGTGCACAGATTGGAAACCTATTGAGGTCACATGTGAGTAACAAGGAGGGGTGAGAGGGAGAACTCACAGGCACTTTTTTATCTAAAGTTCATATGTTATCAAGATACTAAATATCTGTGATCATCTGAAGTGTTATGTCATCCTTAAAAGTTTGATGACAAACTTCCAACAGTCCTGGCCTGGGTATCCTGGGAAAGCTGTCTCATCAGATGTCATCTACGTCAGTTCTGGGAAATCTTTACTTTCAAGTCACCAGATGATGTGCAGGTCCAGTCAGGGTTCTATACTTTCTTTAGGTGTGTCGCATGAATCCAAGAGTCTGTTCCTTGGATTCTGGTGGCATAAGGGTTGGTTAGCAGTACCTGATAGGGGTCCTTCCAGCAAGGTTGAAGAGAGTTCTTCTAGAGGTGTCTCTTCCAATAGGTAAAATCTCCAGGTTGCACGGTGTGATGGTTAAGGTTTTTGTCTCCCAAGAGTACACTGTGAAAAGATTGCTCTAATAAAACATGGTTATTTTATTTTATTTTTTAATGCTAATGTTACAGTTTAATGAACTGTGTTTAGTGCTTTACATAATTGATCTTGTCTAATCTTTGTAAAAAAAGTCAGCAAAATAGACATTATTAGCCCATAGTACAGAAGACAACACTGAGAATGGGATTCTTCTACTCAACTGGCAGGTGGAGATTGAGTTTGATGCCAGATCTGACTACCGAGCCAGTGATCTTAACTCTTCACTCTGCTGCCTTTCACAGCCATGTGCTTGGGACTTCAGTTCCTACTTGTTATCTTCACTTCTCCAAATCAGTCCCTGGGTTTTCAGCTAAATCCCACAGCCAAACCTCTGGTTGACTGAAAAAACAAATCAACGAACAACCAATGGGAAATCATCTTGCAATAGGCCAACGGAGATCTTGACAGGCATTTCATCCAAGATTGAAAAATAACCAAGGGTTGTAAGAATTGGATGTCAGCAACAGAATGACATTTTGAATTGAGACAGTGATTTTAGTTTCTTCATGGCATAATGGTAGAAATTATTCTTAAATAGAACACCTCCTAAGATAATATAGGTCAGTAGTTTTTTGTATTCAGGTTTAAGTGCTTCAGGGAAGGTGCCAGGTGACCATCAAGCATATGACCTGAAGCCATCTCCCCACATCCCTTCACAATAACACTCTAATATTTGGTGGCTATAAGGCACTTTTAATTTGGAATCTAAACAATGTCCTTAACAGAAGCCTGTCTTATTTGCAAGGCTCCCTGAAGAAGACAATGGGTGAATTGCATGCTGCCAATTCTGCTTCTGTGGTCACAGCCCAGACCTTGCCATTGCCTGAAACTGCTCCTTTTAAGAAATCCCACCTGGTATCCACATGCTTGCATTCCTCTTCTCCCCGCTCACTAAATCTGTTTGTTTTTTAGCTGCCTCAAGGCGCCAAGATGTCAACTGCTGTAATCTAATCAGCATTCCCGGTTTGCTTTCTGACACAGCCTGGAATCCATGGTCAATCTCTATTATGGTTTCTTATCAAGAATTCTCAACTCCCTGGTTTTTCCTCTGCGTATGCTCTATGGTTCACACCTCTCTGTTGGTCTAGCAGTCTCCACTCTCTTCTGCACAGTAGAGATGATTACATAACCTTAATGAATGACAGTGACTCCACCAAAAGATCTGGTTCCTGGCAACTTCTAAGGCTACCAGTGCTACTCTTTATGTCTATTATTTTAGGTACTTTTCTTTCCTGCTCCCCTTTGTTGGCTGTTTCTGACCTCACATCTCTCCTTTAAGCCCATTCCCCAAAACATGGTTATTTTTAATAGAAGCAATTATGCCTTTGTGATATTGGAGTATCTCTCCCTTTGTAAGCTGTAAGGCAAAAGAAGCAGAAGACAAGTGCCTTGAGAATCCTGTGACTCTCTCACAGGGTGAGGGTTCCAAAAGTGGTGGATCTAAGATTTAGAAGGACCAACAGCAGTGCTTTTAGAAATACACCATTCATCCATCAGCAGACACTTAGGGTGTTTCCATATCTTGGCTATGATGAATAATGCTGCAATGGACAAGAAAGTACAGATATCTCTTCAGGATATGGATTTTTATTCCTTTGGATGTGTTCCCAGCAGTGGGATGGCTTGATCATATGGTAGTTCTATTTTATTTTTTTGAGGAACCTACATACTGTTTTACACAATGTTATACCAATTTACATTCCCATCAACAGTCCTTTTCTCTACATCTTCATCAACATTTGTTATCTCTTTTCTTCTTGATAATAGCCATTCTAATAGACATGAGGTGATATCTCATTGTGGTTTTGAATTGCATTTCCCTGGTAATTAATGATGTTGAGCACATTTTCATGTACCTGTTGACAATTTATTGACAATTTATGTATATTCTTTGGAAAAATGTTCAGGTTTTTTGCCATTTTAAAATCAGATTTTTTTTGTTGTTTTGCCATTTAGTTGTATGAGTTCCTTATATATAGATACTTCAGATATTAACCCCTTATCAGGTACACAGTTTGCAAATATTTTCCCCCATTCTGTAGGTTTCTTTTTCATTCTGTTTCCTTTTTGTGCAAAAGCTTTTAAGTTGATATTGTCACCCTTTTTTAATTTTGCTTTTGTTGCTTGTGCTTTTGGTGTCAAGTCCAAAAAAGTTATTACCAAGACCACTGTCAAGAAGCTTTTCCCCTTTGTTTTTTCATAGTAGTTTTATGGTTTAAAGTATTAAATTTAAGCCTTTCATCCATTTCTACTCAATCTTGGTGAGTTGTGTAAGATAAGAGTTAATTTCATTCTTTTGCATGTGGTTGTCCAGTTTTCCCAACATTATTTATTGAAAATGCTGTCCTTTCTCTGTGCATGTTCTTAGTGCCTTTGTCAAAGATAAATTGGCAGTTTATGCATTGGTTTAATTCTGGGTTCTCTATTTCTGTTCCATTGGTCTTTGTGTCTTTTTTTATGCCAGTCTCACACTGTTTTGACTACTATAGTTTTGTAATATAGTTTGAAATCAGGAAATGTAATACCTATAGCTTTGTTCTGCTTTTCTCAAGATTATTTTGGAAATTCAGGGTCTTTTGTGGTTTATGAATTTTAAGATTGTTCTTAGGCACACTCATGTATATGTAAATGAATTTTCATAAAGCAATTCTTACCCATACTGCAATGCAAAAAAAAAAAAAGATTGTTCTTTCTATATATGTGACAAATGTCATTGGAATTTTGTTAGGGATTGAATTGAATCTGTAGATCACTTGGGGTAGTATGGACATTTTAACAACATTAATTTTTCCAAACCAAACGCATAGGGTATCTCTCCATTTAATTGTGTCTTCTTCAATTTCTTTCATCAGTGTCTTACAGTTTTCAGTATACAAGTCTGTCTCCTCCTCAGTTAAATTTATTTCTAGGTACTGCAAACATGGACAATTTTATTTCTTCCTTTCTGACTTTGATCCCTTTTGTTTCTTTTTCTTGCCTTATTGCCCTGGCTAGGACTTTTAGTACTGTGTTGAAGATAAATGGCAAGAGTGGGCATCCTTGTTTTGCTCCTGATCTTAGAGGAAAAACTTTGAGCTTTTCACCATTGAGTGTGAAGTTAGCTGTGAGCTTGTCACATATTGCCTGTATTGTATTGTCTATACCTAATTTGTTGAGAGTTTTTTTTGTTTTTATCATGAAGGGGTTTTGGATTTTGTCAAATGCTTTTCCTGTCTCTATTGCGATGAGCACATGATTTTTATCTTTCATTCTGTTAATGTAGTGTTTCACATTTATTGATTTGTATATGTTGAACCATCCTAACATTGCAAAGATAAATCCCACTTGATCATGGTGTATTATCCTTTTAATGTGATGTTGAATTTGGTTTCTACTATTTGTTAAGGATTTTGGCATCTGTATTCATCAGGGATATTGGCCTACAATATTCTTTTATTTTTATTGTCCTTGTCTTACTTCAATGTCAAGGTAATACTAGCCTTGTAAAATGAGTTTGGAAGTCTTCTTTTCTCTTAAATTTTTTGGAAGAGTTTGAGAATGATTGGCATTAATTCTTGTCTAAATGTTTGATAGAATTCTCCAGTGAAGCCATCTGGTCTTGCAGGTTTTTTTGTTGGGAGACTTTTGATTATTAATTCAATCTCCTTACTAGTTTTAAGTCTGTTCAGAGTTTCTATTTCTTCCAATTCAGTCCTGGTAGATTGTATGTTTCTAGGAAAGTATCCATTTCTTCCAGGTTGTCCAATATGCTGGTTTATGATTGTTTATACAGTTTCTTATGATTCTTTGTATTTAGTTGTAATGTCCTCTCTTGCATTTATGATTTTCTTTATTTGAGTCTTTTTTTCCTCAGTTCAATTAAAGGCTTGTCAATTTTGTTTATCTTTTCCAAAAAAAAAAAAAACCCTCTTAATTTCATTGATTTTTTTTCTATTATTTCTTCTATTTCAGTTATTTCTTCTCTGATGTTTATTTTCTTCCTTCTAATTTTGGGCTTAGTTTGTTCTTCTTCTTCTAGTTCCTTGAGATGTATAGTTAAGTTGTTTATTTGAACTCTTTTTTCTTAATGTAGGCATTTATTGCTATAAACTTCCCTCTTAGAATTGCTTTTGCTGCATCTCATAAATTTTGGTATGTTGTGTTTCTATTTTCATTTGTTTCAAGATACTTTTTGATTTCCTTTTGATTTCATCTTTAACCCATTGATAGTTCAGGATTATATTTGTGAATTTTCCAGCTCTCCTACTTCTAATTTCATACTGTTGTGGGCAGAAAAAATACTTGATATGATTTCAATCTTAAATTTGTTAAAACTCGTTTTGTGACCTAACATGTGATTTATCCTGGAGAATGTTCCATGTGTGCTTGAGGAGAATGTGTGCTCTGCTGCTGTTGAATAGAATGCACTGTGTGTATGCTTAGGTCCAGTTAGTCTAAAGTGTAGTTCAAGTCCAACATTTCCTTAATGATTTGTTGTCTGGATGATCTATCCAATGTTAAATTGGGTACTTAAGTCCCCTGGAATTATTGTGCTGCTGTCTATTTCTCCTCTCCTATCTATTAATATTTGCTTAATATAGTTAAGTGTCTTAATGCTGGGTGCATATAGATTTAGAATTGTTATATCCTTTTGATGAAGTGACCCCTTTATCATTATATAGTGACTTTCTCCTTTGTCTCGTTACATTTTTCAACTTAGTGTGTTTCACCTGATTTTATATATACGTATAATATATTATATATATATATATATATTTACCCCTGCTTTCTTTTCATTTCCATTTGTGTGGAATACCTTTTGTCATCCCTTCACTTTTACTTCATGTGTATCCTTTAAGCTAAAATAAGACTCTTATAGGCATTATAATTGGGTCTTGTTTTTTTATTCATTTAGCCACTCTGTATCTTTAGATTAGAGAATTTAATCAATTTATACTTAAAGTAATTATTGATAGATGAGGACTTATTTTTGCCATCTTGTTTTCTTTCTGTTTTGTAGTTTCTTTCTTCCTCTCATGCTATCTTCCTTTATCACTTCATGATTTTTCATAGTGGTATGCTTTGATTCCTCTATCTTCTGTGTATCTACTATAGGTTTTTACTTTGTGGTTATCATGAGGCTTACATAATACATCTTACAGTTTTGAGTCTATTTTAAGCTGATAACAACTTAACTTCAATTGCATATAAAAATTCTGCCTTTTTACTTCCCTTGTCCCCATTTTATGCTTTTGATGTCACAATGTGGATCTTCTTATATTGTGTATCCATTAATAAATTACTGTAGCTATATTTATTTTTTAATGCTTTGGTCTTTTGTCTTTATACTAGAGTTAGGTGATTTACACACCACTACTACAGTATTAGCGTATTCTGAATTTGTGTAGTTACTTTTACTAGCAAGTTTTGTACTTTGATGTGTGTTCATGTTACTAATTAGCGTTCTTTCGTTTCAGCTTGAAGGACTCCCTTTAGCATTTCTTATAAGGCAGGTCTAGTGATGATGAACTCCCTCAGCTTTTGTTTGTCTGGGAAAGTCTTTCTCACCTTCATCTGAAGGACAGCTTTGCTAGGTAAAGTATTCTTAGGTGGCAGATTTTTTATTTGAGCACTTAGAATATCCCACTCTCTCCTGGCCTCCAAGGTTTCCTTTGAGAAATCTGCTGATAGCCTTACAGGGGTTTCCTTATATGAGATGATTTGCATTTTCAAAGGTCAGTTTTTGTCTTTGATTTTGACAGTTTTATTATAATGTATCTAGTGAATTTGGGAAAGGTCACGTATGAGCCTCCTCTACTTGGATGTCCATATCTCCCCAGAGTTAGCAAGGTTTCAGCCATTGTTCCCTAAATAAGATTTCTACCCTGTTATTTATATGTTTATTCATGGGCATTTTAATCTGAACACTCAAATCTTTCTTTAGCTCAGGGGGTAGTTATTCTCTTTTTTTTGTTTGTTTGTTTTTTTTGCTTTAGCCTCTCTTTTTTGAACATATATTATTGCTTTTATCATATTTTTTATTTCTTTTTTTCTTATGTTCTCAGAGAATTCTATGATTGGGTCTTCAAAATGACCAATTTCAGCTGTGTAAATTCTGCTATTCAACCTTCTTCTAAGGTTTTAAATTAGGCAAATATGTTTTTTCATAATTTCTGAAAGCTCTTTTTTACTGCAGCTTGTTTTAATTGAATGGATGCAGAATCCTCTTAGACTTCTGTGAAGATAATAATTGGAATTTTCATTTAATACTATTATTCCTTATATTAACTCTTTCTCGAGTGTTCAGTTCATTTGCTCATTTATCTTGATGTTTTTCTTTCATCCTATTTGTGTCTCATGATTTGGTTGTATATTGATATTCTAAATTAGTTACTAGATTTATTTGTATCCATACTTATTGTTGGGGTCATTGGTGATTATAATACTTACCTACCAGGCCTCTCCCTTCATGCAGTAGCTCACTATAAGAGTCTGTTGTGACTGGCAGATTTCAGGACATGTGGGAACCCATCCATTCACCCCCACCTCCACCCTTGACTGCATAAACTCAGGAAGGACTTGCGAGGTTGGAAAAATAATTTGGTGATTTCACTACTATTCTAAGAGGCCTTCCCTCCACTACTCTTCTTAAAAAATCTCTGGATCTGTGAGTGCCCCTGAACTTCCTTATACTTCTTACTTTCTTATTTATACTGTCTTACTTCTCTCTCCAACCCAAAAATCCATATGAGAAGGCCTCTCATCCTGCAAAGACTGAAATATTCAGTCTTTACAATGGGCAATAAAATAAGTAGTCTTGTATCTCTTGTCTGGATCTAACATAAACTCTATGAGGATAAGAACAGTATCTATTCTGTTCACACTGTGCTCACTGCACAGTGCCTGGAACACAGTAGGTATGCCATAAAAATTTAGTAAATTTTTAGACATAAATATTTAGAAAATTTGTTAGACAACTTTTGTGGAACTAAAAATATTTATAAGCTTTACCTAGTAACTTTTATTCTAGAAATTTATCCTAAGGAAATACTCAGAGATGCTCACAGAGTTTTAAGTACAAGGATGTTCATGTTAGTAATTGTGAAAAATAAAAACAACTCAAAAGTCACAGCAGTGCTTATATAAAGCATTATATATTCTGTATATGGTTGAATATTTAATAGATATTCTTTTTATTCATTTATGTCTCCAGAGATACAGTTTTCAGCAATCAGTAAAACCCATTTTATGTTAACCAAAGAACAGCATTTTGATATACTTTAAATAGAATGACTATAAATCATGCCTTTTAAATTGCCATAGTTTTTAGTAATATTATCTGATAGCTTTATTTATTTATATATTTATTTATTTAAAATATAAGAACAAATAAATGGAAGTTCATTTTGATGTAATCATAGTATAATGGACAGTCAGTAAATAGAGAATATTTTTGTTTTATTCCAGAAAACATCTCCTTGAACGTGGTGAGGTAAAACTTTCTTTTTAATCTCTGCTAGATTTGTGTATTATATTTTAGTTCAAGGATAATTCACAAAGGTATAACTGCTGTTGATACACCAACATCAGTGCTTAAGTGCTTCAGCACTGGTAATAAATTTCTGCTCATCCTTCCCACTTTTTAATCTGCTCTCAGTTTTGAACAGTAGTAAGGACTTGACAGCCAGAAGGCTGATTTATGACCACAGAGTATAATTAAATTAAATTACCTTCCTTCATTCATTCAACAATAACAAACATTAATTTCTAACCCGCTGAGCTAATCAGCTACAAGCCATCAGGGTAGGTACCCGTGGCCCTGTAACTGGTGGGTTTTTGCCACCCACAGACCTGATGGTCAACCAGTTACAAGCTTAGCCGTGTTACAGGATACAACAGATGGTATAGCGATGTTCCTGCTCTCAGAAATGTCTAATTTTTCAATGGAGAGCAAAACAACATAGCCTTTCTTATGGTGCTAAATTATTTTGTGACATACAAGAGAAAGATCATCATGGGCTAGAAATACAATTTCCTAAATAATAGAACTTTGAGTCTTAAGTGGCAGGTCAAATTTACAAGAGAGGGCAACTGAATTTGAACTTAATAGGAATAGCTTATGATGATAACTAATATTTTTTAAATAGTTACTATGTGCCATGTACTGTACTGTTTTGATTCTCATAATAATATTATTCCCACTTTGCAAATAAGAAAATTATGTTAATTAAATGATATTAGATGTTACAGAGATAAACACTAACATTAAAATGACTTAAATCAGTAGAAATTTAATTCTTTGCTCACATAAGGTTAAAACCGGAGTTCCTGATTAGCAGGTAGTTCTCCAACAAGCAGTATTTGAGGGACCCAGACTGCTTCCATCTATGGCTCTGCCATCTTCAATATGTGGTGTTCAGGCTTGATGTGTACAAGGCAGCAAAGGAGAAAGAACATGGAAGATTGTGCACTGGAGGCTTTGTAAGACTGGAAAAGATAGATGCACATCACTTCCTTCTCACAGCCAGAACTCAGGCACATGGCCACACCTGACTGCCAGGGAGGCTGGGAAATGGAGTTTTGCTGTGTGTGTAGGAAAGAGAGCAAAGGGATCTCTGCCAAGGACTAGAGACCTAGAGAAATTAAGTAGTTTACCTAAAGTCTCATAGCTAATTTGCAGTAAATCTTGCATTTAACCACTAGCAATCCATTTCCAGTGCTCTCAGAGGAGTAGTCAGCACTTACTGCTTCCTATGTGCAGGGCATTTTGGGGGAAGTTATTTGATAATTTCATTCTCACAGCAACCCATTGACGGTAAGTACTATTATTTTTTTATTTTACAGATGAAAAAAACTGTGGCATAGAGAGGTTAAGTATTGATAACTTGCCTAAGGTCACAAAGCTAAAGTGGCCTTAGCTCTGTAGAGCCAAGGACTATGAACCCAGGCAGTGTAGCAGCAAAATCCATGCTGTTGGCCATTCACTCTGATACCACCTAATGTGAACTGCATTTATGTAAATTAGGCATGTCACATTATCCAGCTTTACTTACTAGTACACATTCGTACTTCATATTTTATCATACAATATTTAAAACCCACCTCTTTTTAGAAATATAGTATTCCTTAAGTTTCTGCCTCTCTTTCTCATATAGTTTGCTACCTTCTCATTTTCTTTCATTTCTCCATTTGTCCTTGTTTTGCCCATTTTTCTTTTTTCTATTAATTCTGCATACTTATCAGTTCAGTCTTTATTATGTGCCTACTATACACCAGGTTTCTGCTTTTATGGAATTTAAGGTATAGTAGAGGGAAAAAAATGTGACCACATAATTATATGTGCAATGACAAAGGAAGATACAAAAGTAGTACAGAAGAAGAAGTGATTAAATCTGTGTTTGGAAGGGATGGGGTAGTTAGGGAAAGGCTTTTCAGATGACTATAGAGGAAGAGTTTACCAAAGTCAAAGGATGCACATGTGCAAAGAAGACAGAAGGTAGTAAATTTATCCAGAGCTACAGGCAAATCAGTGTTGCTGATGCATAAAAAAGACAAGAAGATGGGAAAAGAAAGCAGCGTTCAGAGTATGATGCCTTTGTATGCAAAGCAGCTGGACTTCATTCTGGACTTTGTTGTTAAGTTGGAGATGGTATGGTCAGATCTTTAAGTCTGTTGGCAGTAAAGAAGATGGTTTTTTAAAAGGCAGTAAGAAGTCAAGCTGACCGAAAAAAGGACAGTGATAGCAAATCTCTTAATTTTTTCAAACTAAAGAGGGTATGCTAAACTCCTGATGTATAGGCAGATTAGAGATTTAAATTTCTAAAAATAGTAGGTCTTATGGAAGGAGATGATAGATTTCTGGGCAGTAGCAATGAAGTGGCTCCTAATCCCACTTCCACTTGTGACTCACACTTGATAAATATCTGTTTGGTTTGGGATGGGACTGTTTTCACCTTAGGGATGATAGGGTGTGAGAGGCACAAACCCTGATTCACTCTGAATGTGATATGATAGCAAAAGATTGTACATTCCAGCTTGTTTCAAAATTAGGTGAGGATCCCTTAGGATAATTTTTTTCACTGGGGGTAAGTTCTAAATTCCTCGCTTTGTGCTAACCCTCTGAATCAGGGATAGTCTGCAAACCTCAACTCACTAAATTAACCCCTACTGGTATGATATTGATTATTAAAGTTTGTTAGATTAATGGATACTGTTGTGATTTTTCCTCATAATTTAATGTATTTGTGTTTTATTTATTACATCAGATTTGTTTCTTTTAGCCAACTTTTCTATGTTATGGGCTTAGAAATTAGTGAAGGAGTACCTAGTAATTCACAGGGAAGAAAAGAAAGGAAAGAGATTTAGGAAAAATATTTAGTCCCAGAATGTCCTAATACTATGAAGAACTGGTGAGAAGATTGGCTAGGGAGAGAGAACATTCAGAGTATTCACTCCTGAATATTCTTTTGACCCACTCATATCTCATTTTGTCCATGACAGAAAGTCCTGCATCAGCCTTCACTTTTTTCTAATCCCTAGTTTATTATATTATGTGATTAGTTTATATTAGATCCTTTATATTTGAAGTCTGTTTAGTTTGTGTTTTCTATTATAAACAAGGTTTTTCTATTACTTACAGCCAAAGAGCTTTCTGTGACATACAGCTGAAGGCATCTGAACTTATATAGAGCTATTCAGTTGAAGAAGTGAAATGATAAGGAATTTGGGGGAAGAATTACTTCTTTTGAGAAACTGATATTGAGTGACATATTTTGGGAATCTGTACACTTCTGTATTCACAGACTAATAGAACTATGTTGTTGAATAGTTTATTGTTTGGAGAGAAAGTATAGGGTAGTAGTTAAAGACAATGACTCAGAAGCTAGACTGGACTCAGATCTTTGTTATTCCACTTACCCAGCATGTGATATTGGCTAAGTTATTTTACATCTTTTGGGGAACAACAAAAACAACAACAATCATAATAGTACTTATCTTCGTATGGTTGCTATGGGATTATATGAGTTACATGAAAGGTCCTTACAATAATGCCTAGTCTAAGTTAAGCATTGTGTAAATATCCACTTTTACAGTTAGTGTGCCTTCTGGATCAAAATTTCAGATCTAATATTCTGCTCCCTGTTAACTGTGCCAGTGAAGGGCATCTCTTTAGCATGTTCTCAAGATATCTTCACACTGTCATGTGAGGTAATTTTGACAGGAACAACTCGCTATTTGGACTGGCTTTAGTTAGTCCTTGCTTTCTTTCTGCTCGGTAGCTGCTACCTCACATTTTACCCAGTTGGGCTCACTTATTCCAAAGATGAGTAGTAAACAGTTCCCTGAGCTTCTCTTCCTTCCTTCCAGCCTCTAAAAAATGTTGTGAGAATTTTCCTAGTAATTTTTATATGGCAAGAGGTACCAGATTGACAATGGCATACATACAATAGTGATTTTTGTACTATACTTTTTGACTGTAGCCTTCTGTCCTCCACTTGGTAGTTAAAAAGAAGGCTGTCTTACAGAATGGAAGATAAAATAACTATGGCAAAAGAGCTTTATGGAAAGTCGTAGCCTGAGGGTAAGTGAATGCTTAGGAGCATTTGGGTGAGAATAGAAAACAAACGTAAGTGATGCCATTTGGGATAGCTGTTCTGTGTCATCCAGACACAAAAAGCATCATTCAGGGAAGACAAGGTAATGGTGGGGATCTTTCAAGTCTCCATATGAAAACAGTCCTTCCTTCAGCCTTTAGATGATAGAGGAAAGTCAAGGAGTATTACTACCTTGGATTTGATTTTGGTCATGTGAGAAATTGTTGCTAAAGTAGAAGTAACAGAAGTTAGGGGAGGAAATGATAGTGTCATCCTGTGGCTCAAAATAACCAAAGGAAGGAATACTGGGAGAATTCAGATGTGTATTTGTATCGATTATCCGTTATCTATTATGGTCTGTTTCTAGATGCCACATTTTAAGAAGATGATGGACAATCTGTACCACATTCAGAGCAGGGCAACCAGAATTATGACAACACACAACTAATAATTGAATTTTTCTGAATATTTACTCTAAAGATAGAAAGCTTTCTAAGGTTGAAGGTGGGAATAATGCAAAGTCATAATTACAGTATTTAGATAATCGAGAACTGTCATGCACAAATGGGTTTAGGCCAATTTTGTGCAGTTCCAGAGGTGTGGAAGTTGCAGGAAAACATTAGTTCTGTTTTAGAAAAGATTTTCTAACATATACAGCTATCCGTCTTTGTAATAGGTACTCCTATGGCATATTCCTTTTCAGGAAATAGTGAATATTCAGTTGATAGATTTATAGAAGTGATCCCTGTTTTGGATAGATGATTAAAGTAGATGGCTCACATAACCTATCAATCTGTGATTTAGCGGTCCTAAACAAAAGGACCTATTTGAGGATGAAGTGTGTTGATGTCTTGTCTTCTCTCCAAAACATGTTCCTAATTTTGTCCAAAGGTGAGTTTGACTAAAGAAAAATGAAGGATTGATTTTGAAATAAATGTTCCACATTCCAACTCTGGGTTCAAGAATTATTTAAAAAATTAACAGATTTTCCATTTCAAATATCATTTAGAAAAGGAAAAAAGATAACTTTAGGTACAGTTTTTGCCATTCTGTTTTAAATATAAATTATATATTTCTGATTATAAGAATAGCACGTGTCTTTAAAATTTGAAAAATGAGAAAAATCACCATTCAGAAATAATTTCTGTTAACTTTTTAAGTATATTCTCTTACAGCCTTTCCCCCTGTGCATGTATATACACACATAGATGGTTTTCATAGAATTAATATTATTATAGTATAGAGTTTTATATTCTGAAAACTTTTCCATGCCATTAAATAATCTTGCAGTATGTAATCTTTTAATGGTTGTATACATGTGAAAATGCAATAATTTACTTAGTCCTCTATATTGGTCACTTAGGTTGTTTCTGTTTTTGCTGTGAAAAATTCATTTCAGCGATCATCTTTGTAGAAGCATTTTTGTGTTTTGATTATTCTCTTAAGTTAAATTCCTAGAACCAAAATTTTAGTCAAAGGAGCTGGCTCTTTTCTAGGGTCTTGATAAATATTACTAAATTACAGAAATATACCAATTATTTCGGTGTGTTTCATGGCATACTCTCTAACACTCTATTAATTTAATATTTGTCAATTTTATAGGTGAAAATATTATCTTTACTATTTAATTTGTTTGAATATTAGTGAATTAGAACATGAATATTTAGTTGTGCTTACTTTTGGTTGTATTAATTCTTTGTCCATTTTTCTAGTGAGGAGTTTGTTGAAATTTTATGAATATGTCTGTTAGAAAAGTTTTGTTTGAAACCTTTGCTCAGAGGAACCCCATCTTAAAATGGGGTGTCCTACTAATTAGTACAAGTATTTATACAATTCCACTACTTCTAAAATAATCTAGTTTGTGTTATGATTTTTGTTGCTGACTAAATGACACAAATTTGTGAAGCATCCCATATTTTTATGTCTCTGTGACTCCCTTTCTCACCTGGTGTAGGTCCTTGCTCAAATGCCACCTCTTTGAAGAGGCCCACTCTGATGATCCTAATTACACTTGCAACTTCTCCTGCCTGTGGTCTCACACCACACCCTGCACTTCAGTCTCCTTTCCTGGCTCTGCTTCCCTTTCCATTGCACTTACCACTTTCTGATAGACTGTATGATAGATTTTGTTATTTGCTATGTCTATTTATTTTGTCTCTCCTTAGTAAATGTACTAAAATGTGAGCCTCATAGGACAGGAATTGCTCAGTGTTGTTTTGTTCACTACTATATCCAAAGCATCCAGAACAGCACCTGGCATATAGCAGGCATTTGATAAATCTTTGTTGAATGAATGAATAAATATTAGTAGACTTATTAATAACTTAAAAGATCCTTGTCCTAGTGAATAATAGTTTTAATATACTTTATTTTACATATATTAATTAAAAAACATATAAAGTGAAAATGTAATTTTGTTTTGTGTTTTTATAGCTAATTTTTCACATATTGCAGTTGTTTGCATTTGCTTCCCTTGCCATTTTAATTATGAGGCTGAAGCTCTTTTTGACACCTCACATGTGTGTTATGGCTTCCTTGATATGCTCTCGGCGGGTAAGGTATTCATTCTTGTATAACTACACTATAACACTACAGCAACTACGGTGTAGTTACCATGGCTTTGCTGAGTAATCCAAAACATAAAAACACTAGGTGTTTTTATCTTAAATGATGTAAAATGTTAGTTCATGATTCATTATAGAGTAAGAAAAGTAAATTCAGGTAGCTTTGAAAATTATTCCTAGATTTTAGCTGATAATTCTATGACTTTCCCCTCTATTAGTATCCTCTCCACAAATATAGTTTTTTGAAGTTCAGGTCAGTGTAAGAGATTCTTGGCCCGTCAAAACTATCCTCAAGTGCTCTTGTAATACTAGAGAAGATGCAGCGTAATTGCTCTAGTGTTGTCTTGTTGGGCTTGGATAATTCGTGGGGGAAAATTGTCAATTCTGGGGTTCTGTTACTGTATGCAAAAGAGCTAGACAAAGTAGCTAGAATTTTGGGACCAAGTTACTTCTAGAGACACCTTACTTAGTTTTGATTCTAAGTGTCTTGCCTTAGAATATCATAATGCTTATATTCCTGAGAGGAATATACTTGTCAGTACTAATGAGGTTTCCCTAGTTATTCAAGATGTCCATAAAAGGCAGCCAGATGTTATGGATTTAGTTCCAGGATGTTTCAGAATTGTGATTTGCTAATCTTAATTCCTGGTAGTAAATCAGTACCAGAAGGATCAGGTATTCCTTCTTTATTTCTTTTAAGAGGAAAGAAAGCTCTTTTTTTTTTTTTTGTTCTGATTTATTATTTTTTGCGGTACGCGGGCCTCTCACTGTTGTGGCCTCTCCTGTTGCAGAGCAGAGGCTCCGGACGCGCAGGCTCAGCGGCCATGGCTCACGGGCCCAGCCGCTCTGTGGCATGTGGGATCTTCCCGGACTGGGGCACGAACCCGTGTCCCCTGCATTGGCAGGCGGACTCCCAACCGCTGTGCCACCGGGGAAGCCCAGAAAGCTCCATTTTTAACTGGACTCCAATTCCAAAATATTTGCTGTTTTTAAACAATAGGTGATGATTATTATATTCTGTATATTGTTAGTATCAAATGGTAATCCACCTTGGTTTAGGTAGAAAGGTGGTAATTTATTATTGACCCAATAGCCTCCTTCATATAAGAATTATAAATAATTGGTTTCTTTCATTTCAGCTCTTTGGCTGGCTTTTTCGGAGAGTTCGTTTTGAGAATGTTATCTTTGGCATTCTAACAGTGATGTCAATACAAGGTTGTACAAACCTCCATAATCAATGGAACATAATAGGAGAATTTAATAATTTGCCCCAGGAAGAACTGATACAGTGGATCAAACACAATACCAGACCGGGTATGTAGCTGTTTGGTTATACGTATAGCTAGCACACACTCACGCACACACATTATTATTATATGTCATTATACATTTGCATATATTGTACAGTTATCATTTCATATATATGTGTATGTGTGTATATATATAAAAATTTAAAATACATATGCATTCATACCTTCACAGATTTTGAGCATGGTAATTGCAGTGTTCACCAAATCAAACCTTTTTAAAAGGTGGTTTTGTGTCATCTTTAAACCCCTCCTAGGTACCTGTCGAAAAGAATTTTAACTGACTTTAAGAGTTATTGATTGTCCACAAGTTATGTGCTATAACTCTGAGATTATTGTATTTTAACCATAACAGTGACACCTCAAAGGAAAAAAAAAAAACCTTTAATGACAACTTTCACACCTTGTGACAGGCCACTGGAGAAGATAGTTTTGACTGGGGAGGTTAACAATACCCCTCCCTTCACTTCCATTCAGTGCCTACTCTCTGCTCCATGTCTGTAAAACCAGTCACATGGAGAAGAGTTAAAATCTTGGATATTCTGTTTTCTTCACTAATTCATCTCAAAAAGATGAGTATACATGCTATTTTTAAATACTTTAAAATATTCTTTTAGCTTATCTTCTTTTCTTGCTCTTTGTCCAAAACCACCTCAAGCAGATTGATATTTATTTCACTTTTAAATACCTTTCCAGAGGATAAATATATTGTACATTATTTTCTGTAAGTAACCTATAGTCTTGTCCTAGACAATTTTTGACGTTTGATAATTTTTTTCTGGCACAAGTTCTTCACTGTGGTTTATTTAAATTTATCCTGTGACTCCTTGAGCCAGTTTCTTCTTATCTCTTATTTGGTAGTCATCATTTTACTAACTAGCTATCATTAAGGTAAACTCTTATGAACTTCAACTCAGATATTTGGCCTATGGCTTTCAAAGGGTGTAGGTGACAGTGCCTCATCACTTAGAGCTTCCAGGTTAGTTTAATCAGAATTTTTGAATTAACACTTTACTGACTTTTTCCCTGTAGTACAGTAGTACAAGGTAGCTAGTCCCTTTACTCTCCCTTGCTCCTCCCCACTTACAGCTGTTTTTCCAAAGCTTTAAAAGATACCTGCTCTTTCCATGTTTGCTTGTGTCTTTCTTTGTTCCAGTGTTTGTCTTGGGTTCTTGGCAGAGAGAGCCTATGTTTGGCAACTTACCCTTCTGAGATAACTCTCACAAACTCCTACCTCATTTTTGCCTCTTCTTTGATCTTACCAATCTTTCTCATCGCTGTATTATGAGTCCTGTCATGGTTACCACATGGGTTATTAAATTCTATAGTAAAGGTGGAACTAGAGCTTACATTCAGGTCTACCATGTAAGGTTGTATAATTTGTACACAGCACAAAGGTGCTCAGTTGGGAGGACAAGTGGGAACTGATATCCAGCCTGTGGTCCACTTACCAAGTCATGTATGTATTAGTGAGGCTCTGTCAAGTCAAAGGGATAATTTTTTTCTAATACATGCGGTAAGCTAAGTGGAAATTTAAATATATTATAGAAAAGATCCTATTGTTTCCCTGTCACACTCATGTTTACTTTGCCCCCAAGAGGAAAGAAGCATTTGGGGAGTATTCTCTCTCCCCTTCTCTCTGTTTCATAGATGGTTGCTTCTCAGTGGTTCCAGTTCTTGCTGGACAGGCTTACCTAGTTTCTTCTGGATGACCCTGGCCCTGAGCTTTGGGTCCTTCTAGCCCAGAGTTTCTCAAGCTTGGCACTGTTGATATTTGGGGCTACCCTGTGCATTGGCAGCATATTGAGCAGCATTCCTTCCTTCTACCCGTAGATGTCAGTAGCCCCTCTCCCCCCACAGTGTGCTAACCAGATATATCTCCAGAAGTTGTCAGTGTCTCTAGGAAACAAAATCACTTCTGGTTGAGAACCACTGCTCTAGCCTAAGAGCTTTTCATCATTAATTATTGAATCTTACAATAATAAATACACATCTACTTCAATTTATTTATGTATTTTCAAATTTAAGGCATATAAAGAGATATTCATGCAAAGTTATATTTATTTATTTACTTATTTATTTTTAAATAAATGTATCCATTTATTTATTTATTTTTGGCTGCATTGGGTCTTTGTTGCTGCACGTGGGCTTTTTCTAGTTGCAGTGAGCAGGGGCTACTCTTCGTTGCAGTGCGCAGGCTTCTCATTGCAGTGGCTTCTGTTGTTGCGGAGCATGGGCTCTAGGCACGTGGGCTTCAGCAGCTGTGGCTCACAGGCTCTAGAGCGCAGGCTCAGCAGTCGTGGCGCACGGGCTTAGTTACTCTGTGGCATGTGGGATCTTCCCGGACCAGGGCTCGAACCCATGGTCCTCCGCATTGGCAGGCAGACTTCTAACCACTGCACCACCAGGGAAGTCTCCAAAGTTACATTTAGAATGCTTAATTACATTTGAAAGTAAACATTCAATTATTTACAGTAGATCTGAATAATATGCCTTGTTCTTATTAGTGATTTTACTGTGCTGATTAAAAATGACGATAACCTTGCTAATCATGTAATCATTTATTGTACACGAGTGCCAGGAAGTAAGCGTTTGGTCTTTTTGTCTCCCAAGAGACAGAACTAAAACTGAAGCCAGACAGTAGATTTTGGTGTAAGACTAGTTATAACCAAAAGGCAATACATTTATACAAGCTATTACTTCAGAAAGTACTACTAACAAGTAATGAAATGGTTTGATGAAATGTATACATTTATAAAGTCAAACAGAAACTAAGAAAACTTACTTATGAATATTTAAAGGTGATCTGAGGGAAGAAAACAATGCTTTCATCTGGAAAGTTCTCAAGATTACAGTTCACAACCCACAAAAGTCACTTTAAAACATGTACCATAAGACTTGCCCTTTATAATAGTCTCCCAGTTCCTAGAACTTTAAACTATTGGAACAAGATATCAAATTTTACAATTCTTTCCAGTCCTGTGTGTCTTTGTAGTGCTGTCTCTTAGTATAGCGCTTGAACATGGTAGTATGCTGTAGTGAAGTGGCTAAGAGGGTAGGCCCTGATACTTTCTAGCTGTGCAGTCTTGGGCAGGTCACTTAATTAACTTTGCTATGTCTCAGCTTCCTGATGTACAAAATAAGAATACATAGAACCCACCTCAAAGCTGTGCAAATTAAATTCTGTAATCCTAGTAAAAGTATTTAGCAGTTCCTGGCACCAAGATAACATTTAATGAAAGTTGGCTATTGTGTAGACCATCAGTAAATATTAAGCGAAGAAAAAGAATGCTGCCAATGATTATTATTTAAATGTACTTCATCTTTCTTAATCTGGGTTCAAATATTACAGATAGGTAACTTTTGGTTTTCTTTAAAACATGTTGTTAAGGAATATAATCTTGTTTTCCAGATGCTGTTTTTGCTGGTGCCATGCCTACAATGGCAAGTGTCAAGCTCTCCACTCTTCACCCCATTGTGAATCACCCACATTATGAGGATGCAGGCTTGAGGTGGGCAACTGATAGAATACTTCAACCAGACACACTAACGACTTCTCCTGACTCATAGGAATAGGGAAATTTTTATACACACATGCACACACACACACACAATCACTCTTATCCTCATATTTGTGCTAGAAGTTAAAGAATAATAACCATTCAGAACTTACAATACGTACCTGTTGACTTAAAGTAACCTTAATAAACCTCTGAAAACTGAAAGAAGCAACACCCAGTTTTTCTCAAAGTGAAAAATATGTCACATTTATGACTAGCCTCTGTGTGTTTATGTGGGTGTGTGTTCCAGTGAAACTCCTAAGTAATAGTAATAAGAGTGGGGATAGATTTGGCTCATGGCCATAGTTTGCCAACCCCTGTTCTAGATTCCACAGCCCCTCTGCCTGGTTTAAGAAACCATTCTTCATCTTACTTGTGGCCAATGATTAGCCTTTTTTAACAGATAGAAAAGGTACATGAAATTTGCTATATTAAATGCTTTTATGAAACTTTGGGGTGCTCTTTTCCTAGCTGATTATGGGAACTCTAGCTTCCACTGAGGTCTGAAAGTTTTGTTTTCCTTAAATGACTGACTTTTAAAAATTATTTTAATCATTCTAGTAATTGGGTAATCATTTCCTTTTAATGTATTTTTGGCTTATTGTTAGAGGTAATATTTTAAATTATTTAAAGTTTTATGTTTGGTTGTGGAGATTGGGCATTCTGTATGCTTGAAATCCTAAGAAAAGTCTAATGCATAATTGATAATTTGTTCAGGATTTTATAAAAAACCCCATTTAGGGCTAAACCATCTGTTGTACCATATTTTGGTAAGCATCCCTGTCTCTCAAGCTTCTGTTAAGTTGCTTTCTCTACATGACTACTACCCTAGATGCCCACTGTCTAATTGTTCTTTTTGCTACATTCAGCTTCAACTCATATGCTTTTCAGAGTTTCTATGAATGAAATTATCTACTGAAATCTATATTTTCACTATATTTAGCCTCTATCTGAATTTGTTCCAGATTAATTATTTTATGAATTATGCAAAGCAAATTTTATATTCTGAACTATTATACTGCTACCTACCTCTAGACTCTAAACTGGTTGATACACTAATAAGCAGTACCTGCAAAAATCAAATTGCTGTAAGTTTAAGCACATGCAAAATATAAATAGATATGTGGCAATTGCTATTCCCAAAATAATTCATGCTATTTGGGGTCATATATAATCAATGCTCCATCCAGTAAGCATTGAGGTTTTAATTTGGTAACAAATCTATTATCATTTATTTAAAAATTTTTTAACTTGTTTGAATTTAAAGAGCTCGGACAAAAATAGTTTATTCTGCATATAGTCGAAAATCTGCAAAAGAAGTGAGAGATAAGTTGGTGGAGTTACATGTGAATTACTACATTTTAGAAGAGGCGTGGTGTGTTGTAAGAACTAAGTGAGTATGAGTCCTGTGGTATATGATATGGTATATTTTAAAACAACAAATGTTTTACTTTATTACAGCAGTCCTGATTCTTTAAAAATTTTTATTTTAAATTAATTCCATTAAATTGTTGCCCTGGTATTTTATTTAAAATTATTTCATGTAGGAAATTAAAATTATACTATTGTTTAAGCATAATGTAATTTTTTAAAAGTATAGTATATTTTGCTATCCTAATTTTTTCATTTTAATTTAACATCTTAAATGTAGCTTTTTTCCATAATCTTCAAATTTTTTTGATAACTTTTATTAGATGTCTGAAATACAGATTTGAATTTACAACCAAGTGAGATATTAGCATTCTGCTACTACAGCTGATTTACATTGGATTTATAAGACTCATAAGAAAAGTTTCACGTAACTCAAAAGGACATAATAAGAAAACGTTTCTAATTAACATTTTTTCATTTCTAAATTTTGAATCTCTAATAATACGTAAAATTCTAAGATGTGTAATGGATATCTTGAGACCTTTGTTTAGTCTCCTTGATTTAAGAAGTCCTTAGTTACATTAATTTTAGCATTAAGAATTTTCATTTCTCCTATGGATAATTAAGAATTGGCTATAACAGATTTTGAAGAGCTAAGTTCGTAAATTTTAGTAGCTAATTTTTGTATCTAATTTTAAGATATAATAAATGTGTATATGAAGAAACGGCATCTTGCAAAAGAAGAAACAGAAATATCATAACGTATATGCGTATCATATTAATTTAAAGCTTAAGACAAAACATACTTCAAAACAGGGCATATTGTCACAAATAAAGATGGACATTTTATGATGACAGAAGGATTAATTCATCAAAAATATCTAACAGTTTTAAATATGCATACCTCTAAACAGAGCTTCAAAGGACAAAAAATAAAAATGTGTAGAACTAAAAGAAAAAATAAGCAAGACTTTAATTATAGTTGGAAAAGTTAACATTTTTTTCCCCTACTAGGAAAAGTAGATAAAAAGTCAGTAAGCATATAAAAGAGATGAACAACAAATAGTATCAAATAACCTGACCCAACTGACATTTATTGAACACTACAGGAAACAGCTGTGGAATACACATTCTTTTAAAGGGCATGTGGAATGTTCACCAAGAGATAACATATGCTGGGCTGTAAAATGGTTTCAATATGTTTAAAAGGTTTTAAATCATACAGAATTAAAATAGAAAACAATAATAAACAGATACCTAGTAAATCCATGCATATTTGGAAATTAGGCAGTAAACTTATGGGTAATTTATGGGTCAAAGGAAAAAAAACCACAAAGAAAATTTTAAAACACTATTTTTTACTTGAATGGAAAAAGGGGTCTTTTAACAATATTGCTGATCTAACTGGATATAATGTACAGAAAAAAATTAAACCATGACCCATACTACACCATATACAAAAATTAACTTTATGTGGATTATAGAACTAAATGTAAGAGCTAAAATTGTAAAGATTTCTTAGAACACAGAGTACTAACGATTTAAAAAATCAATAAATTGTATATATCAAAATTGAAATATTTTCACCAAAAAGACATTAGGAAAATGATAAGGCAAGCCACAGACTAGAAGAAAATATTTGAAAGCATATATCTGATAAAGGACTTATAAATATAGTTCATATAAAGAAATTCTATAAATTAATAATAAAATGACCGTACAATTGAAAATGGGCAAAAGACTTGGAAAGACATAATTCACCAAAGAAAATGTGTGACTGACCGATAAATACAATTTTTAAAACTAAAATACCATACATTGGAGAGGATACAGAATAATTGTAAATCTCTGACATTGCTAAGGGGAGTGAACATGATACAACCACTTTGGAGAACTATTTGGAGGAATCTTAAAAAATTTTAAGCACACATCTACCTTATTACTCAGCAGTTCCATTCCAAAGAATTTAAATAAGAGAAATTAAAACATCTCTCTAGGGCTTCCCTGGTGGCGCAGTGGTTGAGAGTCCGCCTGCTGATGCAGGGGACATGGGTTCGTGCCCCGGTCCGGGAAGATCCCACATGCCGCGGAGCGGCTGGGCCCGTGAGCCATGGCCGCTGAGCCTGCGTGTCCGGAGTCTGTGCTTCGCAACGGGAGAGGCCACAACAGTGAGAGGCCCGCGCACTGCAAAACAAACAAATAAACAAACAAAAAAACCCCATCTCTCTAGAAAGAGTGTCAGAGCAGTTTTATTCATAATAGCTCAAAACCTGTAGGTAACTTGTTGCTTTTCCCTTGCTGCTTTTAAGAATCTCTGTTTATGTTTAATTTTTGTCATTCTAATTACAATGTGTCTTGGTGTGGACCTTTCAGGTTAATCCTGTTTGGGACTCTCTGTGTACCTGGAAGTCTGTTTCCTTTCACAGGTTAGGGAAATTTTCAGCTATTGTGTCTTCACATATGTTCTCTGCCCCTTTTTCTCTCTCTCCTCCTTCTGGGACCCCTAAAATGAGAATGTTAGTATGCTTGATGTTGTCTCAGAGGTCTCTTAAACTGTCCTCAGTAATTTTTTTTTCTTTTTTTCTGTTCAGCATCAGTGACATCCACAGCTCTGTCTTCCAGTTCACTGATCCATTCCTCTGTATCATCTAATCTACTGTTGATTCCTTGTAGTATGTTTTTTTTTATTTCACTTATTGTATTATTCAGCTGTTTGGTGGTTCTTTATATTTCCTATCTCGTTGTTAAACTTCTCACTGTGTTCATCCATTTTTCTCCCAAGTTCTTTGAGCATCTTTGTGATCATTACCATGAACTTTTTATTTGAAATTATTTATCTCTACTGCACTTAATTCTTCTTCCAGGGTTTTTATCTTTTTCCTTTGGAACATATTTCTCTGTCATCTCATTTTGCCTAATTTGCCGTTATTATTTCTATGTATTTGGTAGTTTGGTTACACTTCCCAATCTTGGTGAAGTGACCTTCTGTAGGAGACATCCTGTGGGTTCCAGAAGTGCACTCCCCTCTGGTCACCAGAGCTATATGCTCTAGGGTTGCCCCCTGTGTCAGCTGCGCAGGCCCTTCTGTTGTGGCAGGCTGAGAACTATGGATGGTCAGGTAGATGTGGCTGGCCCCCAGTCCTGTTCGTTGCCAGGCCCTACCTTGTGTGGAGGCTACTGGCCAGTGGTGGGTGGAGCCAGATCATGAGGCACCTGGCTATAGGTTCCAGGGTGTAGCAAAGCTGATGTAGGCCTGCTGGTGGATGGGGCTGTGTCAGGCTAGCTGCTTGATCTGAGTCTTCTCAGTACTGGTACTCACAGGATGGTGGGTCGGGACAGGTCCCATGCTGATAAGCTAGAGGAAGAATTCCACGATGGCACTTACCAGCACCAGTGTCCACGTGGTAGAACAAGCTCCCCAGAATAGCTGCTACCAGCATCTACGTCCCCAGGGTGAGCTCCAGTTGCCTCCTGCCTCTCTGGGTGACTCTCCAAGATCAGCAGGAAGGTCTGACCCAGGCTCCTTTCAGATTACTGCTTCTACCCTGGGTCCTGTAGTGTATGAGATTTTGTGTACACCCTTTAAGAGTGGATTCTCTTTCCCACAGCCCTCTGTCTTTCCCAAAAGTAAACCCTGCTTGCCTTCAAAGCTGAATATCCTGGAGGCTCATCTTCCTGATACAGGACCCCAAGCCCAAAGTGGGGCTCTGATCCTTCACTCTTTGGGGAGAACCTCTGCAATTGTAATTATCCTCCCATCTATGGGTCACCCACCTGGGTATATGATGAGTCTTGACTATTACCACACCTCTGCCCCGCTTACCTGTCTCATTGTGGTTCTTTCTTTATATCTTTAGTTGTATAAGATCTTTTCTGCTAGATTCTGGTCTTTCTCATCAATAGTTACTCTGTAAATAGTTGTAATTTTAGTGTGCCCATGGGAGGGGGTGAGCTCAGGGCCTTCCTACTCCACCTTCTTGGCACACCTCCTTGGAAATAATCCAATTTTAATGTAAAGTAAATTGTGATACATTGAAGATGTCTGTTGTAATCCCTAGAGCAAACCACTTGAAAAATGCAAAAGCAAAAAACAAAACGAAAAGACTCAAATAAGCCAGTAGATGAATTGAATGGTATAATAAAACCTTTTTGCTTTACATAAAAGAAATCAAGAAAGAAACAGATGATCAAAAAAGATACGAAACAAACAGAAGAAAAACAGGAAAGTGGCAACCCTAAATCAAACCATATCAGTACTTGCAAATGTGAATGGGGACTAAACACTCCAATCAAATGTCGGAGATTGACAGACTGAATACAAAAGCAAAACCCAACTATGTCCTTCTGTAAGAGATGCATTGTAAATACAGATACATGAAGGAAAGGTTGAAGGAGAAAGGATAGCAATGTTACCATGTGAGTAACCATGTATGTAATACATGCTAGATATGCATGATCTAGCATATTCTAAAAAAGGCAATACTATAGTGCAGAAGGGTGCAGTGCTTGCCTAGGTTTATATTTGGGGGAGAGGACTGACTCTAAAAGGCTGCTACAAGGGAACTTGTTGGGGTGATGGAAATTCCCTGTGTTATGATTATGATGGTGCTCACACACCTATACACATTTGCCCATACTTATCAAACTTTACACATAAAATGGGTGAATTTTATCGTACATAAATTATACCTCAATATAGCTGTTAAAAAATTAGAAACCAGTTTTGCCTGACTTCTTCCCTTTAATGACTCTCATGCCAGGTTGTTGCCTAGTGAGAAGTATTATTTCATTCAATCCATTCAGAAGGGAAAGAGTTGAGGAGAATAAAGTTGGCAGAAGAGCTTCTTTTCCCTGCTTTGGACTATATATGTTTTCATGCTAATCCAAGTCAATTTAAGCTCAAAAATATGAAATATGAATTTCATCAGGAATTAGATTAACTTTCCTTTAATTTGTCTCATTCTGCTATAAATGGGCCTTATGTTTGGATGGCAATACCAGTTAGAATATTCATTTATATTTTACTTTGAAAGTAGATTTTTAAATATATATTTCTGAATGTGCATTGAGCCCTTATTATTTGATTCAATAATATATTAGTTATTTCACTAAGTGGAACACGAAAATGCAGCGTACCTTCATTTTATTATCTCTAAATTTTAAACTTACGTTTTTTGAAATGATGCTTTTAAATCTTTAATTTATTAAATTAGTCTCTAAAAATCTAGGAGATATTTTATAATTATATTTCTTCTAGATATGAATGCATTTTTAATACAGATATATGTGCCTGTTTTTTTCAGGCCTGGTTGCAGTATGCTTGAAATTTGGGATGTGGAAGACCCTTCCAACTCAGCTAACCCTCCCTTATGTAGCGTCTTGCTCAAGGATGAGAGGCCGTACTTCACCACAGTGTTTCAGAATAGTATGTACAGAGTGTTAAAGGTTAACTGCTAACGAGACTACCCTTTACACTGTGGTGCAAAGAGGTGCATAAAAAACAATCACTTTAGTTTATTTACATTAATAAAATTCACAAGCTTTAATAAGGGACCCTTAAAAAGAAGATAATAAAAATGATTTAAATTTTTCTAATTGCTAAAAGGTAAATTATTTCATTGATTTCCATTGAATGTCAGCCTTATTAAGCTTGTCATATAAATGAGTAAATCATCTTAAAGTTTTAAAGAAGAAAAATATATGTAAAAGAACAATGAAATTGAATAAATCAAGGATATGTAAGTCCTTTTGGTATCCCACTAGGTGAATTGCTTCGGATTTTCCTTAGTTCCAGGATGTACCAGCTCAGACTCTTTAAACCACTTAGAAGAGACTAATGCAGTCTCTGAAATGACACTTCCTTAAGATCCTGATACTGATCACAACCTCTTTACCTCTGTGAGGAAATTTGTAACCATGTGTTTATTAAGGTTGTTTTTGCTTTTAGTAGCCCTCAGGAAAGATCTTTAATAGCTTTTAAAAACTTTTTTATCATTTCAGGTTAGATATTTTAAAAAACAGCTTATTTTGTAATGTTTTCAGTCTCTTTAAATTTATTTACCAAGCCAGATAAGTATTTTTCACTGATTAGTTCTCAATTTGAGTTCAACAGATTATTAATCTGTCTTTAGAATTCAGTGGTTTTTCTTTTACTATCCAAGTAAGATAAAAGTTGTTACAGTACACAGCCAAATGTAGGGGTTAAACATAATCAGAAATGAAAATCCAGTTAAATTTATCAAATGAAATTTGAAGATTCTAGATCTTGAATGAAGCAAAGGCATTCTCATCTTGAAGCCCTGTAAGCTCATTGGACATAGTCATTTTTTCTGGTCATCATCTTTCATAATTAATGTATTTTAAAGTCCTTTATTTATTTTTGGTTTTGGATGAGGACAGTAATGTTTTATAGATCCTCTCTCCCAGTATAAAACCTACCTGATAGTAGTGCTTTGAAAAGTGGTAAATAGTTATCTTGAAGATATTGTTGCCAAATGGAAAGATAAACACTCTCTTTCTTTGATTGATGGATGTTAAATATGCCATAGCTGTAGTATTTTAATGTGCATCTGCTTTAATCACCTTGAAATTTTTGTAATCCCCTGATTTTTTGGACCTCTACATTTGAGATAACAAAATGACTAAATTCTGTAGATTAGTTCACTTACAGTAGGTAGAAGATTACATATATATAATATATACAGGAAAACCAATAAAATTTTTAACTTTTATACTTGTAAAATATCTTAATACAAGATACAAAACAGCTAAGAAAGCATACCAAATTTTATTTATATTTGCATTTCAGATAATTTGTTTTGGCATAAGTATGGGGCAAAGAGAGAAAGGAGATACAACACCTAACATTCATAAAAATTAAAACAGATTTTGGATGATGTTTTCATAGGAAATATTTTAAAGAAGTTGGTAGAATATTTTTAAAAACTGTATTAGCTAATAAAATATGCAATACAAATATATTTATGTGGATTTATATATAGGGAAACCAATATAATTATTTTAAACTTTTTATAGTTGTAAAATATTTTAATACAAATACAAAGCCACTAAGCCACTAAGAAAGCTTTATTTTAGCATTTTCAAATAATTCATTTTGGTGTAAGTGTGGGGCAAAGAAGGCAAAGAGCTATAACACCTAACATTCATGAAATTAAAGTGACACATTTTGGATGGTATTTTCATAGGCAACATTTTAAAGAAGTTGGTAGAATTTAACAACAAAAATGGATGAGCTGTATTAACTGAAACAAGTTTTATATAAATATAATGTATTAATATGAATTTGTTATTTTCATGTGCTATATATGTTTTAAATTAAAAAAGCCCTTGAAGATTCTTTTGTGTGTTTTCTATCTTTCCTCATTCTTTACTAAACACACATTTTAAAATTGAAATCATTCTGATATGAAGGTAGAAATCATAGTTTCCTGGATGTATTGACCATGTTTACATTGGCAGTGATCTTTTTTGGCCATTTTAAAACAATTCTGTGGGGCTTCCTTGGTGGCGCAGTGGTTAAGGATCCGCCTGCCAATGCAGGGGACACGGGTTCAAGCCCTGGTCCGGGAAGATCCCACATGCTGTGGAGCAAATAAGCCCATGTACCACAACCACTGAGCCCCCGCGTGCCACAACTACTGAAGCCCGCACCCCTAGAGCCTGTGCTCCACAACGAAGAGAATAGCCCCCGCTCACTACAACTAGAGAAAGCCTGTGTGCAGCAACAAAGACCCAATGCAGCCAAAAATAAATTAATTTAAAAAAATAAGCATACCGCATTACTGCTTACTCTTATATAAATTATGCTATTAGATTCTTACCTGCATACATTTTATTGTTTAGTCTTTTGAAATCTGAAAAACTATGCACAAATGCTGTGGGTTGAGTGATGAGTAGATTTTTCCTCAGTGCAAGGAAGCATTTTCCTTAGTTTCCTGTCGTCATATGTTTGCACGTTTATTTGAAATCATGGTAGAAGTGAGTTGTGCACAAGCTCAGCAATTCCCTCCGTCATCGAGTTGTCAGAAGCTGGTGTACAGCTTCAATGAATAATATGTGTGTTGTACTCTTTTGCTGCTAATAGACACTATATCAAAAATCATTGAGTAGTTTTCATTTTAATTTTAATAATAAAACTATGCTTATATTTTATATGTTTCTATTATACAAGCAATACAAACTCATTATGGAAACTTAGTTTTGAAAAAATCAGGAAATTTAAAAGAAGGGGAAAATATTCACCAGGCATTTAATGTTTCTTTGTTTTCTTCCAACGTTTAGGCATAATTTTTTTCCTTCTTTTCCTCTTTTAACATAAACAGTTTTATGTTTTGTTCTTCATGTAGTAAACGTGGAAGTGTTACATACAGACTGTTTTTAATGGCTACGTAATATCCTATTTTGTATATAAATATATGCGTAGATACCTGTATCTTAGCCATTGTTTAGCTGTTTCCAGTTTTGCTACTACATGGATGTATATATAGAACACTGCCATGAATATGTTAGTACATTAAGTTTTTTAATTTTCAAATTGTTTCTGTAGGGTATATTCCACAAAGTTAAATTTCAATAAGAGAATATGGAGACCTTTAAAGCCTTCAATGCAGTTCGCCTCAGATTACCTCTGCAAAAGGATTGTATGCACCACCAAAAATCAGTGTATGATAATGCTCATCTCACAACACTCATTAGCATTGGTTAGCCTTATTAAAAATATTTTTTGCTAATTTGTGACACCCAAAATGGTGGTATTATTTTTTTACATCTTTATTGGAGTATAATTGCTTTACAATGGTGTGTTAGTTTCTTCTTTATAACAAAGTGAATCAGTTATACATATACGTATGTTCCCATATCTCTTCCCTCTTACATCTCCCTGTGATATGCGGCTGCTTCACACTAGCTATCTACCTTACGTTTGGTAGTGTATATCAGTCCAGGCCTCTCTCTCACTTTGTCACAGCTTACCCTTCCCTGTCCCCATATCCTCAAGTCCATTCTCTAGTAGGTCTGTGTCTTTATTCCTGTCTTACCCCTAGGTTCTTCATGACATTTTTTTTTTCTTAAATTCCATATATATGTGTTAGCATACGGTATTTGTCTTTCTCTTTCTGACTTCACTCTGTATGACAGACTCTAGGTCTATCCACCTCATTACAAATGGCTCTATTTCGTTTCTTATTATGGCTGAGTATTAGTCCATTGTATATATGTGCCACATCTTCTTTATCCATTCATCCGATGATGGGCATTTCGGTTGTTTCCATCTCCGGGCTATTGTAAATAGAGCTGCAATGAACATTTTGGTACATGACTCTTTTTGAATTATGGTTTTCTCAGGGTATATACCCAGTAGTGGGATTGCTGGGTCATATGGTAGTTCTATTTTTAGTTTTTTAAGGAACCTCCATACTGTTCTCCATAGTGGCTGTACCAATTCATATTCCCACCAGCAGTGCAAGAGTGTTCCCTTTTCTCCACACCCTGTCCAACATTTATTGTTTGTAGATTTTTTGATGATGGCCATTCTGACTGGTGTGAGATGATATCTCATTGTACTTTTGATCTGCATTTCTCTAATGATTGATGTTGAGCATTCTTTCATGTGTTTGTTGGCAGCCCATGTCGTCTTTGGAGAAATGTCTATGTAGGTCTTCTGCCCATTTTTGGATTGGGTTGTTTGCTTTTTTGTTATTGAGCTGCATGAGCTGCTTATAACTTTTGGAAATTAATCCTTTGTCAGTTGCTTCATTTGCAAATATTTTCTCCCATCCTGAGGCTTCTATTTTGGTCTTGTTTATGGTTTCCTTTGCTGTGCAAAAGCTTTGAAGTTTCATTAGGTCCCATTTGTTTATTTTTGTTTTTATTTCCATTTCTCTAGGAGGTGGGTCAAAAAGGATCTTGCTGTGATTTATGTCATAGAGTGTTCTGCCTGTGTTTTCCTCTAAGAGTTTGATAGTTTCTGGCCTTACATTTAGGTCTTTAATCCATTTTGAGCTTATTTTTGTATATGGTGTCAGGGAGTGATCTAATCTCATACATTTACATGTAGCTGTCCAGTTTTCCCAGCACCACTTATTGAAGAGGCTGTCCTTTCTCCACTGTACATTCCTGCCTCCCTTATCAAAGATAAGGTGACCATATGTGCATGGGTTTATCTGTGGGCTTTCTATTCTGTTCCATTGATCTATATTTCTGTTTTTGTGGCAGTACCATACTGTCTTGATTACTGTAGCTTTGTAGTATAGTCTGAAGTCAGGGAGCCTGATTCCTCCAGCTCCGTTTTTCATTCTCAAGTTTGCTTTGGCTCTTCGGGCTCTTTTGTGTTTCCATACAAATTGTGAAATTTTTTGTTCTAGTTTTGTGAAAAATGCCAGTGGTAGTTTGATAGGGATTGCATTGAATCTGTAGATTGCTTTGGGTAGTAGAGTCATTTTCACACTGTTGATTCTTCCAATCCAAGAACATGGTATATCTCTCCATCTATTTGTATCATCCTTAATTTCTTTCATCAGTGTCTTATAATTTTCTGCATATAGGTCTTTTGTCTCCTTAGGTAGGTTTATACCTAGATATTTTATTCTTTTTGTTGCAATGGTAAATGGGAGTGTTTTCTTGATTTCACTTTCAGATTTTTCATCATTAGTGTATAGGAATGCCAGAGATTTCTGTGCATTAATTTTGTATCCTGCTACTTTACCAAATTCATTGATTAGTTCTAGTAGTTTTCTGGTAGCATCTTTAGGATTCTCTGTGTATCCTATCATGTCATCTTCAGTGACAGTTTTACTTCTTCTTTTCTGATTTGGATTCCTTTTATTTCTTTTTCTTCTCTGATTGCTGTGGCTAAAACTTCCAAAACTATGTTGAATAAGAGTGATGAGAGTGGGCAACCTTGTCTTGTTCCTGATCTTAGTGGAAATGCTTTCAGTTTTTCACCACTGAGGATGATGTTGGCTGTGGGTTTGTCATATATGGCCTTTATTATGTTGAAGAAAGTTCCCTCTATGCCTACTTTCTGCAGGGTTTTTATCATAAATGGGTGTTGGATTTTGTCAAAAGCTTTCTCTGCATCTATTGAGGTGATCATATGGTTTTTCTCCTTCAGTTTGTTAATATGGTTTATCACATTGATTGATTTGCATATATTGAAGAATCCTTGCATTCCTGGAATAAACCCCATTTGATCATGGTGTATGATCCTTTTAATGTGCTGTTGGACATTGATTGATTTGCATATATTGAAGAATCCTTGCATTCCTGGAATAAACCCCATTTGATCATGGTGTATGATCCTTTTAATGTGCTGTTGGATTCTGTTTGCTAGTATTTTGTTGAGGATTATTGTATCTGTGTTCATCAGTTCAAAGTTTTCTTTCTTTGTGACATCCTTGTCTGGTTTTGGTATCAAGGTGATGGTGGCCTCGTAGAATGAATTTGGGAGTGTTCCTCCCTCTGCTATATTTTGGAAGAGTTTGAGAAGGATAGGTGTTAGCTCTTCTCTAAATGTTTGATAGAATTCGCCTGTGAAGCCATCTGGTCTTGGGCTTTTGTTTGTTGGAAGATTTTTAATCACAGTTTCAATTTCAGTGCTTGTGATTGGTCTGTTGATATTTTCTATTTCTTCCTGATTCAGTCTTGGCAGGTTGTGCATTTCTAAGAATTTGTCCATTTCTTCCAGGTTGTCCATTTCATTGGCATAGAGTTGCTTGTAGTAATCTCTCATGACCTTTTGTATTTCGGCAGTGTCAGTTGTTACTTCTCCTTTTTCATTTCTAATTCTATTGATTTGAATCTTCTCCCTTTTTTTCTTGATGAGTCTGGCTAATGGTTTATCTATTTTGTTTATCTTCTCAAAGAACCAGCTTTTAGTTTTATTGATCTTTGCTATTGTTTTCTTCATCTCTTTTTCATTTATTTCTGATCTGATCTTTATGATTTCTTTCCTTCTGCTAACTTTGGGGTTTTTTTGTTCTTCTTTCTCTAATTGCTTTAGGTGCAAGTTTAGGTTGTTTATTCGAGATGTTTCCTGTTTCTTAAGGTGGGCTTGTATTGCTATAAACTCCCCTCTTAGAACTGCTTTTGCTGCATCCCATAGGTTTTGGGTTATTGTGTCTCCATTTTCATTTGTTTCTAGGTATTTTTTTATTTCTTCTTTGATATCTTCAGTTATCACTTCGTTATTAAAGTAGTGTATTGTTTAGCCTCCATGTGTTTGTATTTTTTACAGATCTTTTCCTGTAATTGATATCTCTTCTCATAGCGTTGTGGTCGGAAAAGATACTTGATACAATTTCGATTTTCTTAAGTATACCAAGGCTTGATTTGTGACCTATCCTGGAGAATGTTCCATGAGCACTTGAGTAAAATGTGTATTCTGTTGTTTTTGGATGGAATGTCCTATAAATATCAATTAAGTCCATCTTGTTTAATGTATCATTTAAAGCTTGTGTTTCCTTATTTATTTTCATTTTGGATGATCTGTCCATTGGTCAAAGTGGGGTGTTAAAGTCCCCTACTGTGAATGTGTTACTGTCGATTTCCCCTTTTATGGCTGTTAGTATTTGCCTTAGGTATTGAGGTGCTTTTATGTTGGGTGCATAAATATGTACAATTGTCATATCTTCTTGGATCAATCCCTTGATCATTATGTAGTGTCCTTCTTTGTCTCTTCTAATAGTCTTTATTTTAAAGTCTATTTTGTCTGATATGAGAATTGCTACTCCAGCTTTCTTTTGGTTTCC
This sequence comes from Aethalodelphis obliquidens, assembly GCF_003676395.1. NCBI lineage: Eukaryota > Metazoa > Chordata > Mammalia > Artiodactyla > Delphinidae > Aethalodelphis > Aethalodelphis obliquidens. The sequence continues at coordinate 42,043,393 of NW_020837949.1, forward strand.
ATTTGCATGAAATATCTTTTTCCATCCCCTTACTTTCAGTCTGTATGTGTCTCTAGTTCTGAAGTGGGTCTCTGGTAGACAGCAAATATATGGGTCTTGTTTTTGTATCCATTCAGCTAATCTGTGTCTTTTGGTGGGAGCATTTAGTTCATTTACATTTAAGGTAATTATCAGTATGTATGTTCCTATTACCATTTTCTTAATTGTTTCGGGTTCATTATTGTAGGTCTTTTCCTTCTCCTGTGTTTCTTGCCTAGAGAAGTTCCTTTAGCAGTTGTTGTAGAGATGGTTCGGTGGTGCTGAACTCTCTCAGCTTTTGCTTGTCTGTAAAGGTTTTAATTTCTCCATCAAATCTGAATGAGATCTTTGCTGTGTAGAGTAATCTTGGTTGCAAGTTTTTCTCCTTCATCACTTTAAATATGTCCTGGCAGTCCCTTCTGGCTTGCAGAGTTTCTGCTGAAAGACCAGCTGTTAACCTTATGGGGATTCCCTTGTGTGTTAGTTGTTGTTTTTCCCTTGCTGCTTTTAATATGTTTTCTTTGTATTTAATTTTTGACAGTTGGATTAATATGTGTCTTGGCATGTTTCTCCTTGGATTTATCCTGTATGGGATTCTCTGTGCTTCCTGGACTTGATTAACTATTTCCTTTCCCATATTAGGGGAGTTTTCAACTATAATCTCTTCAAATATTTTCTCAGTCCCTTTCTTTTTCTCTTCTTCTGGAACCCCTATAATTCGAATGTTGGTGTGTTTAATGTTGTCCCAGAGGTCTCTGAGACTGTCCTCACTTTTTTTCATTCTTTTTTCTTTATTCTGCTCTGCAGTAGTTATTTCCACTATTTTATCTTCCAGGTCACTTATCTGTTCTTCTGCCTCAGTTATTCTGCTATTGATCCCATCTACAGTATTTTTAATTTCATTTATTGTGTTGTTCATCATTAATGTTTCATCTTAAGTTCTTCTAGGTCCTTGTTAAATGTTTCTTGCATTTTATCTATTCTATTTCCAAGATTTTGGATCATCTTTATTATCATTATTCTGAATTCTTTTTCAGGTAGACTGCCTATTTCCTCTTCATTTGTTAGGTCTGGTGGGTTTTTGCCTTGCTCCTTCATCTGCTGTGTGTTTTTCTGTCTTCTCATTTTGCTTATCTTACTGTGTTTGGGGTCTCCTTTTTGCAGGCTGCAGGTTCATGGTTTCTGTTGTTTTTGGTGTCTGTCCCCAGGGGCTAAGGTTGGTTCAGTGGGTTGTGTAGGCTTCCTGGTGCAGGGGACTAGTGCCTGTGTTCTGGTGGATGAGGCTGGATCTTGTCTTTCTGGTGGGCAGGTCCACATCTGGTGGTGTGTTTTGAGGTGTCTGTGGACTTATGATTTTAGGCAGCCTCTCTGCTAATGGGTAGGGTTGTGTTCCTGTCTTGCTAGTTGTTTGGCATAGGATATCCAGCACTGTAGCTTGCTGGTCGTTTAGTGAAGCTGGGTGCTGGTGTTGAGATGGAGATCTCTGGGAGATTTTCGCCGTTTGATATTATGTGGAGCTGGGAGGTCTCTTGTGGACCAGTGTCCTGAAGTTGGCTCTCCCACCTCAGAGGCACAGCACTGACTCCTGGCTGCAGCACCAAGAGCCTTTCATCCACACAGCTCAGAATAAAAGGGAGAAAAAGTAGAAAGAAAGAATTAGTAGAAGTATAAAGTAAGAAAGAAAGAAAGAAAGGAGGGAGGGAGGAAGGAAGGAAGGAGGGAAGGAAGGGAAAAAGGAAAGAAAGAAGATAAAGTAAAATCAAATAAAGTAAGATAAACTATAATAGAGTTATTAAATAAAAAATAATTATTAACAAAAAAAAGAAGAAAAAATTTAAAAAAACAACAAAAAAAACCCGACGGATAGAACCCTAGGACAAATGGTGGAAGCAAAGCTATACAGACAAAATCTCACACAGAAGCATACACATACACACTCACAAAAAGAGGAAAAGGGGAAAAAATCATAAATCTTGCTCTCAAAGTCCACCTCCTCAATTAGGGATGATTCGTTGTCTATTCATGTATTCCACAGATGCAGGGTACATCAAGTTGATTGTGGAGCTTTAATCCGCTGCTTCTGAGGCTGCTGGAAGAGATTTCCCTTTCTCTTCTTTGTTCTCACAGCTCCCAGGTGCACAGCTTTGGATTTGGCCCTGCCTCTGCGTGTAGGTCGCGGGAGGGCGTCTGTTCTTCTCTTAGACAGGACGGGGTTAAAGGAGCCGCTGATTCGGGGGCTCTGGCTCACTCAGGCCCGGGGGAGAGAGGGGCACGGAGTGCGGGGCGAGCCTGCGGCGGCAGAGGCCAGCGTGACGTTGCGCCAACCTGAGGCGCGCTGTGCGTTCTCCCGGGGAAGTTGTCCCTGGATCCCGGGACCCTGGCAGTGGCGGGCCGCACAGCCTCCCCAGAAGGGAGGTGTGGAGAGTGACCTGTGCTCGCACACAGGCTTCTTGGTGGCGGCAGCAGCAGCCTTAGCGTCTCCTGCCCATCTCTGGGGTCCGCGCTTTTAGCCGCGGCTCGCGCCGGTCTCTGGAGCTCCTTCAAGCAGTGCTCTTAAACCCCTCTCCTCGCTCACAGAGGGAAGAAAAAGTCTCTTGCCGCTTCGGCAGATCCAGGCTTTTCCCCGGACTCCCTCCCGGCTAGCCATGGTGCACTAACCCCCTTCAGGCTGCGTTCACGCTGCCGACCCCAGTCCTCTTCTTGCGCTCCAACCGGCCTCAGCTCCCAACCCCGCCCGCCCCGGCGGGGGAGCAGACAAGCCTCTCGGGCTGGTGAGTGCCGGTCAGCACCTATCCTCTGTGCGGGAATCTCTCCCCGCTTTGCCCTCCGAACCCCTGTTGCTGTGCTCTCCCCTGCGGCTCCAAAGCTTTCCCCCTCCGCCACCCGCAGCCTCCGCCCACGAAGGGGCTTCTAGTGTGTGGAAACCTTTCCTCCTTCACAGCTCCCTCCCACTGGTGCAGGTCCCGTCCCTATCCTTTTGTCTCTGTTTATTCTTTTTTCTTTTGCCCTATCCAGGTACGTGAGGGGTTTCTTGCCTTTTGGGAGGTCTGAGGTCTTCTGCCAGCATTCAGTAGGTGTTTTGTAGAAATTGTTCCACGTGTAGATGTATTTCTGGTGTATCTGTGGGGAGGAAGGTGATCTCCGTGTCTTACTCTTCCGCCATCTTCCCGGAAGCCCCAAAATGGTATTATTATTTTAAGTTGCATTTATTCCATGGTTTGTGTGATTGGATACTTATTCATGTTTGTAAACGGTTGCATTTCTTCTTATGTATTGCCTCTTTACATTCATCCACATTTATGTAAGCCCAGTCTAGCCCTGAGACCATCTGTGTTACAGATACTCACTGTTGGTGAGTCTCTCTTGTCATTAAGTATTCCATAAAGTTGATAAAAATGCCATATATATTCTTACTACTCAATAGGCTGGACATTATGCTTCAGGCTATCTGAAATCGTTTATAACTTATACTATATACTTTATACTGTATCCAGTATGTCATATTTAATATTAAATGCCAAGTTTAAAAATCTCAATGCTGCCACTGCTTAGATAAGGATTCAGTAATCATAATTTCATGGTTGGACACCATCAACTTTGTAAGTTGTGTCTTATGTATGAAACTTCTTAAACCATTATTATTGATCTAATCTGGGCTGCTTTTTATAGAATACAGAAAGCAGAATTATTAAATTTTCAACAGTTTTGGGCCTCATGTGAACTAGTAGAGCTTTATACATTACGTTGTTGTCCAGTAAAAACTCACTGTATTCTTATTAGAAAGTATGTTCTCTGGAGCTCTGTTTATATTCTTTGAGTTGTTGAGTCTCCTCAAAAGGAGTGGGGTTAAAGATAAGGGAAAAGAGAAAAATCTCTTGTTTGAAAATTCCTGTTAACCATGATACATAAAAGGAAAATCTGAAAAGAATGGGTAGGAATATAACTTCAGGCACAAAAGTCAAATTAAGATGGGTCAAGAACTTAAACGAAAAAGGTAGAACTTTAAAACTTTTAGAAGAAAATAGGAAAATGCAAATTAATACCACATGACAAAATGTTCAAGTCTGGTAATAATATGAATTTATGAGAAGAGGGGGCAACAAGAACTGTCACTAAGCTGTAGTAGGAGTATATATTGATACAGCCATCTTGGAAAATAATTTATTACCTAATACATTTTAAAGTATATAGACCCTGCAACCAATAACTTTCCCCTAAAGAAATGCCTGTGCAAATATGCCAGGGAAAACAAATACAAGAATGTTCATGGAAGCATTATTTGTACCTGGTGGAGGGAGCTGAAAACAACCTAAAGGACCACCAATAGAATGAATCAAAACAAAGTAATTCCATACAATGGAATATTGTACAGGAATGAAAATGATCTGTTCATGCGTCAATAGGAATGAATCTCAAATATAAGGTTAAGAATAAAAAACTAAGTTATCAAAGGTGGTGTGTGTATGTATGTGTAAATATATATGGTATTTGTATATAGCCTAAAAGCAAACAAAACAACAATAATATTAGGAGGTATATGTGTAGCAAAACAAAAGCATAAGCATAATTCATATAAGAGTTAGGCTGGCAATCACTTCTAAGAGAGAATGCAATCCAGGAGGAGCCCTGGGTGCTTTAATGCTCCTGTTCCAGTTCTTAACTGGGTGTTAAGTACATAAGTTTTCATTTTGTAATTAAGATGTACATATACTTTATAATGTGATATATTTTACACCCTTCAAAGTAAAAGCTTTGATCATCAGCGGTTCTTAAACCACAATTCTCTTTCAGTAGCTTTAGGGTGCTTCAACAAGCATCATCAGACTGGGGTCCTGCTAGTCAAACAAATTCTCTAATTGTAGATGATCTTCCATTTGTGCAGTGTATTACTTAGTTTCTTCAAGTGGCAGATGATATGACAGTGCCTTTATTGAACAGCACAAACTGGATAGAAAGCAGTTATTATTTTTTATTTTTTCTTATTTAAAATTTTTTCCTGTAAAAATAGTTCATATTCATTAAGGGAAAGTTGGAAAATTCAGGAGTGGTATAGCTTCTTTAAAATTACATTATGGTATCTTCTAAAAAGTTGGTTTATGAAAAGCCTTAATCATTACTTTTACTGTTATTAATTCAAAAAACTAAAATTTATAACTCTTCTTTATAATAAGACATTAGAGCATATCATTGCTAAGTAATCGTATGTTAGTTGATTGTCACCCAATCGTTGAATATATAAACTGAGGTTCCCAATTCACTGTCTGTTGCTAAGTCCTTTCCATTAGAAAATGGGAATGCTAATACCTTCCTCACAAAGTTACTGTTAATATTAAATTCTTGGTACGTTGATGTCAATATCATTTTTTTTACTTGCTGAAGTATGAGTATACCATTTATAACTTGTAGTATTTATGAATGTTTATTCTATTCTTTGAATATGACCCTAAAATATCAAGTCAAATGGCTGAATATAATTTCCTATAAACTATATGAATCTACAAGTTTCACAATCTCTATCCTTGGCATCATTTTGAAATTTATTCACAAAACTTATTTGAGCTGTCTGCAGAGAGTCTGAAACTGCTTACCCATGATGAGGTTTGTGATATTGGTAGTGGAGAATCAGTAATTTTTTATATAAAACATAAGTTTATGCATAATAAAAAGCCAAAGCAATACAGAGAAAATAGACAAGTAATTAAACAAGAATGGAGATAAAAACATGAACAGTTTAGAGGTGAGGGAGGGAGACCAGGCTGTCAAGATCTAAAATTCACTTATTAATGCTTAAAAAGCATTTTACCACATGGAGGAAGCTTTTATTACACAGAGCATTAGAGTGTAAAATAGGGATTTGGAAAGAATGTAGGACACGTGGGTGTGTGTACATGTGGTGCTTCCTTTAAGTATCCCCAACAGCAGCAACAAAAAAGCAAGCCCTGTGAACACATCCCTTTCATAGAAAGCACTAATCTCTTTTTTTCAGTTCTCATGGTTTCCTTCCCTGGCAGGTATAGTATCAACAAAGTTTGCCTAAATTTTGTGGTTGGTGGTGAAAGAAATTGTGTTAATGTATTTTATTTGTTTGATAGAGTGTTTGGGGGAAACATTGAATTAACATGCCTTCAAGCAATTTGTACACCTTCTAGTACCCAAAGCCCTCATCATTCAGAAGATTTGCAAACTTATATCCTTGGTTTCAGGACTCATTTCACTTTGGTCTCTTCTTTAGTGCTTTAAATAGATGTACCATTCTACCAAATATTGCTAAATCCTTGAAAATAGCTCACGCATACAGAAAATAACTAAGCTTATCTTAATAACTTACAATTTCTTGGGTCTCTGTTTGCTTGTTCTGGCTATGTTTTGGGAATCAGCTTTCATGTGGAAACTGGTTTATATATATTCATGAAAGCTGTTTAATTCTCTGGGCTTAGTAATAGTAATATGAAAAATCACAGAGGTTAGAATGGCCAAAATCCTGAACACTAACAACACCAAATGCTGACAAGAATATGGAGCAACAGAAAATCTTATTCATTACCAGGAGGAATGCCAAATGGTACAGCCACTTTAGAAGAGAGTTTGGTAAGCATACTCTTACCATATGATACAGAAATGGCACTCTGTAGTATTTACCCAGAGGAGTTGAAAACCTATGTCCACAGAAAACCTGCACATGGATGTTTATAGTAGCTTTATTCATAATTTCCAGAACATGGAAGCAACCAAGATGTCCTTCAGCACATAAATGGATAAACTTTGGTACATCCAGAAATGGAATATTATTCAGCACTGAAAATAACTGAGCTATCGATTATTATGAAAAGACATGGAGGAATCTTAAATGCATATTATTAAGTGAAAGAAGCCAATCTGAAAAGGCTATATATACTGGGTAAGTCCAACTATTGATATATGACATTCTGGAAAAGGCAAAATTTTGGAGATAATTAAAAAGTCAGTGGTTGCCAGGGGTTAAGGAGGAGGGAGGAATGAATAGACAGAGCATAGAGGATTTTTAGGGCAGTGAAACTATTCTGTATGATACTGTAGCGGTGGATATGTGCTATTATACATTTGTTAAAACCCATAAAATGTAAAACACCAAGCGTGTACCTTAGTATAAACTATGGACTTTGGGTGATAATGATGCATCAATGTAGGGTCATCAATTGTAATAAATCTACCACTTTGGTGGGAGACGTTGATAATGGGGGAAATAGTGTGTGTTGGGGGGCAGGTGGTATATGGGAGGTCTCTGTACTTTCCATTCAATTTTGCTGTGAACCAAAAACTGCTGTAAAACATAAAGCCTATTTAAAAAATAAATAAGTAACAAATGGCATTGAATAAATTTTGGCATGAAAATTTGTGATGTTAGTGTTAGTAAAGCTAAGGCAGCAATTCTTAAATATGTGTGAAGTCTTGAGAAGATATTAAATCCTCTGGAAAACTGCTATATGTCAGATTAAACACAACTCTTGTCTGATTCTTCTCTCCATCATTAGAAATGTTAAAAAAATACCAGTCTCTGCAATTCCCAAGATTTTATCACCATTTTCCCCTCTGCAGTCTGCCCTTCTCTAGTCAAAATTACATCTTATTTGTTTTACATAAAGAAACTCTTATACTTCCCTAGAAAATGTGAAAAAATTTTACATTATACTTCATAGACTTTGAAGAAAGACGTCATTCATAGAAATTGTGTTACAATTCACAGTAATTATTTGATTCCTTTTAAAAAAAAAAAAGATGTGCAATGTAATGTAGCTTCTTCATGGCCTTAAGATAGCCTCCATGTGATGAGAATTCTGTTTTTGCAACCCATCAGAGTCTTTGATAGCCTCTGTATATCAAGCATTCATGTTCTTTAATAGATAGGAAAAATACAAATTATATTTATTTTTTGCAAAGGTCAAGATTTTTATTACTCAACTTTCAGTAGTACCTTGATTAGAACCTCAAGTTAGTTTCCCTGTTTCTTTTGTATTGTGTTAAACTACCTTCTTTTCTCCCCCTGTGGTTAACTACAAAGATTAGAAAAAATACAAAGTGTACCCAGTTAACAGAAGCATATGTCCATTAAGACACTTTTTTTCAAAAGCAAAATTTCTAGCATGAGTTTCAGTAATATTCAATAGGATACATTGCTTTTCTTTGAAATGATATCTAACCAAGTATTAATATTTGCTATGTAATACTCTTTGTGTGCCATGCGGTTCTTAAGAGTCCTTTCTTTGATCTTTTCAAAATACGTTGTTTGCCAACTGTATAGATACAATGTACAAGGGTCTGTTCAGATAGCAGGTGATAATCACCCTGTGATCAGTGCTGGGGTACAACAGAACGAAAGACTGATTCCTTTCATGTAAGATTTCCTAGTAGAGGTGCTGCTTGATCTGATCTTAAAGGGAAAGTAGGAAGTAACCAAGTAAAGGGAGCCAGGGTCGGGGAGGTCTTTCCAGGCAGAGGTGGCAGCATGTGTAACAGCACAGGACCATTGAGGGAGGTGGCTCAATCCAGGAACTGCATTTTGGTTCAGTGAGAGCACATGGGTGTTGAGGTATTTACCATAAGTTGGAGAGAGAGGAGCAGATCCTGCAAGTAGCAGGGTCTCAAGGGAAGCTAGGCCTCTGGAGTGGAAAGTCGTACATGCCTTACTCTCCAATATGTTAACTCTTAGGCTCTGTTTCTTCATCTGTAAATTGGGTATAATACCTTCCTCACCTTGAATACCTTGAATTGTGAGCATCAAACAAGATGTTCCACATGGAGGTGCATTATAAAGCACCACACACACAATCTAGACATTGAGTCAACTTTGAGGATGTTAACAAGGAAGATCTAAGAATTATTAATCCAAAAGAGCAAATGACAAAATCACTTATATTTGACTTTGCCTTATGTTAGAGGAGCCTTTGCAAATACTGATTTCCTTATCATGCTTGCCTGAGATTAAAATTCATTTGTAACTTTTGAACACTTGTAGACAGTGGTCTTTTATTTTTTAAATTCCATAAAAGAGCCATGTATATAATTCATATATGGATATTGAGAATTCTTCAAATGAAGCTGAAGGCCCCTTCATGGAATATTCTGGGTTGAATCATGACCCAAGCATCTAGGAGTTAACATCTGTACAGAAATAGCACCTCAACTACTGGAAAAGAAGTAGCCTATTCACACAGCTTCATCCTAGAAAGACCTAAGGAATACAAAGGGGATCTTAACATGAATAGTGATTGTTTTAACTAGGCTAGTGTGGCAGCCACAAAGGTGCACTAGCCCTCGGATCTTCTTCTGGGAAAAAACTAACTGTCCAGGAGTACAGTTTACTGACAGCCTCCAACTACAGCCCCTTCTCCATCTGCCACTAGCGTTCAAGCCAAGGTCACACTCTTCTGGGCAGTCCCCAGCCAGTGACTGGGCATAGCAGGGTACCAGGGCCTGGCCGTCTCTGCCCAGTGCTGGACTTTGGAGCTCCTCACTGAGTAAGCCAAGACCTGCTCAGATCCCCAGGCTCTCCTTGCTTGCGCCTCCTGTCATAGGTGTCAGATCTGCCTCACTCCTGAAATCTTTCCCATCCAGTCCAGCTCCCTCTTGCTCTAACAGCTGTTACCCCTTCCAATAAGCCTCTTGCCCTCCCTACTCCATCTCAGCGTGTTTCCTGGAGAACCTGAACTAACCTAGGTGGATTGCCAGCCCAGATCACAAGCAGAGCAAGTTCAGGCCTTTGTCTCAGTCTGTCGGGGATTCTGGAGAGATTCTGCTATTCTCTGTGTGTGCAGGGCTTATAAATAGAAAAAAACAAAACAAAAAAACCCAAAACTAAAACAAACAAAAACCTGACTGACTATAGGAAAGCCTAGTTTCACTCCTTCACCCATATGCTAGTTTTCCCTGAATTTTCCTGACCACTCAGAGATGGTGCCACCGAGGAAATTTCTTTTTAGAAGCTCACTGAGGCCGAGTGTGAGCCCTTTTGGGCTATATCACGGTAGCTGTTGGCAGGAGAGGGGACTGCATGTCTTATCAGATGCCCAGTCTTTCTCACACCCTGGGCCCTAGTCAAACCTCAGAGTTCCCAGAATGGAGAAAAGTCCTTTGTGAACCATAGCAGCCCAGGCATTCAAACCATCGAAGCTTAGTAAATTAAACACCGAAATTTGGTCACAAAATTACTCTAAGTCCAGTTATCTTAAATGAACAGTTGGGCTTTATTAGACACTCTCTACAATATTACGAAAAGCAAAGCTATCTTAAGCTGGAATATAGTTCATGTTTATTCCCCATATTTAATAAAATGATTTGCTGCACTATAAAAAAATTTTCTTTTGGAATAAGTAGGAGGGAATGTCCACTAAAAAATTACTGTGCACAAAATGTTTATATATGCCTAGTGCCATCTGCTGGCTATGAAATATTATAACATTTGTCATGAAACAGGTACAAAAAGTGTTAAGGAGCTAGTCTGCATGTGTTTTAATAGAAAATGGGAGAAATCCAGGGAGAAATGAACAGAACTCAAGGACACGAACTACACTTTTTCAGTTGTGATTATCTCGCAGATAGTGATTGAAGAATAATTCCTGGCTTCTCTCCCTTAGCCACCACATCTCTGCTATTTCTTCCACCCAACTCCCACCTCCGATGCCTTAGAAGGTTCTGCCCAATTTTGTCCCTGCCTGCCTGTTCAGGACCATTGATACTCCCAACACGGCACTTTCACTTCAGCAACAATGAACTGCTTGAAATCCCCAGCGTCTCTTTTTCCTGCTCACACTCTCCTCTCAGTCTACTAGGGTCTTACCTGTTCTCCCACTTCCTCCTCTTGCTCATCCTTCACATCTCTGCTCAGAAGTCTCCTCCTCCTGGAAGCCAGTCCTGACCAGCTCCTCCATGGTCTGCTAGTGACACCCCACTTGCCATGTTTTTTGATCATTTATCTGATTACCCTTGGGAGTCTTTCACTGAGTTGGGAGCTACTTACATGCAGGATTTGTGTCATTTATTTGTTTTCCACCCAGCACAGTACCTGGCACATAGTAAAAGCTCAGCAAATATTGCATGAAGGAATAATGTGGAAAATAACCAGAAAAATTTAAAGATAGAATGGTGAGTGATCCCTCTAGGTCACTTTTCCTGTTTGCTGTCCCTACTATACAGCTAAATTATCCCCAAAATGGATCAACATATTCTTAATTATTTTTAAGTATCCAACACTGTATTAGGTGCTCTGGGGATCAAGTTCAAAATATTAGTATCTAAATTAAGATGGGGTTTGAATCCCTGCTCTATCACTTACTAGCTGGGCAATTTATTTAACATTTTAAAGTTTTATCATCTACAAAATGGAGATAATAAAGGTATATCTTTTGAAGAAAAAAATGAGGTAATACATGTAAAGCATATAAAACAGAGTAAGTGGCCAGTTAAGCTGTTTGTTGTTCTTGTTGTTGTTGTTCTTGCTAAAGTCCAGGAACTGATTGAAGATCAGCGCAGCACAGAGCAACTGCTGCTTGGGTGGGGTTTCTATTCTCCACTCAACATTTTCTTTATTCCTTAGGGACTGTCTGTCCCCTCTAGAGTCTGTTATCAATATTTTGCTATGTCAATTTGGGGAATCTTTGCTACTGCGTTGTTTCTTTGTTCAGGGCTAATTCTGTGTCTTTAATTTTAAAAAGCCATTATGTTGGAAACAATATGCACACAGCCTAAATATATGACCATATGGTTTATACCGCAAAATAGCTGGTAACTATAGTGTAGTGGTATCATGTTGCTTTAAGTTTTAAAATAACTCAGAATTTACTCAGTGGGCTTTCCCTTCAGGTGTAAAATAAGAAACCCAACAGTCTCAGGCCTCCAGAGTTTGGCTTCTGATTAACTTCTCACCAGTAAAGGCAAAGCAAATTGAAAAAGAAAAATAACTGCTTTTCAGATGGAAATGAATACCATCAAGGGAGTTGATGTCCTGTGTACATATTTTACCTAATGTCACAGGCTAGTTGGGTGGAGAATGGCAAAGGTGGCTGTTTCGGTTTACTTCTAGATGGAGTTTGCAAATATTTTTCTAAATTCCTGTTCTTGTAGATGACTTTACCTTGAGAGAGTCAGATATAAAAAAGGTAAACAGAGGCAAAGGTTTGTGGCTTGGTTCTTTAGTAAGTAGTTCTCGCTCTTTTTCCTACCTCTCACTCCTGCTGCTGGAAGCAAGGTGAGGAGAAGGGAAGGAATGGTGGAAGAGGGGAAGATGTGGAGGGAAAGGTAGGAGGGGGTTGGTGGTTGAGGCAGATGAAAGACAGTAGTTGTCTGGGTTGTCTCCTGTTGGAACCGCTTCCCAGAAGCCCCTTTTCACTTAATTGGGTAAAGCCATGACGTGGACAGTCATAGTATAAAACTTGGCTTGTGAGACCAATCTCTCAGATTATCTGCTTAGGCTGGGGATTCAATCTCAACCTACCCAGGTTTTCAACACTGCTCACTGTATTGACCATGGCTGTACTTACCACAACAGGTGATTTTTTTCTGGGCATTATTTTCCTACTATTACCACCACCCAAGAGAAAAGAAACTTAAACTTCGACTTTACAATATTTTAGCTAATGCCACTTTCTCATCTTAGGTGGTTTGTAATTATGGATTCACACACACTCACATGAAATTATATTCTTTGTTAGATAATTTCATACTTACAAATCTTCTGACACGCACACAAATCCATCCTCATACTGGATGTGTCCACAGCCCTCCTGAACCAGAAGTAAGGTCATAGAGAAGTAGAAAGAGACCCTCAGGGCTTCCCTGGTGGTGCAGGGGTTGAGAGTCCGCCTGCCGGTGCAGGCGACGCGGGTTCGTGCCCCGGTCCGAGAGGATCCCACATGCCACGGAGCAGCTGGGCCCGTGAGCCATGGCCGCTGAGCCTGCGCATCCGGAGCCTGTGCTCCGCAAACGGAGAGGCCACAACAGTGAGAGGCCCGCGTACTGCAAAAATAAATAAATAAATAAATAAAAAGAAAGAGACCCTCAATGAAGAGATATTGTTTTGTCTAGAATCACCCCTTCCTGCAGGAAAATGAACATTATTGTTAAGGCAAGAAATTTGGCATTATAACAATTTTTTTAACTGTCTTGAGTCTATGGCAGCATCAGATATTAAAAGATAAATATGAGGGCTTCCCTGGTGGCACAGTGGTTGGGAATCTACCTACCAATGCAGGGGACACGGGTTTGAGCCCTGGTCCGGGAAGATCCCACATGCTGCGGAGCGACTAAGCCCGTGCGCCACAACTACTGAGCCTGTGCTCCGGAGCCCGCGAGCCACAACTACTGAAGCCCGTGTGCCACAACTACTGAAGCCCGTGCACCTAGAGCCCGTGCTCCGCAACAAGAGAAGCCACTGCAATGAGAAGCCCACCCACAGCAATGAAGAGTGGCCCCCGCTCTCAGCAACTAGAGAAAACGCGCGTGCAGCAGCGAAGACCCAATGCAGCCAAAAATTAAATAAATTTTTTTTTAAAAAAGAAGATAAATACGAGAGTTCAGCAAAAGTATACAAAGACTTTTCACAAAGTCACCTATTCAGTTCTCCAGATCAGAAAAATAGGCAGGAATAAAATTTCTGCTTCCTCCTTTACGTCTCCACTGTAGTGATGAAGACTCCCACTGCAGGATCAACAACATTTTGGTGGCTTTCACTCTGTTAACCTTCATTTTGTTTCCAACCCTTTCGAGTTGGAGCCCAACAAGGGTCTTCCTGCCCGGTGCTGCTCACGCCAATAGAATATGACCGAGTTTGATTCGGAAGCAAAGGAAAGCTTCATTCTTTAATCAGAGAACGGAGAGGTGCGAGCTTGTGTTCTAGGTTCGTGCTCTCCAGACAGGGCTGCTTTATAGGGTCTGGGGGTGGGGGGTAGGGAGTTCTCGCCCGGCAGTTGCAGTCACGCTGCTCGGGGCTCCAGCTCGCAGTGCCGGGCGCGGTGTCTCTGCACACGGCCCGCTGCTGCTGTCTTGAGTTGAGTGTCAGTGCTCAGCGCTTCAGCACATCGGTTCGCGCTGGGAACACTAATCTGACATGTTAGGTGCAAGGCCTCTGCATATGACCACATACAGGCAAGTGGAACTAGACTAAGCACAAAAGAAGAGGTTAGGTCTTATCATCTAGATTCCATCTTATTTTTCCCGGGGTCCCCAGGGGGCTTTGTGACCCCGGGGGCTTTGCTGTTGAAAGTTTTCCCTAGGGGTACAAAACATGCCTTAATAGGAAAACATTTCTTTGCATGCCCAAGACCTAGCTCAGTGCCTGGCTTTCATAAGTACTTGGTAAATATTTTCAGAATGAATTTATATATACAAACAGGTCCTGCGTGCATGGTTTCCATGGAGAACCAGAACTGGGCAAATAAGGGAAATCAATGGGGTCTTAAAATTTAAAAAATAACTGAGCATATTACAATATTGCTCAGATGGAATCCACTCTTTCATGATGGATATCTGTCTTTTCTGTTTGCAGCTACTTCTCTCTTACCTGACCAGCAGAAGCCTCTTTTGCAGGCAACCCACTTTAGTTCAGATCATCTCTAAGGCCTTTTGGCTCTTAAATGCCCATCATCTGTGAATGACTCATTGCTACTGACACCTTTACTTCAGGGGGAGGAGAAAAGTGAAGCAGTTTAAAATACACAAAAATGTCAAAATGGCAGAAAATCTTAGATTCAGGTGGAAAGTACATAAGTGCTGGAGTTCTAGAGAAGTCTATCTTCACAAGAAATTTTAGGAGGTAGATGAAATAATGAAAATATTGTTGCAAAACAAAAGTGAAAATGGTTAGCAAATAGACTGTCTAGCAGCATATGCTGTCAGTCATTTGAAAAGTAAGGAAGTTTCCATTCAATATGTTTTCAAGGAAGGCCTTCAAGAAGTTTATGTTGGTGACTTTTTTTAATAACACACATAGACCCTGAATTCAATCCAGTTTAACTCAGTTAAGTAGTTTGTAAGCACTTCTTACATGGCTGGTGACAGAAGGGGCAGTGATCAGGACAGTATATTAACCATGATTTTTATTTTCTACATTTTGATGCTTTGATATCTGGGGACTTGCTGACCCAGGAGGGACTGGGTCAGGCCCTCCCTCCCGGGGTTAGCTAATTCCTAGAGATCTCAAACAACTGCAAGTACACCTTTCATATGCAAACTAACCAATCCTGAGTCCATACCTCCAGGTGTCTTTTTTTTTAGCAATACAGATACAGTTTTATTTTCCTTTCCATTTCCTCCCTTCATTTAATTATTTTTAATTTTTATTTTATATTGGAGTATAATTGATTAACAATGATGTGTTAGTTACAGGCGTACAGCAAAGTGATTCAGTTATACCTATATAAGTATCCACTCTTTTTCAAATTCTTTTCCCATTTAGGTTATTACAGAATATTGAGCCGAGTTCCCTGTGCTATACAGCAGGTCCTTGCTTATACGATCTCAGATTCCGGGCCATTACCCAACCGCCCTAATCACCACAGGGCCAGGTTCCAGACAACTAGGGACAGCCTCTATGCCCCAGAGTCTACTAGCCAATCCTAGACTTATTTACCCTACTTTGCCTGTTTCTTCCCACAGAAACCACAGGCAAGCCTCTTGCATGTGTACATTCCCCCCACCTTCCTCTGCCTCCTGATGGGCCTTGATCCTTCTCCATGTCTGTGCATAGAGTGCCCTCTCCTCTTGGGAGCTGTGAGTAAACGTCTTTTTTCATGACAGTCATTGCCACGTCTGTGTGTCTTACCTTAGATGTTTAAAACAAATCCCAGAGGCCAAAATCCAGAGCGGTGACAACACCAAATGCTGGTGAGGATATGGAGCAACAGGAACTCGTTCATTGCTGGTGGGAATGCAAAATGCTTCAGTCACTTTGGAAGACAGTTGGGCAATTTCTTACAAACACACTCTTACCATACGATCCAGCAATTGCACTCCTTGGTGTTTACCCAAGGGAGTTGAAAACTTAGGTCCGCACAAAACCCTGTACATGTTTATAGCAGTTTTATTCATAATTGCCAAAACTTGGGAGCAACCAAGATGACCTTAAGTAGGTGAATGGATAAATAAACAACCAGATAATGGAACAGTATTCAGTGCTAGAAAGAAATGAGCTATCGAGCCATGAAAAGACATAGAGGAACCTTAAATATACATCTCTAAGTGAAAGAAGCTAATCTTAAAAAGCAACATACTATATGATTCCAACAGTATGATACCAGGAAAAGGCAAAACTATGGAAACAGTAAAAGGTTCAGTAGTTGCCAAGGGTAAAGGTGTGGGGAAAGAGGGATGAATAAATGGAGCACAGAGGATTTTAGGGCAATGAAAATACTCAGTATAATACTATAATAATGGATATAAGTCATTATATATTTATCCAAATCCATAGACTGTACAATACCAAGAGTGAGCCCTAATGTAAACTATGGACTTTGAGTGATTATGATGTGTCAGTGTAGGTTCATCACCTGTAATAAATATTCCCCTTTGGTGGGGGATGTTGATATTGAGGGAGGCTGTGCCTGTGTGGGTGCAGGGATATATGGAAATCTCTGTACCTTCCTCTCAATTTTGCTGTGAACCTAAAACTACTCTAAAAAATATATACATGTGAAAGACCTTGTAACCAGCACTTACAAAGAATTCTTGCAACTCAATAATAAGACAAACAACCCAATTTTAAAAATGGGGAAAAAATCCTGGATAAACTTAGAAGAGACAGATAGTGGTAACCTTGAAGAACTAGCCTAAAAACCGTGGCAAAGTGTCTTCTTGATCCTTTCTTCTCTATCTTAGCAATGGTCATGCTGGAAGAGCATGGACAGGCAGATCTGGGTTGGAGCCATGGCTCTGCCACTTAATAGCCATTTGACCTTAGGTAATTTAATCCATATGAACATCCATTTAATCATTTATAAAATGAGGATAATACTGCCTATCCCACAGGCTCCTGTGGAGATTAAACGCCATATATATCAGAGAGTCTTTAAAGTAGGTGCTTACTAAAAAGCTATTTTGTGGTAGTTGCAGCTGATAAAATTTTTCTGAGGGAATCATCACCACTTCCATATGTCTCTGATAAAATGAAAAATAATAGATGTGATGGTTTGAGAGTAAAAGAGATTAGGACTTATGAGTGAAGGCATACAGAGATTGCAACAATAAAGGAACAACAAGAGTTATTTGGTAAGGGACATTTTAATGATAATACTTTAAAAGTAAGATCATGGCAGTAGAAGATGTGATAGAGGCTACCTACCAATAAGAACAAATGAGTAGGAACTTTTGTTTTCATTGGCTTAGGTAATTTGAATACCTGTAGGCAAATCTACTGTGCCTTGATATTTCCATCAGTAAAATGGAAATAATAATGGCTAATGTGGCCTTTTTCAATCAAAACTTGAAAAGTCAGTCACCTCACTCTCCTACAGCCCTATGGGCAGCCAGCTCCTGTTGATGTCTTCACGAAAGCTTGCTTTGTCCTTTCCTTTCCTACTCAGATACACAACCCTCATTAGCTTCCTTTTCACTTTGTATAAGGACAATGGGAGGAACTTACCTTGTGCCCCTGTCTCCAGCAATTCCTCCCTTTGTACCATCTTCTATCTCATAATGGATTAATCTTCCTAAATACTGGCTGCCATACATTGAGGCTACATTTCTACTCAGAACTTTCCATTGCTTCCCACTCTTCACAGGGCAAATGTCTTTACTTGACACTGAAGACCTTTCCACAGTGCAGTCTAGGTCTACCTTTCCAGTCTCATCTCCCACTGCTCACCTAAACATATTGAACCAGAAGACTTTGCCCTATCTTCTGAGCATGTCCACATTTTGGTTCACACCAATTTCTCTTTGTTTTCTCCAATCTCTCCACTACCAATTCCTACCTACATTTGAAAGTCCAGCTCAAATCTTCCCACTTTGGAGCCTTTCTTGTCACTTAATGTGAACTCTTCCCTAAACCACTACAATACTTCTTGTGCCACACAGCATATTTGATATTTTACTGGCTGTACTTTACATTAGCTTTATATTCACTAACTTATCCCTGGGACTAAATCCTCAAAGATCCAAGATCATAGTAGGTTTTTAATATTGCCTATGCATTTGCCCTTTGGTGACCCATTTCCACACAAAGGAAGGTGACAGACATTCTTGACCAGAACATAGAGCAGTGAAATGACACACAACGACCACGCCTGGGGAATACCTAGACTGAGTGGGTTAAACAACAGAAACTTAATTGTCTCACCGTTCTGGAGGCTAAAAGTCTGAGATCAGTGTTGGCAAGGTTGCTTTCTTCTGAGGCCTCTCTCCTGGGCTTACAGGTGGCCGTCTTCTCCCTCTGACTTCACATGGTCTCCCCTCTGTATGTTTCTGTGTTCTAATCTCTTATTCTCATAAGAGCAGTCATACTGGATTAGGGACCACCCTAATGACCTCATTTTACTTTAATTACCTCTTTAAAGACCGTGTCTCCAAATATAGTCACATTCTGAGATACTGGGGGTTAGGACTCCAACATATGAATTTCAGAAAGATGTAATTCAACCCATAACACCTACTTAACAGCATGTGTTTTATAAAGAAGAAGGAGAAGGAGAGTGAGAAGGAAAAGGAGAGAGGAAGGGAGAGAGGGAGGCAGGGAGGGAGGAAGGAAGGAAGGGAGGAAGGAAGGAAGGGAGGGAGGAAAAGGAGGAGAAAGGAGGAGCGCCTGTTAGCAATGTATAGGATAGAACTTCTTTTCTTTAAAATTTGAAGTTTGATGGTTTTACAGTCATTAAAAATAGTTTTGACACAAAGAATGCCATCAAGCTTAGACCTACATGGGACGTGAATGACACAAAGCATGCCGAAGAGAAGGAGCTGAGTGATCCATATTTAAAAGAACTATCCTCTCCTTTAAAGGGAGGGGAAGTGAGAATATAATGCCTAGGGTTGTTGCAAATACTTTTGCTCAAGTTAATGGTATAATGAACTTTTTACACTTCTTTTTCTATGTGTCCAATCATTCTTAACTCTACCTTTATTAACTTCATAAAGTTGATTAGAGAGCCTTTCCTTTCCAGTGTTATAGATTGATGACTCCATCCTACTAATGCAGTCATTATTCTAGTGCCCAGGCAAGGGGTCTTACTCTTATGACTCAGTGTAAGGTCCCTCTCTACCTAATCTCGATCTGATGCTCCATGTGGCAGTACCATTAAAGGCCTTTCCATTTCAGAGAGTAAATGTGAACTAACTCAAATCCAAAGACAATTAAAAACTTTATCATTATTGGTTATATCCACAAAACCATTGACCATAGTTTTACTGTGAATGTCTGTTCAGACACAAAGAGCTCATCAGTTAAGTAGAGAAAACCAGAACAATCAATTTATTTATTCCACTGTTTTAATAGATGGATGCACAACAACCAGCATCCAGTCATTTACTGAATAATACAAGATATTAATATTTACCTTTGAGGGAAGCAGAATTTATACTGTGTAATCTTTCTCTCTTGTGTAAATAGATTAGAGGCTCAGGAAATAAAAGGACAGGTCAGGCAGAGCAAAAGCAGGGTAAGTAATTCAGGTAGGGCCAGTAGTCCATGGATGACCACCAAGTTTAGGTGAAAGTAAAGAATAAATCTGAATGTGAGAGCTGGGACAAGGACAGATCTTTAAGTTATGGCCTCAGTGATGTGTGATTAAGAAAGGTGAGTCTGATAGGGATCAGACTTGTGGTTGTCAAGGGAGAGGGAGGGAGAGGGATGGACTGGGAATTTGGGGTTGGTGGATGCAAGCTATTACATTTAGAGTGGATAAACAACAAGGTCCTACTGTACAGCACAGGGAACACTATCCAGTCTCCTGGAATAAACCATAATGGAAAAGAATATTTAAAAAAGAATGTATATATGTGTGAAACTAAATCACTTTGCTGTACCGCAGAGATTGGCACAGCATTGTAAATCAACTGTACTTCAATAAAAGAAAAAAGAAAAGTGAATCTGAGGAAGATTGGAAACCAGGCCAGCAGTCATGGAGGACATGGACAGGCATATACTCCTAAGAATAGTAATAGTAATAATGATAATAATAAGCCATCACTTATAGGCCTACTCTGCACTGTGTCACTTTATACATCAGCTATTTAATCTTTAGAACAGCTTAGTAATGTTTCACAGGCGAGAAACTTGGATATCAGAGATGTCAAGTATCTTCCTAATATCCCTTAGCTAGAGAGGAGCAAGGCTGGAAATTAGATTCAGGTCTGTCTGATTCACAGATACAATCATACAAAAAACAAACTGCCCTGGATGGGGAGACAAAACTAGAGATCTAGAAAGTAAGGGACCCAGGAGTTGTCATTTTATATTTGGGACCGGATAGTGAAAGAAATGAAGGATGAGGAATAATTGCTGAGAATAAGAGCCTTGGAACTTTTGCAAGGGAAAAATAAGATAGATCTACCCTGGAGTTAAAGAAATTGGGTTCCAAAGATCATCTCAAGAATTCCTTCAGAAATTACTGACCAAGTAATTGACCCAGCTCTTCTCATCCCAAACCTTCTCAGGGTTGGTGTAAGCCTGAGGGTGTAGGCCTGGGGGTGCAGGGCAGGGCTGAACCTCGGGGTGGGGAACAAGTCTCAGCTGGTACAGCAGTGGAGAGGGAAAGGAAGGCAGGCATATGGGTCATTCTGTACACCCAGGAGCTCTAGCCCATAGCGGAATTCCTGTTCTTTCTATTCCTCATTAAGAAGTGACTCAGTGGGGAGCTGCAGACACTCACAGAGTCCCACTGCTGACTCCGTGCTGGGCTTACTGGCAGACTTGAGGGATCCTGCTTCCTCTTGGGGAAGTTCAGGTTTCTGCTGTCCAAACTATAGGCTTCCCTGCTGGGTCAAGCACAGGATTATCGTTGAACAAAAGTCAAGGGCACGGGCCTTTGAGCATTTCCTGTTTATTTGTTTACTGGTGCCCATTTGCTGGAATTTAAAATGCTCTGGAGGAAATCAAGTTCCCATCTGTGGCAATTTCGTGACAGTATGAGTTGTGTGTGCGATTCCATTTAGCTCCTGAGGGTGTGGAGGTGTTCCTGGTGATACGGTGAATGATATGCATTCAGCCGGACAGGGCAGGTGCTCACTTTAGAACATGGGTGAATGGCTGACGTGACATCTTGCTGATCTCTCTCGAAGGCAAAGTTCCCCAAGTATGTAAAAGACTTGGAAAATAACATAAAATTGCCTTGCACTCATAAACCAGCAGAATGTAAATGCTTTGTTTTTTAAAACTAAAAATTATTTTTAAGGCTTTTGCTCCACAATAGGATGGAAATGATATGGCAGTGGGGGAGCGCAGTGATGTCAGTGAAGCATGGCACACCATGCATTTCACTGTTAATACAGCCAGAGACACAGAGGAAGTCTGAAAACCTATTCTTAAGTGATGTCTTAATGCAAAAATAAAAATGAGTGCTTGTAAATGTATATTGAGCTGTCTGCTAGGCAGCTGAGGGCAATTGAGATCAGAACTGCCACTATGAGTCTGGGTTGACTCAGATTCTCCATTTCAGCTTCTTCATGATGACTAGTAATTTTAGGTTGAGTAAAGAGACACTTGGCTTTAGTTTACCTGTCTCTGAAATAGAGAATATTCAGTGTGACCGTGTCCGGCAGCTCCAGGACACTGGTGTTTGTGAACTGTTGACCCTTTCTTAGGAATGAGAGCCTGTGATTACAGGATAGTTCTCAGAGATATGTGACAGATCATTATTATCAGACACGGTTAACAGACAAGAAAATTGCTGGCACTCATGCCAAGAATCTGAAAGTTATTTTTAAGGCAAAATCATACTATTTAAAAAAAAATGATCACATTCCTGCCATGTGCCAGAAAATGGAAGGAGTTCAGAGGGCAGTGATGAATTCTCTGCCCTCAGGGACCCTCAAGGAGGAAACAGACAAATAAACCAACAATGACCCTCAAGGAGGAAACAGACAAATAAACCAACAATTATGCCTAGTATTACAGGCACGGGTATATTTCCAGAATGTGAACATAAACACAAAAACACATATGAACACTGGATGGGACACTGGATCATTATGACTCATGGGAGGTTGAAGCTACCAATTTGCAAAGGAGCTGCATGTGGACTAACAGACAACACGCCCCTGATGAAGTTCTCAGCACCTCTCCTAGCAAAAGCAGAAGTCAGATTCCCATGTCTCCACAATTCCCACATATTCAGCGTTTTTCAAAGCCTTCCCAGGGCTTCCCTGGTGGTGCAGTGGTTGAGGGTCCGCCTGCCAATGCAGGGGACACGGGTTCGTGCCCCGGTCCAGGAGGATCCCACGTGCCACGGAGTGGCTGGGCCCGTGAGCCATGACCGCTGAACCTGCGCATCCGGAGCCTGTGCTCCGCAACGGGAGAGGCCACAGCAGTGAGAGGCCCGCCTACTGAAAAAAAAAAAAAAAAAGCCTTCCCAAAGAAGGAAGGACAGGGAGATGCAAGTTATATATAGAATTCAATAATAATTAGGTATTAATGTTTCTGCAGCTGCTATTGCTGGTCAAGGTGAAGTAAGCCCTCTACACGCTCTTTCTCTCACTAATTATGGCTAAAACCAATACAGTAAAACACAACTACTTAAAGAATCTGAAAAATAAGCAGTAGGAGGGAGGTTGAAGAGGAAAGTCAAAAATTGAAGAAAAACCAGTATTTTGGGTTGTTTCTCCTCCTTTATTTCACTCCTCTCACGGGAAAGTGGCCCCAGTTATGGAACTGGGCAGCAGACACAGACATCAGAACTCTGAACCTACCTTTTTCAACCAAAGCAAGAGAGGGGGCCCCCTGCAACCTGAAAAATGTGGAACACATCTCAATTTTTTCCTCTTCTTTTTCTCCTACTTCTAACACAAAGGTGGTCCCAGCCTGGAACTTCATGGCAGTGGCCATGGCATGAACACCTAAAGCACTGAGGAAAAAAAAAAGAAAAGGAACTCAGTCTCTCTGGTCAGAGGATCTGGCAAAAGGGTTCTCTGTGTTCCAAAGAGTATGGGAGAAATCTCTATTATTGTTTTCTCTCTCTTACCTCACTGCTTTGCCCTGAATGTAGTGTCAGTCACATGCAACTGTAGAACAGAGTGATCCAAATAAATGCTATGAGGAGCCCATCTTTCCAGCCAGAGGAACCTGGTACCGATGGCCCTGGGAACTGGAGAGTGTGCGGGAAACCCTGGAGAGGCCAGAATTGTACACTAATTCTGTACATTAATTGTACACTAATTCTGTGTACAAACTAACACAAGTTCTGGGCTTAGTGCCCAAGCTGGACGTGCATGAGTCAGACCCAAAGCAACATCACAACCACTTTGAGACCTGACCTGAGATGAGACCACTGTTCCACAGAACTTGTGATTTGTACCTCATGAGGTTAATTAGTTGCTAATTAGTTGCTAAAACAAACAAACAAAATCAATATTCTCCAGATATTTTTCTGGGGAAAACTCCAAAAATCTCCAGAGGATGTGAACAGGACCCAGACTCCTACAACATAATACCAAATTGTTTAGAATACAATCTAAAACAAGTTAACAAAAAAACAGGAAACTGACTGGTTCTCAGGGAAATTCTATCGACAGATGCCAGTCCACTCCAAAACAGCAAAAGTCACATTCTTTTAAAGTACCTATATGGGCCATATTCTGGGCCATTAAATAAACCCTAAATTAAAAAAAATAATTGAAAACACACTAAATATGTTAACAGTAATAAGTGTGTACGACCATAATAGAATTAAAGAAAAAAATCAAAAACAGAAAGATAGCCAGAAAAGATCCAAACATTTAGAAACTAAATAACACTATTCTAAATAGTCCGTTGATCAAAGAAGTAAGGGAAGTTTTGAGGGAAATAAGAAAATATTTTTAAATGAATAACAATGAAAATATAAGTTATAACAATTGGAAGTGCTTAGAGAAAAAAAAAATTATAGTATCAAATGCTCATATTAGAAAATAAAGTCTCAAATCAATAGTCTAAGCTTCCAATGGGAGGGCTTCCCTGGTGGCACAGTGGTTAAGAATCCGCCTGCCAATGCAGGGGACACGGGTTCGATCCCTGGTCCAGGAAATCCCACATGCCACGGAGCAACTAAGCCCATGTGCTGCAACTACTGAGCCTGAGCTCTAGAGCCTGGGAGCCACAACTACTGAGCCCATGTGCCACAACTACTGAAGCTCGTGAGCCTAGAGCCCGTGCTCTGCAACAAGAGAAGGCACCGCAATGAGAAGCCCGTGCGCCTCAACAAAGAGTAGACCCCGCTCACCACAACTAGAGAAAGCCTGCGTGCAGCAACAAAGACCCAACGCAACCAAAAATAAAAGTAAAATAAATAAATTTTAAAAAAATTTTTAAGAAATTGGAAAAGAAGAACAAACTAAACCAAAAGTAAGCAGAAGGAAGGAAGGAATATATAAAGATAAGAGCAAAAATCAATGAAAGTGAAACCAGAAAAACAATAAACAATGTAAATGAAAATATCAACAAAATGCATAAAGCTCTAGCTAAATTAACAGAGAGGGGTGATGGGGAGCAAAAACTACCAGTATCAGCAATAAAAGAGTAGATATCACTAGGAAGGCCACCAGGGGGTCCAGTGTTCTCAGGGGACCTAGGTCCCTTGGAGACACTGGAGGTTCACTGAAGGAGGTATCAGGACCTTGGAGTTCAGGATGAAGCACACACTCAAGGAGGGGCCATGGACAGTTACTGCAGACCCCCAGAAAGGTGCCAGAGTAACCAGTGGTTGGAGCCTGGGTCCAGGGCCAGTTTAGGGGCCATGTGGGAGGAACATGTGGCCAGAACTGTGTTACGCTGAGTCACACTTAGCCTAGCTCTTGAGGGGGTTCTAATAACTCTCATGACACCATGAGGTGTGACCATTTACAAGCAGAGGTTCCCTCAGGGGACATAGAGACAGCGAATCTCTGGGAAGCATGGACTTTTGATTGAGCCAGAGTTGGGTTTGAGGTCTGGCCACTGCCTAGGGCCAAGTAAGCTCCGGTCACCCCCGCTGCAAAAGGGGAATCCTAGGACAGTGAGGAGAGAGAGTGGCTGGACCCGTGCCTGGCATTAGCGGGGTGCTCACTACATACTGGTTTCTTTCCATCCGCCTGAGAGGCCAGGCTTCTCATTTATCAGAATTGTCACTTTGGGGCAGAAAGAGCCCAGTCCCAGCAGGAGCTGGGCAGAACCTGGGGCAGCCACAGTGGCCAGTTCCTGGAGGATGGAGATGCAGGTGGGGTGCTCCATAGAACAGGCCCGAAGCAGTGGTTGGCGGGGTCTGAGCCTAAATGACCAGCAGACAAGGAGTGGACCTACAGCAGCCTGTTTGCACAGGCAGAAGAGCCTGCTGGAGGAGACGCTGGCTGGGCCCGCCATGGGCTGACTCTGTAGGGAGCTGAACAGACCCGCAGGGGAGAAGACCTCCCAAGAGAAGAGGTTTGAGGGCAATAAACTGGCCCTGACAGCAAAGCCTTCACTGCTGAAGACAGTGAAGAATCCAAGTCGTGTGTAAAGGTAGTTACTCATCCCCAGCCCAGCCCAGCCCCTGGGATGCAGGTGCTTGTCTGTTTCCTAGGGAGAGTAAAGACAACGTCGACACCTTTTTTTTTTTTTTTTTTTTGCGGTACGTGGACCTCTCACTGCTGTGGCCTCTCCAGCTGCAGAACACAGGCTCCGGATGCACAGACCCAGCGGCCACGCTCATGGGCCCAGCCACTCCGCGGCACATGGGATCCTCTCGGACTAGGGCACGAACCCACGTCCCCTGCATCAGCAGGCAGACTCCCAACCACCGCGCCGCCAGGGAAGCCTGACACCTTTTTAAAAATGGTGATTCTGTCTGTAAATTTCTAACACAGGAGGTCACAAGCAGCCCTGCTCAGCATCCCTCCCACAGCTGGTAACACAGAGCTGGTCCTCTCCCCACACCTTGTTGTCAGCTTTGCTCAGGACATCAGAGCAGGTGGGTGGCAGAGAGGTTGGACCTCCCCGTCTCCATCAGGTGCAGCTTCCCAGGCCATGGCAGCTGAAGGCAGGGCATTCTGGTGATAGGCAGGGCACAGGCAGACCTGCAGGGCAGGCAGCGGGCTAGTTCTTAGACACCTGAGAGACACGTCCGGGGAGTCCCAGAAATGGCGTGGAACTTACAGTGAAGGATGCCTGAAGGTCCTGCAGATGTGAGCCAGCCAAGCAGTCAATGAAATTTAAGTCGCCCAGTAAGTTTGACCTCATTTGTATCCTCCTGGTAGAGAAGCCTTGGAAAGATAAGGCAGAATAGTAAAGATCAATAATTAGCATTTATTGAGCCTCTATCATGGGCCAGGCACTATGCATAATATTCTAAACATAATTTTTACTCCTTATCACAATGCTGAATCATCCCTCTTTTTCTTTCCCTCCTTCTTTTTTTAAAAAACATTTTATTTTTTTAAATGTATTTATTATTGTTGGCTGTGTTGGGTCTTCGTTGCTGCACACGGGCTTTCTCTAGTTGCGGCGAGCAGGGACTACTCTTCGTTGTGGTGCGCAGCCTTCTCATTGTGGTGGCTTCTCTTGTTGCGGAGCACGGGCTCCAGGTGCATGGGCTTTAGTAGTTGTAGCTCGCGGGCTCTAGAGCACAGGCTCAGTAGTTGTGGCACACGGGCTTAGTTGCTCTGCGGCATGTGGGATCTTCCCGGACCAGGGCTCGAACCCGTGTCCTCTGCATTGGCAGGCAGATTCTTAACCACTGCACCACCAGGGAATACCCCCTCCTTCTTCTTTATGTACAGGAATTCCTTGATTAAAGGAAACATAGAAATCAGGTTTGACTTACAGGACAATCCGAGGATGCTGGGTGAGTGCTGGTCACCCAGCAACCCTGAGCTTATTACAAATAAAACTGACTTTTGTATATTTTATGCCTTTTTACCAATCTATTTGGAAGAAGCAGGTGAAAGTCTGCAATTTTAACAGAGAATGTTTACTTTAGAACAGAAGCTAGGTTAAAAGATCAGCTGGGGCCCAGAACACACATATTTTTCCTGCAGATCCAGCCAAACGTGAGACCAGGGAGTGGGCATAATTCATCAGAGCCAAGCTATATTCTGCAGGCAGGCTGTATGGTACCCACATACCTTTGCAGTACTGTCTGCCTTCAATGGCAAACACAGCCAACAAACTCATCAGAGAAAGACTAGAGGGAAAGCCAAGGCTGGCAGCAGGCTTGGCACCTCCTGGTGCCAGAAGCCACCTGCACACAGCACGGTGTAGAGGAATAGCCAGAGAGCCCTGAAGTAAATTCCTTCTAGAAACCAGTGGCGGTGGGGCTCATCCACCTCCAGCAAGGAGGAGCTATCTTCAGGAGGAGGAGGAAGGTGGAGGCCCCAGTTGCAGAGGGCTTGGGCAGTACCTTATTCTTGTCTGGTCCCCAGGGGCCACAACTGTCTGGTTAATACTGCATTGAATAGAATGAAGTGATTCCAGCCCCAGCTCCACTGGGAAGTTCCTGAGTGATCTTGGAAAGTGACTTCTCTTAGAGCCTGCTGCACAGCAAATCACTCCAAACTTAGTGGCATAAAACAAATGAGCATTTATTATCTTTCACTGTTTGGGAGTTGATGGG
This sequence comes from Aethalodelphis obliquidens, assembly GCF_003676395.1. Classification (NCBI taxonomy): domain Eukaryota; kingdom Metazoa; phylum Chordata; class Mammalia; order Artiodactyla; family Delphinidae; genus Aethalodelphis; species Aethalodelphis obliquidens. The sequence goes on from NW_020837949.1 coordinate 42,071,121, forward strand.
GCCCAGCTAGGCAGCTTTTGGTCCTTCTACAATTACAGTTGCACAGTGGCTGGGGTCCAGTTTTCTTGAACTTTGCTCCATTCATATGTCTGGCAGCTGGTCTGGGGAGTCCTAAACAGCAGGGGTCTAGAACATCTGGGGCTCCTCAGGCACTTCTCCCTATCACAGTGTGGTCTCTCCATATGGACTCTTCAGCACGGTGGCTTCAGGGCAGCTGGACTTCTTACACGAAGGCCCAGGCTTCAGGGGTACTTGTCCCAGGAGAGTGGCAAGTGGAAGTCAATGGCCTTTTGTGACCCAGCCTCACAGGTCACACCTCATTGTTTTTGTGGAGGTGTGAAAAGTCATGCCTATGTTGCAGGGAAGAGGATATAGATCCCTCTTCTTGATGGCAAGAGTGTCAAAGAATTTACAGGTTTGCTTTTAAACCTCCATGGAGCCTGTGTTTCTTGATGTGTTGAATGGAAATAATACTACTTCTTGGGCTAGATCTTTTTGGGGGGAATGGGAGGATAAAGAGGACTAATGCAATGAACTCACGACCAAAGTCACCTAGCTGACCTGGTGTCAAGGGGCCAAAATGCCCAAGTGGAAGCCTCTAGATATCCTGGGAGAAGTGGCTCATTCTTCCCCCAGTGCCTGTCATTTGTTGTATCAAAGGGGAGAATTCTCAGCCAGGAGTGATTTGATCTTATACAATAAATACTGTGGCTTCTGGGACTTCTGTCCTGCAGTCTTGGCCAGCTACAGGGTGCCCTGAAGTTTATCTCTGTAGGCTCAGCTGCAACAATGTGATGTGTATGCTCAGCTGCAACAATGTGATGTGTATGCTCAGCTGCAACAATGTAATGTGTATGTTCCAAAGCCAGCTACTTTTCTTGCCCACTTTTCCAGAAAGGCACTAAGCTGGGATGCCTGACACAAACTGCTGATGTCTAGTTTCATGCACCTTCCAGCTACCTTTTCCAACTCAGTCACATAAATATCTTCTGCTTAGGCCTATTTTCCAGGCTGGTGGTTCCCAACAACGGTGGTGTCACAACCCACTGGGGTGTTGCAGCAGGCTGTCAGCGATGGTGCAAGTCTTTTGTTACTAACAATAGAGTTCCCAAGTCTGCCAATGACATATTGAAAACAATATACAAATTAAAGAGAACTCAAGTTAATCCCCATGATATGCCACACTCAGTTACCCTGAACATACTTTCTTGTGAAAGCCTGTAATTGTTGGATAGCCCTTATTTTGAAGGAGGCAATTTTTAGCTCTTAAAGGAAACCACAATTCATGGTGTCTGTCTTTTATGAATGTTCCACCACACAAAACAGCATAGACTCAAGCGTGAGGCAGAGTGGCCCCATCTGAGTTCATATCCCAGCTCCATCTCTAACCAGCTCTGACCTTGAGCAAGTTACCCAGCATCTCTGTGGTTTCTCCCCTTTAAACTGGGGATAATAAAAGTATGCACCTTGTAAGTTATTGTGAGGATTAAATGGTGTGTATAAAAGACATAGAACAGTGCCTGAGATCTGGCCGAGGCTAGTTTTATAGCGGTTACTATTATTTGTTATTATGAGCCTTTTCTTTTCTTTTTTTTTTTTGCTGTACGTGGGCCTCTCACTGTCGTGGCCTCTCCCATTGCGGAGCACAGGCTCCGGACACGCAGGCTCAGCGGTCATGGCTCACGGGCCCAGCCGCTCTGCGAGCCTTTTCTTTTTTTGAGCGTTTTCCTTGATGTTTTACAAGTCATGTTGTTTTGGGGTGTAAAGAACAAATACATCATTACTGCTTTGCACCGTGTCTGCATGTAAATACACAGGACGCCTCGGCCTGGATTTCTTTTGCTTTCAAGATACTTAAAATTTCATGGGTCTCTTCCTTGGCTGGCTCCAGAAATACGTCTTGGGCTTGGGTATCTCCAGGAAAAATGAGATTTGGCACAAGGAGCTTTTCTCCCAAATACTCCATGACTCTCTTCACTGGCTTCTCATACTTGCACCTTGATTCATTGCTCCTTCCCTACATCCATCATTTTCAGGCTCTTTCTGTCTCTGGCCGGTCCAGGGTAGGCATAGGGGGAGGAGGAGATTCCTGCTCAGGGTTTCCAAGCTGTAGGAAAGCCGGGGCTGGGCTGAGGGGAGGAGCAGGAGGTAGGAGATGAACCCCTGGCGTTCCAGGTTGAATTTCCAAATACTTTTTCAACCAGTGCTGTGTACTACTGTGCTCTGCAGATTAAGTTAACATTTGTAACCTGATCTAAATGTTGAAGAGGCTACAAAAGAGGGATTCAGGTAGAGACCAGTGCCATGGACAAGGTCTTCCTCTGATGTGTGAAAGTCACTTCTCGTTTTGATCAGCATGCCATCCCACATTCCTTGCATGTCATTGTTTTTGCTTTACTGCACAGACCCTGCATGAAGATAAATTAATATATGTTAAAAATCTATCTTATAACTAAGAAACAAAAATAGAGATCAATTCCTTCTTTCCCTAAGGTTTTGGGTCTCAGCCTCACCGTTTGGTAGAGTCACCAGGGGAGCTTCTAATAAATACAGATGCTAGTCCTTTCTGATCTCACTGGTCTGCGTGAGGTCTAGGCATTGGCATTTCTTAAAGACTCCCAGGTAATGTTAATGCTGCCAGAGCTGCAGAGTGCGACCTGGCAGGCCTGTGGGTCCGTACTGAGCAGCTGTGGGTATTCCCTGTACCTCCTTCCCCCAACCTCAGGTTCCAAGAAAAGGGTCAGGTGACACCAAAGATGCTTCCGGCAGAACCCAAAATAATATATCTGTGTAACCTTTTAACAAAGTTTTATTAATAGTACATGATCTCTTGTTACCTACCTCATTTTCTTGGCAGTATTTTCAAGACCTATTTCCAAGATCCATCTTAAACTACTAAAGAAGAATTATTATAGACATTAATAACTATTCTTCCAAAATATGACTCCAAAAAGAAGGATGAAGGATAAACTTGTGAAGATGAATCTCTACTGCTTTGTCCATTATTTTTCTATAGGGACAGTTTATTTGCTTCTCCTGCGTATGTCCTTCTCAAATGTACAGATTATTACATATTAATAATAGAGGGATTTGAGAAAATATTTATTTGTCTTAAAAAAATGCAAATTAGAAGCAAAAGAAAGAATCTTAATTTACTGGGAAGTGTGACCTCCAAACACTCAGAACAAATTCATATGGAGTAAATGAGTCTTAAACCACCATCCAGGCCAGGTTTTACAAGGTGTGGTCAGGAGCCTCCTGGCTAGACAGGCAGTCTACCTATGGCTTTGTCCCAACTTCTCTAGGGACAAGGGTCAGTCATCTGCATTTTAAACAAGCTTCCTAGGCATTTTGCTTGACTTTACTTTTTAAAGCAGCAGTGCCATCTTTAAAATAAAATTGTGCACAGAATCCCAGTAAATAAACTAGTGAAGGTGGAGCTCCTCCAGTGGGCAAAGTAGTGATGAGGCAGGCTTGGGGTTCAGCAGGTGGCCTGTCCTGGGGGTTCAGGGAAGCTTCCCAGAGGCACTGCACCCAGCTGCTTGAAGGACTCCAAACATCAGTGTCGTCTCTGCCTCTGTGCTTCCACTGAGCTGCCTGTTCCCTAACTTGTTGCCTTCTGTCTCTCCTTCTGCCTTCTCTCCATTCCAAGGGCCATCCTTGTTAAGGTCCTTGGAACTCTTCTTGTCTTACCACACTCTTTCTTCCTCAACCATCCTATTCACTCAATGGCTTCTGAAATACATGCATTTGTCCAAACAGTCACAAAAGAAAAGAAATTTAGAACATGGTAAGGTTATGTTAAGGTGAAATAATTTTTTTTAACATTTGCACTTGCTGAATTGTAACCCTTTCTTTTTTTTGCGGTACGCGGGCCTCTCACTGCTGTGGCCTCTCCCGCTGCGGAGCACAGGCTCCGGACGCGCAGGCTTAGCGGCCACGGCCCACGGGCCCAGCCACTCCGCGGCACGTGGGATCCTCCCGGACCGGGGCACGAACCCGCGTCCCCTGCATCAGCAGGCGGACTCTCAACCACTGCGCCACCAGGGAAGCCCAACAGTGTTTTTTTTAATTGAAGTATAGTTGATATCCAATATTATATTAGTTTCAGGTGTATAACATAGTGATTCAATATTTTTATAGATTATACTCCATTTGAAATTATTATAAAATATTGGCTGTATTTCCTGTGCTGTATAATACAACCTTGTAGCTTATTTATTTTATACATAATGAATTATAAAAGTTTTTAACTTCCCAATGTTCTCATTTCATTGTGCATCTACTCTGGCTGGAGTGGACTTCAAGCATGCCCAAACATTTCTCTGGTTGTCCAGGACTGTTATCAAGGGCTGATCTTGTATTATGTCGTTCTTTATGTTATATCAAGTAAGTTGCATCAGGCTTTCCATGCCCGCAGGTAACTTCTTAAAGTCCTGGTTGTGTTTATTTCATGGTGGGAGATGAAGAAAGACGAGCAAACATCTAGTCTCTGTGTGAATCAAGCGTGCTGTGATAAGCTGCCAGAGGAACTGCAGAGAGGGTCATGCAGAATTGCTCACAGGACCATATTACATCCAAGTGTGACAAAACTCTGCACAAAGCAAGACGCACACTTGGGCCAATCACTGGGTTGTTGTGGCATCTGTTCAGGGGAATCTGGAGGCCCAGCTTAGCCCCCTCTGACTTTCACACTTTGAACGGTGTCAGGAAAAGCACTGGCCTCAAAGCATCACTAACACCATTGCACCCATCACCAGTGACCCCCATCCTGAGTCGGAAACTCCTCAAATTTGGGGCTGTGTGCTCAGACACTGCCACTTCTTGCTCCTTTGTCCACTAACCCAACACATAGGCCATTTGGGGTAGGTCAGAAAGGCTTGGGATAAGCTCTTTTTCTTTGTGCCCCTCTTCTCTCATTAACTCAGGGCCAATGGCAACTGGATCTTGATTCCTCCTGAGGCTGCACAGAATCCATACCACATAGCCTCCCGAAGCTTCCAGCAACCAGGCACGGTTTGCACTGCCCCTCAAGCAAGGTGCCAGGGCTAGCACACTATCTCACTGCACTTTGCACTTCAGTTCTTGTAAGAGAAACCTTGACTCCAGACACAGTGTTCGTTGTCTGGATGCAAAATCAGGTGCTGGAACCCATGTCAGTTTTTTCTGAAGAGCTAAAGATTCCTTACCTGTTACTTCTCCCTAACCTGTAGCCTGGGACAAAATGGACACTGTAGCAACATGCAGCTACTCAGCAAGCAAAAGTAAGATGTTCCTTCACTCCAGCATTGCTGAACATTGTGGGCTTCGGGTCATCTTGAGATGGCAATGAATTGTCTCCAGCTATTTTCTTAATGTCAGTTTCTGCAAATAAACCAGGATTAGTGGCACGAGCTGAGTTGAATTAATAGCTGCTTGGGAAGTAAAATAACTAAATCTCTTAGTTTTTAAATATATCTGCAAAATTAATCCAAAATAATTATAGTTTAGAAATGTATAGTGAATACCTTTGAAGGCTAGACTTACATCCAGTTTATAGTCCTTACATTTCAAACGGTGAATCTCTGCTTATAACTCATAAATGAGATCGAGTACACCTAGTCATAAATATCTTCCAAAGAGTTAGTTTAACATTTTAGCTGGTCTCATATTTGTCCTGTCATGCTCTCACTATCCTCTTATAGGCCTTCTATACTCCATTGTCCTGGTTATAGGAGCAGACTCTCAGGCCCTGGGCTTTGTCCCCTGTCAATCTTCCTGCTATCATCTCAGCGATCCCCACCACCCTCATGCCACAAGTTTACATCCTCAGAGCATGTCTACTTGCTATTTTTTCATATCCTATTTGTAACCCATCAATCTTTTGATCACTAGAGTTCACTGTTTTCAAATAGAAAAGTTTGTCCTTCCATAAGGCTCTAAATCTCAATTCATTTAATCTAACTAACTTTGTTTTCTGCCGTTTAATTAATTCATTTAATCATACATTCAGTCATTTACCTACAAAGAGAATGGGCACCTGTAGAGTGTCAGGCCTTGAGACACCACAGGGTGTTGGCAGAGGGGACTGTGGTATGCTACCCAGATTTCCCCTTCAGGTTTGAAGCCAGGGGTGTAGGTGGCTGAGGGCTCACCACTGAATCCCTTTGGGGACTAGCTTTCAGTTGTACACATTCTATGGAGCTGCCTGCCCAGGTTTCGCTCACTCCTTGCAAGCAGCCACCACCAATAACCAGCTGGTGTGGTGTCAAAGACTTGGGATCCTTGCCACAATTTAGGATGATTAGGAAGGGCCATCCTAACTCCAGGTCTCCCTATTGGATTGGCTGAAGCTTCTGCTACAATTACATTGCAGTTCAATTTCTCTTTGCCCAATTCCACTTCCTTCACTCCCTTACAGGCTTTGTTCTTGAAAGTGCCCCCTCCCAAAACCACTTGCCTGCAAATTTTCATCTTAGAGTCTTCTCGGGGAACCTGACCTAATACAGAGCTCTCCCTTGAGAAAATTACTGTCTAACAGAGAAGTCAGACAAATAAACAGGCAAATCAACAGTGTGGTAAGTGATGTGACAGGAGATAGTCTAGGTTACTTGATGTATGGTTCAGGGGGAGGGGGGAGGAAAGTTCCTGCAGGAGCTGAATTCTAAGTGAGGTGTTAAGGATAAGCCAGTTATCCAGGAGAACTGCCAGGGGCTGGGCAGGACAAAGGTATGACAGTTTAAGAGAATGGCATGTGTAGAGGTCCAGGGGGATGGAGGACACAGAGTGTTGGGGAATGGTGAGAGATAAGGCTGAAGAAGAAAAAAGTAGGGAGAGGGTATGACAGAGCACAGTTCATGAAGGCCTAGTGAGTCATGTTTAGGAATTTGGAAGTGCTGAATGATTTTTTAAGAAGAAGTGACATCAGATTTGCATATTAGAAATGGTTCTCTGGAATAACGATGGGAAGCAAGAGAAGATGCAAAACCAAATAGGAGATGATGCTGAAACTCATGGGAAGTTGATGGTGGACCATGGCAGTGAGGATGGAAAGAAAGGAATTTGAGAGACAATTATGGGATAGAATCAGTAGGATTCTGTGATTGATTGGATGTTGGAAGTAAGAGAGAAGACATAAATATGACTCCCTGGATACGGGAACAGGGAAAATCGTGGTGTCATTCACTGAGATTAGGTGACTGGAGATGACACAGATTTGGATTTGGGGGTTCGAAGTGCCAAAATGACATCCCAGTGTGAGCATCGAATGGGCAGTTGGAGATATGGATTTGAGGCTCAATGAGGAAATCTGGGCTGGGGACACATGTTTGGAAATCTCTAGCAAAAAGGCAGTAATGAGATTGCCCAGGGAATGTGCATGGAGTCAAAGGAGGAAAGGCTCAGTTTTAAACCCTAGAAGACATCAATATTTAGTGAACAAGAGGGACCTTCAAGGGAGACTGAAAAAGAACAAAGAGACACAAAACCCAAGAACATGTGTGTCAGAGAAACCAAAGGAAGGGAGTGGTCAGATGCCAAGATAAAGACTCGTGTGTCCTGTGAATTTAGCAACGTGGAGGTCATTAGTGATCTCAATGAGAGCAGTTTTGTGGTATGTTAGATACAATGCCAGACATCCATGAGCTTGACTGACTGGGAAATGAGGAAGCAGAGATGACAGGTATAAGGAACTCTACCAGGAATATCTATGAATGAAGCAAGGAGAGGGAGAGGGCAGTTGTTTTGGGGAGATGTTATTTTGGGAGATAGTTCTAATTAAGACGGGAGTCACTTGGGCAAGATTGAGGCTGTTGGAAGGCAACCCAAACAGTAGAGAGATGACCCAGCAGTTAGTTGGTAGAGTGAGGCACCAAGATGGTGGGATGGAGTAAACCAACCCTTGGAGAAGAGGTTGGTTGCATATGGAAGAGGGGCTCCTTCTTGTGATGTGAAGGAAGGAGGGTCTTGGGTAAATTTGTGGGTATATGGGAGGACAGGGAGGCAAGTCCTGATAGTGTCCAGTTTCTCCGTGGAGTAGGGGGAAAGCCCTCGTCTGCTGGGAGTATGGGAGTTGGTGAGACAGGTGTGGCAGGTTTGCAAGACTAGCTGTCATGGCCAGCTCAGGCTGCTCTAACAGAATACCATAGACTAGGCGGCCTATAAAAAACAGACGTTTATTTCTCACAGTTCTGGAGGCTGGGAAGTCCAGGATCAAGGTGCTGGGAAATTCAGTGTCTGGCGAGGGCCTCATTCCCCATTCAGAGATGGCCCTCTTTTTGCTGTGTCCTCACATGGTGGAAGCAGGAGAAGGAGTTCTAAGTCTCTTTCATGGGCACTAATCCCATTCCTCAGGGTTCTGCCTTCATGTTCTAATCACATCCCAAAGGCCTCATCTTCAAACACCATCACACTGGGGATTTGGTTTTGACACATGAATCTGGGGAGGAGGGAATTCAGTCCACAGCATTAGCGAACATTTGCTGCATCTGCTCTGGAGAATGGGACCAGGGGAATGAAGGAAGATTTCAGGGCAGCACTCAGGTCCACTTGCCAATGGAATCTAAGAATTCATATGAGTTCCTGCCTTCCAAGCCGTGGGATTTCTCCAGAACTCCAGTAGCATGGGCATAGACCCAAAGTTGGACAGTGGGATTTTGCCAGGTCAGTGAGATGGAAGGACCATGCAGGGAATGCAGGGGGAGATCCTGACAGAGAGAGTCGCAGTGATGGGCTGGGCCCTGGCACTTGAGATGGAATAACAAGGAGACTTAGAGGCATTGGAGGTGGGTTGCTTGGATTTTAAATGCAGGAGCAAAGCCAGATTGAGGTGATGACAAGAAGCAGGATGGGGCCATTGGAGTGGGGCAATGACATGGAGTCGGAATGCAGGTCACCAGGGATGAGGATTTCAGGGAGCAGAGAGGTTCAGTGTTAGGTGCTTAAGTCATTTGCAGCAATAGTAGGAAGTGAGAGGATGGGGGGCCAGGGCTACAGTAAACGGTGGGGGAAGTGTTACCAGGTAATCTGTAGAGGACAGCAACGATTGAAGGGTAGAGATGACAAGGGCTTCAGAGGAGCTTTCCAGAGGCAGAAAGGAGCTCCAGGGAAAGAAGGGGGTGGAGATATGAGGGAATGAACCTGTTACAGGAGAAAGGGCCTCTGAAAAGAGCCAAGAGGTACAGAGCACTGAGATGAGCTGAGTGTATTAGGGAGCACAAGGTAAGGTCGGGTGGAGGAAACAGCTTAGTGGGGAGAGGATATATTGTGTGATACATCCAGGTGCTGACCCTGGAGAATGGGCTCGGAGGACTGACCATTCAATGTCCAGATGAATCAGTCTCCCACCTTATCTGCATCTGGCAGCAGGTGAGGGCGAGGCTCAGGCTATGAGTCAGCAAAGGCCCGCTGGATGCGAGCAAGTCCCTGTTCACATTAGAGGCTAACAGTGGGATTCATTCGCTCCCAGTGTTCCTAAGGCCACGTGTGTTTGTGTGTGTGTGTGTGTGTGTGTGTGTGTGTTTGCGGGGCAGAGGTGCTCAGCCTCATTTGGCGAGGAGTCTGCTCAGGGGTAGATAGATTTGGGGGCTCTGAGACCCAGGATCCATGTCTGGGCACTCTAAGCATTTCATGCTCCAATCTCTTTAATCCTTTTATTTATTCCTCAAACTTATATTAGTTGTTTCTTCCCTTCCTCATTCCAAAAAGGATTTAAGATGTTCCTGTTAGCACTTACTATGGGTCAAGCACACAAGGGTTTCGGATATATGTTGTTCCCTCTCTATAACGTGTTTTCCAAGTTTCCTTCTGTTCAAAGATCTATCGTTCCAACAAGGCCTAGACAAGTTTCATCTCCTCCCTGAAAACTCCTCAGTCGTATCAGATGCGGTCTTTTCTCTTTGGAACTCTTTCAGTACTTGTGCTCTGAATTACATATTTCCCTACGCAATCATATTTTCTCCTAGCTTACCCTACCTCTCCATTGAAACTGTAAGACCTTTGGGGATAAGGACTTTATGTGAATTTTTAATGTCTCTGAAATCCACTAAGACACCAAGGACATAGTAAGCCCTCAGTAACAGGAACTGCATTTTAGGGAGACAAGCCCCTCTGTAATGGAGTGTTTCTTGACAGTGCACTAGAACTAGGACTAATAATGAACTTTCTGAGTTTCTCAGGAACAGTCATTGGAGCATGAACAGTTTAAATTACAAGGCCAGCTACCAGAAAGACAGAAGATAAAATGTGAAAAGCAATAAAGTGGCAATTTACATTTGTTCTCACCAGAGACTAAAGAAATACATTCATTATAACAGTGACAAGCTAATGTTGGGGCTTTGTGGAAAGTTGAATGTTATACAGATATACTTTGTTGCACCCATTTTAGGTTTCTGTGAAGTGTGCCTGGATTATGCAGGTTCCTCTCTTGATATGAGCAACTGCTGAGGGACACAACTGTCAGAATCTAGAACTTGACCCCCAGACACTTCTGCAATAAACAGATCAAGTGACCTAGTTCAAGGAAATGAGAAACAGATGCCACAGTCAAGATCCTCCTTCTGCTGTCACTCTTGTGGGTAGGAGAGCGAGTGGGAGGAAAAGGCGGAAATTTGGAAGTTTTAATTAGGGCCTTGAAAATGCAAATGTAAAGAAATAAGGAAATTGGTTCCCGGCAGTCTTCCCTTGACCAAATTTTGCTTTTCATTGTCCATTTAACAATGTTTCCCTGGTCCCTATACTTTAATATCGCTAGGCTTTATTTTGGGACATTTACTTGTCTTTATTATTTTATGCGCATTTCCTTTTAATTTCCTATTTCTCCATCCCCAAAGCTTTTACAAAATTAGTTTTTTAATTAAAAATTTTTATTTCAAATGCCCAAGATGTAGCTTTTAGTGAGAAAAGGACTGGGCTTGTATCCCGGTGACCAGACCAGGGATTTTTCATGAGTGGTTGCTCTGTAGGGTTTCTATCCTTGGAATTTGTCTGCTTTGATCCAGTATTTCTATAGTGTCACATAAGGAAGTACCTTTCTGGTACATCTGGAACTCCTGAAAAAAAGGCATTAAAGGTGGCCAGTAATTGTAATACTTTAATCTGTATTCATTATAATCTTGAATTACTTCTTAGGATCATCTACACACATTTTTTTTTTTAAAAGCAGCTTTCAGTCCCCCCCCACCCCCTTTCTCTCTCTCTCTCTTTAGCGTCTGTCCACCACTATGTGGCAGCCCTTAGCCTAAAGATATGAATATGAATAAACTGCATTCTCTGCTCTTTCGGTCTCAGAGTTATAAAGACAAAATGAAATCTGGCACATAACTTTCATGACTATTCCATTTTTTGCTCTACCACTCTCCCTGTGTGAAACATCCTCCTTTCTTGGGGGGAGGAGAGAGAGAAGTAAGAGCAGTTGCCTACTATTTTATCCAAGCTTAATGACCCACGAAATGGTCATCCTTTGTAAAGCATGTGTGGGAAGCAGGAAACTTCAAGGGGAGGAGCAACTGCTCAGACAGCTGAGAAACTTGAAGCCCAGAGCGTGTGGGTCTGGTCTAAACATCACACAGCTGTCCTTGCTCCTCAGCACTCTGTTCCTCTGCATCTTCACATCCATTCTGGACTGTCAGCTTCAGGCTTCGGGAGGACAGAAGACTTGCCACCCTCCGTATACAGCATCCACTGCTTTGAACATTTATCGAGCAATTACTTTGATGGAAGTAATTGTTAGATACCTTACATATACTGTCTTACTTAATTTTTACTAATCTGTAGGGTAGATGTTTTTATTACTCTTATTTTAGGGATGAGGAGACCGAGACTCAAAAAGGTCTGGTAGGGCTTCCCTGGTGGCGCAGTGGTTGAGAGTCCGCCTGCCGATGCAGGGGACATGGGTTCGTGCCCCGGTCCGGGAAGATCCCACATGCCGCGGAGCGGCTGGACCCGTGAGCCATTGCCGCTGAGCCTGCATGTCCGGAGCCTGTGCTCCGCAATGGGAGAGGCCACAACAGTGAGAGGCCCGCATACCGCAAAAAAAAAAAAAAAAAAAAAAGGTCTAGTAACTTGGCCAAGGTCATAGGGTTGGTACACGTCAGAGCAAAGACTGGAATATGGGCCTATTGTCACCATGTGTTTTGACCAATATGCTAGACTGCCCCCACTTGGTCGCCAAGAAGAGAAGGGACTCCTCAGCACTGGTGGAACTGATCAAAACCCACTGGGTATGGCTTAAACAATAGGTGTTCCTCTTTCAATACAGGTCAACAAATTTTCACAGTCAAGCTCTGGGTTAGGCTCTGTGGGACAATATGAAGTTGAGTAGGAAAGCTTCTTTGTTTTCTAGAAATTCGAGACCATGGGAGGAGGGCTAGAACTAAGTAACTTTCAAGTGAACTACAGAACACAGCATATTTAATCTTCATCTGATTATGTTATCTCCTGCATTCATTCACTCAATCACTCATTTATTTTTTCAACAAGTGTTTTCTCTGGCAAAATGGTACCAGTTGAATCCAAGAGGGAAACACACTGGATCCATCTGACACATAATTTCAGAATACAAGCATTGTGTAATATCACTTCAATAATTTTTTTAAAAAGTGTCTAAAAATAGTTGTTCCCTGTTCTGATGAAAGACAGGTGAAAATTCAAATTCACAAAATATATAGAGTATGAGGGATTATTAATTAGCATGGCAAATTTTTTCCCTTTACAAAATAATTAATTGCCCTTAAAAAGGCATAACAGTGAATGGATGCCGATATTAATTAACTTCCTTAAATAACGAAATCACTGGACAAAGAAACTTAAGGGCAAGGATCCACAGCCACGTGAAGCACCTGGAATTACAATGGAGATAATCAGAACGATGTGGCTTGATTTACAAAATTGGGAATTAACGACAACTTTTTGGAACAAGCCCACTGGACACCGCAAGTAAAGGAACTTAGTTATCCAGGAGGCTGTAGGGTTTTGTCCAAAGAATGCAAGGGTGGGTGGGGGGGGAGAAGGGTAACTGGGATCTGCCTCGTTTTCCCAATCTTCCTGGGCTTCCTTCAGTCATGCCTTCCGCTTGCTACGTGTAAGAAAATGCGTTTTCGACTAAGGTTTTGTATTTTAACAGCAAATAAAGTTTTTCTGCTTTCTTTCAAGCCACAAGGTTACAGCATTTAAAAGTAACAACATACGATAATTTTTTCTTCTCGGTCCACTCAATTTTATCACCCTCAGCCTGGGCTCCTACCCTGGTTTTCAGTTTTAATGTCAGGCACACACTTGTGTCTCGACCCTTAACAGCTCCCCTTGAGATACTCTGCTGCCATTTAAAATCGGGTGGCCCCGCTCGTCGTATCAGCTAATGCGGGAGCTGCACTCGGCAGCGCTCTAAACTGCAAGGCCACACATTGTGGAGTAACGTGACCCAGTGGCTCTACTTTGTTCTGCTCTTCTTCCAGCGGCAGGGCCACCGAGGCTCCAGAGCGCACGCACAGCGCCCCCGCGTGGTCATTCCCGAGCGTCTCCTCCCCGGTCCGGCCGTCCCCGAGACGAGCTGCTTGGGCCACGCGGGCTTTCTCGGGGTCCACTTGCAGCCTTAATCGGGTCCGAAACTTCGACCAGCGGCCCCCGCCCCAAGAGGGCCCTTTCTTCTTCCCGGCCGCTCCCAAAGGGAGGGACAGCCGCTCCCGGGAGGCGATCCGTGCCCTCGCCCTGGCTGAGTCCTGCACAGGTCCCACGTAGGGCCGGGGTCGCCGGGCTGCCCCAGGTCGGCCCCCGCCCTCGCCGGAAGTCCGCGCGTGCGCGCTGGCTGTCCGGGAGCGCGCGTCCGGCGCGGAGGGGCGGGGGGAGCGGGACCGCAGCCGCTCACAGGGTGTCCCCGCCCCCGCCCCCGCCCCCCGGCGTTCCGCGGTCGCCGTGACAACCGGCAGCGGCGGCGGGCGCACGAGTCCGGCGCCGCCTCCCGGCCGCACCGCCAGGCAGGCAGCCGCCGCCAGGCCTTGCAGCTTTCCCCGCCTCCCCGCCGGCGGGGAGGGGCCGGCCCGCCCTCCGCCCGCCCGCCTGAGAGTGAGCGGCGCCGGGGCCGCCCCGCCAGCCCGCCGTTCCCCGGCCGCCGTCCGGGCGCGCGCAGCGAGCGGGCGCGACTATGCCAAGATGGTCCTGCAGGCGCGGAACAAGCACCGGGAGGCGGCCCCCAAGCCGCCCCAGCCACCCCGTGCCTCGCAGTCGCCGCTGAGGGGGTCGCCAGATGTCGGCGCCGGGGAGCCCGGGCCCGAGCGCGCGCCCCCGTCCCCTCGGCGCAAGGGCGCCGCGGGCAGAAAGGGGCCCCGCGCCGAGCCCGCCCCGCCGCTCGCCGGGGGCGGCCTCGGGGGGCGCTTGGCGGCCGGGCTGCGCGGGGCGCTGGGCCTGCGGCTCTCGGGGCGCGGCCGGACCTGGACCACGCTCCTGCTAGGTGAGCAGCCCAGCGCGCGGGCGCCGCCGGGACGCGGAACTTTGAGGCACGGGCCCCCTCTCCCCTTCCCCTCCGCTCTCCTCCGGCTTCCGTGCCGCCGAGCCCCGCCGGTCGGTCCCTGCCAGTTCGCAGCCCTCTCCGAGTTTTCCTGGGACATCCTTACCTCTTCCTTCCCTCTCCCTCCCCTAGGCTCAGTCTTCCTCGCTCCCTTCCTACTTGCTCTCTGTCTCTGCTTTAAAAAAAAAAAAAAAATGGCCCCGAGATCAACAGCTGCCCGGCCTGGCAGCGAATTGGCAGGTCTGCGCTAACGAGATTGGACGCTGCTGATTGGCGCGGGCCGGCAGCCTTCCAGTTATCTCGCCTCCTGTCCGGGAGGATGGTTTGCTTTGGGTTGGAAGCGATTCCACTGAACTCAAAGCAAAAGCACGTCCTCTGTTCTAGAAAGTTGCTAAACTTATAATTAAATTTTGGCGTGCTGTTTTCTTCTTGGCTGCAGACACCGCCGATGGCACTTTATTTGTGATTCCCTTCCGCACGTCACCTTCCCGGTTGTGTTGTGTTTTGGGCCCCCAAGCTGGGACCCTGCTGACCTGGGAAAGATTGGTATGGAGGGCTCCCCCTCATCCGCTGCCTTGACCTAACGGATGATATGTAATGATGTGCTGAAAAATATAAAGTTGAAACATTCACATGTTGTGGCCCGACTTCAGGTTTCCTTTGTTTTCTGGTCGACATTCTGATAAGGCAAGTTATAGCAGTTTGGATAATAGGCCTAATTTTTCTAAGTCTAAGTCAGCAAGTAAAATGCTGTAACACTGCCTTTTCCTATATAATGTCATTAATGGGCTTTGGCTACTGAATTATTTAACTCTTGGTCCTTTCAAATTCCTTTAGTGACCCCAAAGAATTTGGAGTTCAGTATAGACCAGGGAATAAAATACAACAAATCGGCTTCCCCTGAGATCACAGCCACTCAATCATAGAAAGCCAGTCATCACCGTGTGTGTGCGCCTGCACACACACACATTTTAATGGGCTCAGAAATGTTGATATTGCTTTTGGGGTACTTTTTTTTTTTTTTCTATTGTAGATTCAAGACTAGAGAAATTCAGTATTTTCAGTACATTTCTCCTTTTTTTCAGTAGCGAGCTTGAAAAACCTTGCCAGTGTGCAGGTTAGTTCAATTCACCTTGGGGAGGCAGCATGGTACAATGGATGAGACAGAGGCTCCTGATCCAGTTCACTGTGTTTAAGTTTGGTTTAAGTTTCAAGTTATTTCCTTTGCGAGCCTTGCCTTCTCTGTGACATGGGATTATCACCTGCCCTACTTACTCCAGGGCACATCCTGAGGAGCAGAACTAAAAGGGGTGGGTACTATATGGCTAGACACTTTGTATCTAAAACATTTAACAAGTTTTAGTTGCTGTTAAACTAAAAGCACAAGCATAATATTGATTTGATATCTGGTGACAGAATGAAGTTGCATTTTTCTTGAATAGATAGCTACTATAAACATTAACCACTTTGTAGCAAAATATGGAAGGGCATCACTCCTTAAGGGAGGTTACAGTAACAAATCATAGAGTAATATCTATTGCCATTTTCTTATGTGCATATTTTCTTTGCTTGGAATTTCATTTCCTTTGAATCTTATATTGGATGGCTTATATTTGGATCTAGTAATGGTTCATACCTAAGTTTTGTATTAATGTAACAGTGTGACACTTTACTTGACTCATCCCTTTGGGTATTGGAAAGAGGTACAGTGAAGGTGCTGTCCCACATTTTTGGATGTACTCTGGACACTGGCCATCAGATGGATGGAGGTTGGATGACCAGACCAAGGTCTAGAGACTTTCTGTCCTTGCTAACCGTTTACATGAGGACACGGGGCAGCTTGAAAAATGATTCTGGAGAATAACCAGACCTGGAATGTTTGGTTCTTTCTCTGGATCTGTACTCTCAAAACCTGTAAAGAGGAGCAGAGTTTAGACATTTTTGAAAGCTGCCTCATTTTCACTCTTCTTCCCTCCCAGAATGAGTGAGAACTGAGCTGACATGGTATGGTTTTTTAGTACAGGATTTTGCTATGACAAAAATTGTTTCATTTGTGTTTTGGAAGAAATTTTACAACTTGAGGCTCTCTGATAGAAGCACACCTTTTAATGAGAGGCTGACTAGGGGTCCCTAGTCTCTCATCTCCTCCACGTGTGTGAAGCTTTGATGGGGAACTCACAACCTACCAGGATGGCCCTTTCCACTGTTGGGCAGTCTTAAGCCCTGTTAAAAAATCTATTTTAATAAACGTGTTTTTCTTTTTTTTAGACATTATTTACCATTTAATGGTAACAGTCATAAAGAAGGTCTTTGAAATGTTTATTTTTAGATGTTTCAACCCAGTAGCTCCCTATATCAGCCAGGGGAGGCAGTGGTGTAGTAAGAAGAACCATGACACAGTGTTTTCCTAACTTTTTTGACCACAACCCGCAGCAAGCAACACAATTTACGTTAAACTGCTCACACTTCTGAAAATCCAACCCTGTATATTTATGCATGTGTCTCTCTGTCTGTCAAACTGTTTTATGTCAGTGTCCTGGCAGGAAACAGATTTAACAAGTGGCCTGTTTTCAAAAGTGTGAGCAGGTTTAAGGAACCCAAAAAGGACACTGAAGCACCCAGGGATTGTCACCAGTGGGAAGGTGCTACCACCTCTGCGCCTGAAGGGGAAAGGGAGCTTCCTCCGGAGCTGAACCCAAGGAGAGCTGTGGAGTGGGGGCAGGATCACCCAAGAAGAGTGACCCCAGACACTCTGCCCACCCTCTGATCTCCCACTGGTGCCTCTCACTGGCTGTCCAACGGGAAATCCTTAGGCAAGGGGTCCAGCTGAATCATTCTGTAGGGTCAGCCTCCTGGGGCTGGGAACAAGGCAGAGAAGGGAGGAGAACGGATTTGAAAAGGGAAATGGAGACTAAGAGCAGTATGTGCATACATTTAAAATAAAAAGGTCATGCACTGTACTCACTCTATAATATACAGTGCATTTTGATTTTCTGTTCTGTCCTTTTTTTAAAAATGCTGTTTATAAACCATTAAGCTGATTTCATGATCTAGTATTATGACCCACAGTTTGAAAACACTGCCTTAGAGGAACTGTTTTCTGATTCTGTACCTGTTTCAAACTCATTGGTGCCTGAGCAAAGCATTTAGCTTCTCTGAGCCTCAGTTTGTACACATGTAAAAATTGGAGACCTGGACTAGACTAGTGGTTCCCAACCTTAGCTGTATACTAGTGTCACCTGGAAACTTCAAAAAATCCCAAAAGCTAAGCCACACATCAGACCAATTAAATGAGAATCTGGGGTGGGGTGAGGTGGAGGGAAGCATTAGTAGATTTAAAGTCTGATGTTCTGCTTCCCTTTAGGAGCCGACTGTCTAGCATCACAGAGCTGACATTCCTACCTGACAGCAATCCCCTGGAACTAAGTGTATCTACCCCTCCCCTCTTTTAAATGGGGACACAGCCCAGTTTGCCAAAGTTTCTTCTAATCTCTATTGTTTTCCCAAAACGGGCTGTGAGTTGCCATTTATCATCTGATATGTCTGTTATTTTAATTGGAGTAGCATTCACGGAGATGGTGAAGACTAGGGGTGTGGTGAGCGGACAGATTTAAGGGAAGAGATCAAGAATTCTATCTTGGACATGTCACCTTTGAGACATTCGTGAGATGTCCAAGTAGAAATGTCAAGTAGGCAATGGGACATAAGAGAAGAGATCTGAGTGGAAACATAAAACAGGGAGTCATCAGCAAATGGGTGGTATTAAATTCATGGGAATTGATGATAGTATCTTCTCCTGATATGGGGTTTACTCTGTGCCAAGCATAGTTCTAAGTATTTTAGATTAACCGACTTATCTCAAATTCATTTAACTATTAAGTCAGTCCTCACCATGACACTGTGATTGTCATACCCATTTTACCAGATTGGGGACCTGAGGCACACAGATGTTAAGTAACTTGCCCAAGGTCACCCCTAGAATGTGGAAGGGTCAGGACTTGAACCCAGGCAGTGTGGCTCCAGAGTTCATGCTCTTAACTGCTATGCTTATATTTCATCTTCTCTAGGGTGAGAATAGCAAGAAGAGAAATGAAGCCCCAGGGTCCAGTTCAGAGAAACCTCAGCATTTAGTGCTCAGTAAGCATTAGCTTTCTTGTTTCTTCCTTCTTCAGGAGAAATAAGGAAGAGAGCGATCATAACTAGAGATAAGGGAATAGAAGTGGAAAAAGAGCATATTGGGGTTGGCTTAATGGGCAAGAAAAGCTGAGGAACCGACAGGCACAGGGGCCACTGGCCATCTTGTGGAATGGCTTTCAAACAAACACTTAGACACACCTGAGCACCAGCCCTGAGGGTGTGTTAATACATAGATGTTGGGCCAATACAGTTCCCTGAAAGCCAGTGAGTTGGATGGGTATTTGGGCTTTTAGAGAGCTTCCTCTGTTTAAAACCAGTTTTTTCTTTCTAAAGTACACTTCTGGTTAACTTTAAAGAATGTTTATAATCACTTAAATATATGTTATTATTAAAATATACAATTAGGAGGGTTCTGAATATCTGATATTCATGAGAGCTCAAATAAATAACAAATGTGATAAGTTTAATTTGTGTAAATATAAGGATATATTACCAGCTCGTGATTGATTTTTGGCCCATAATATGGCATCAATACTGAAAGCAGATAAAACTTTATTATCTACATGTGTGTATTTGGATGTTGCTAAAATTTGCACTGTAGCTATTTTTGTAAGCTTTACACACTTTGTAAGATTAGGCTATATTATAATGTCTCTTAAAGCTTATGTTAATGAGATATTTACATTATCATAGAGACTACAAGCCTGTGTGCTTGTTTCCAAATGGGGTAGCATAGGCTTTATAATTTATATGTTTAATCTTAAATTCTTGTTTTGCTAGTTCATCTTTTACCATCAGATTATACTTTGCCCAAACCATTGGAACATTATTCTTCCAAGCTCAAGAGTCTGCTAGTTTTCTTTAGTTACCGTTCTGATGATTACTAGTCATAAAAGTTAGTAAAAATTACACCTCTTTCTAGGTCAAAACCTTTATATTATTGTTTAATCCCATAAAAAGCAGTCCTGTTTCATAGGAAAGATCAGTTCTCCATGGGTGATCTTTCATAATTCAAGAATCATTGAGTACGATTAAGTTTAAAAAGTGGAAGAATTAATTTTTAGAGTACATAAATCTACAACTATTGTAACTTTTATTTTTGTTTTGATACTAATTTTCATTTTCTCAGCATTATTACTGTCTCCCCCCCCCCCCGAATGCATTTAAGAGCTCATATATCTTCATGTTTTCCTGGCATATTTCCTCATATTTGACTTCCTTTCCAAAGTAACCAATTATCAGGTGTGTTTTTCAGTACTTTCACTACACGTAATTGATTCTTGGATGGCATTTTGTATTTTAATCATAGCAGCAAATGTTAACATAACAGCACGGTCACCAAAACCATTCACAGAAGTTCTGAGTGATTCATTGTACTGACCAAGGATGGAGGTGATTTTATCTTCTAGTTTACAATAGCACCAACTATATCTTAAAACACAGTTTATAAATCACTTGGCCAATAACTTTTGAAAACTTGCCATCTTGACAGATTTTTAATTTGAGAATATTGTTATAATTGAGAAGAGTGAGGCTTTATTCGTATGTTCACGCCAACTCAAATTTGCCTAATATACTACTGCTCTGCATTGCATTTTCCTATTACTTCCTAACAGTAACCACTGCTTTTTGTAGTGCAGCCTTTCAGTGCTGAAAATGTCACACCTCAGAATATTTTCCCCACGTTTTAATACTAATCATAAAGTACTTACATAACTAGCAGAGAGCTACTGTTTTCTACTTATGTTTAAAAGTTTTTTTAAAATAAGACCTGATTCCTCACTCTTCTCATCTTTGATCTTCATGGAAGTTTCATGGGAATCTAGAACTTAAAAGTTAACTCCTGGAATTTGATATGTGAGGAAACTAAAATGGGCCAGGTGAATGGTCTGACATCTCTAGTGAGTTCACTGGGTGAAGTTTGGGATTAAAGTTAAGGTATCTTGGCTTGTTAAGCACATCTGTCAAATTGTAGGTTTCAGATCTACAATCTAAGGCAACTGTCACAGATGCTTTAATGGGAAGATGATCTCATGTGTTCCAAGACCTGATAACTTTTTTAGCAAGAGCACTACTTTGGTGGCTTATGGGGAATTGATCTGATTGTTAAATCCTTATGGTCAACCTGTCAGTCTCCATTTTGTCTTTGCATAACCTTTTTTCGGAAACTACTAAATTCTGAATTGTTTTTGATTGTGTTAGTTGGTTGTTTGGCATTGTTACAAAAAAAAAAAAAACAGAATAAAATAGTAAAAAACAGTATCACAGTTTTCTTAATCATTTAAAGGCTAAGCAAAACATTGTGCTACCCAAGGGCAGTTTGCAATTTGGGGAGAATGCATAACCTTGAGAATCCATAACCATAGCCTTGAAACTTTAAATGGCTTATCGATTAATGAACTTGTTAAAATCTCTTGCTTAATAATATGCTGGGCCTGGGTGTATATTGTGTATATATGGATCTTTTTTTTTTTTTCCTCTGGTGAAGAGATGTAGCTTATACATTTTTTTCCATTAGATTTATTAAAGCTTTACAGTTTCACTATGCTTGCTCAGGGGCATTTAATGAGCTAGCATATTATTTCAGGTGTATATTTTATCTAGATACTTGTTCTTTAAAAACTGAATGGAATTTTTTTTTAGTAAGGAGAAAGTTACTTTATGAAAATTGGTAATGTAGGTTACTGTTTGATTTAGAAATATTTGTGTCCATATTATGTGAGGATACGATTTTAGAAGGAAGTTAGAATTTATTGCTTCAAAAACCCATATGTTGGGTAATTGTATTAAGTATTGCCTACTTTAATATATATATATACATAAATATTTTAAATGTGAACATTTTCTTTGTCTATTTCTTTGTTTAGAGGCCTAATTTTATACTGTTTGGGGGTGGTGATATACATTTTCCAGGTTCTGTTTTTATAATTTCACTTCAAAATAAACCTTTGTCCTTGATTTTTAAATTATTTCTAAGAAGTTTCCTCCTTTATGTCAGTGTACCCTTTTGGTTAAATGTGCTTATTAACATTTTTTAATGCTTAAGCTTCCAATTAGAAGGGCACCAGTGGCATAGAACCCAGGCAATCCACGAGGCCTTGGTTTATCCCAATCATGTGACCTTGGGCCTCATGGGAAAATAAGAGCCATTTTTGCCTCAAAAGGGCTCCTGGATCTTTTTGCTTAATATGTGAAAGTGCTCTGTGAACTGCAACTGATAAACAGTTGTTAGATTTATTCATTATAATTGAGAATTTCTTAATTTTTCCCTAACTGTTGTAAGGTATTATTTTGCTCAATGCCAAATATATGGAGGAGATTCAAATTAACTAAGGTCAACGTTACAAGCATTATTACATAGACCACTGTGAATTCTACCTGGGAGCTATATAGTTTCTTCCAATCGTGATGGAATTTTAAAGTAGTCCTACTTCTCACTTTGAGACTTAATGTCTCTATTAATAAATTGAGTGCATTCCTTTTTTCCCTATTGAAAAAACAAATTAAAAGAGTCAAACCTGCCAAGGCTTTTAGTTTGGGGAGCAGAAAGATCTAAAAGGAAAACAGAAAATAGCCATGGAGGCCCCTTGGACAGTGTGAAGTCCTAAGTATTAGTAGTTGTAGCTATACAAGGTCATTACATGCTAGGAATAGAGATAACCAGGTGAAAACCCCTCATTTCACATTTGGTGAAGATGAGACTGAAGCTAAATAAGTCATATAAAATCTAAGGAATATTTCTTCTTAAGAATGACTTTCTTACCATGGAAGGTAAAAAAGAATTCGATTCTTAATTTTTTTTTTAATTTTTATTTGTTTATTTTTTTGCGGTACGCGGGCCTCTCACTGTGGCCCCTCCCGTTGCGGAGCACAGGCTCCGGATGCACAGGCTCCGGATGCACAGGCTCAGCGGCCATGGCTCACGGGCCCAGCCGCTCCGCGGCATGTGGGATCTTCCTGGACCGGGGCACAAACCCGTGTCCCCTGCATCGGCAGGCGGACTCTCAACCCCTGCGCCACCAGGGAAGCCCTACCGTTCTTGATACCACTGGTTGAGTGGTTCTGCCAAACTCCCCTCCTGGTGTTCCTAGAGCTCTGAGAGCCTGACACACTATATATATAGTGAGTGAGCCTTCAGTTAATGTCTCATTATTGTCAATATCATGTGTATTTTGTATCACCAGTATCAGTGATGGGAATTCTTTTGTGATGTTGGATCAGAGTCCACATACAGCCTTATTGTAACTCTTATTTTCTGGCTACGCACCATAAATCCTCGCCTAAATTGTAATCATGTCCTGTAATCCATCCCCCCTCCCCCCCATCCCACTTTAATAAACCCTGTGCTGAGAGGGCCACTATTGATCTGCCTTCTCAGATTTCTTACAGTTCATAGACTTTGTGCTATTTGCTTGGGTGCCTAATGTGTTCTCTCATTATTTTATGCACCTAAATCTTCTCTCTCAAAGATTTTATCTTTAAAGGCCCAGATGCTGGCTACTATCGCTTTAATGTCCTCAGTTTCTAGGAAAATGTGTTGTGCATCTAGGAGGCATTTAGGTACTTGTTGGCTTTAAAGCCCTTGATAACACACAGTCTAGGTGTAGAAAGAAGGAAGGGGCCAAGCCTGAGGTATATACGACCGTTTTCTCTTTCCCAAACTGGGTCCTAAAGAATGTCTTTTTACTTATTAGTTTACTGTACAGAAACTGGGCTTTGATTTTTTCTAGGTACTGTAGACTAGAAACATGATTTCCTTCAATATATTAATTTTGTTATATCTGTTTTACCTTCACATGATTGGAACCCTTTGAGCAGTTTGGAATGCTTAGATATTGTCTTTAGGTGTTTAGGTTGAGACTTAATTGAGTATATTCTCTAATTTCTCTCACATGGTGATAGTCATTTAACAGTTCAACCCAGTGAGGTGCCAGGCACAATGCTAGAAGATGTAGATATTAAGATGAATTAAACACAAGCTCAGCCTCAAGGCTTCTCATCCTAGCATAGGGAACTGTTTAGGTGCTCTAATAAAAGTGTAATAGCTATGTTGGCAGGACAAGTTTCACAAAATGCCACATTTGAATTCCTTTGACTTTGAAGGATGAATTAGTAGTTTTCAGGCAGGAGCAAAGGCGTAGCATCATTAAAACACTTGGTAGGGACTTCCCTGGTAGCGCAGTGGTTAAGAATCTACCTGCCAATGCAGGAGACGCGGGTTCGATCCCTGGTCCGGGAAGATCCCACATGCCGCAGAGCAAGCAAGCCTGTGCGCCACAACTGCTGAGCCCACGTGCCACAAGGACTGAAGCCCGCGCATCTAGAGCCCGTGCTCTGCAACAAGAGAAGCCCACGCACCTCAACGGAGAGTAGCCCCCGCTCACCGCAACCAGAGAAAGCCCACATGCGTAGCAATGAAGACCCAACGCAGCCAAAAGCAAAACGAAACAAAACCAAAAAACACTTGTCATTTTAGGGGATCATTGCCCAGTGCAGCCAAGCATGAAGGGTGTGTGGTGGGATTAACTGGAAAAAGGCCAGAATGTGGACTCCATGATGTGGGCCATGGAAAGTCATGGGACTTTTTAGACAGGGGGAGGAGATGCTTAAGTCTGTACATTTAGAAACTGACTTCCTTCTCCAGGATGGATTGTTGGTGTGGAATAGGGAGACTATTTACTGGTGACTTCATCTTCTGGGAAGAAACTTTTAAACTCTGAATGGACCCTTGAGAACAATTGTTAGTAATATTAGGAAGAGGTTGAGTGTGGAACTTGTCAAGGTTGATTTTAAAACCTTGTCCAGTGGATTTAAGAAGAGTTCTTAACTTCTTTTTATGTCGTTTTGTTACTTGAGCATTAGGGAGGCCAAAACGGTGCAGAATGCTTTAAGTATGGATTAACCTCAATTTAAGAATAAGATGTATTTTTAAATTTTGCAAGTCATTTTGGACTTACAATATATTTCTGTGTATAAATATTGTTACAAGATGAGGTCATCGAATGCCTACAGATGGGAAGGGAGGCAGCTCTGTCACTGTGGAAAGAAACTGAGGCTTGGAATTAGAACTTCTGGGTCCAGGTTCTTGCTTTTGGGGAAGTAACCTCTCAGAGGCCCAGTTTTTCATTTGTAAAATGGGAATAAATACAGGATTGTTGTGAGACTCAAATAAGAGGGCTTGTGAAGGTATTCTGTGAATTAAGTCAAGTACTAGTTATGAAGTACACGCGAGAGGGATTAAATGTAGGGTCAATGGGAAACTGTAGTCCTGGCTGCGGTTGCAGGAGGGTGGCTGGCAGGTTACCAGAGAGGGGCAAGGGGAGAAGCAGCCCACCCTGGCTTCACAGTTCCTGCTCTCCTGCCTTGAGGAGGAGGAAGAGAGAAAGGACAGTGGGTCTCCAACTTTAGCGTGCAGAAGACTCAGCTGAGGAATCTTAGGAAAGCAGATCGCGGGGCTCGGCTTCCCAGCAATCCTAACTGGGTGGGTGGGAGGACTTCTGAGTCACCTGCTGGGGCGAGGCGACCTGGGGGAAGGTAGGAGGCTGGGAGAGTTGGTGAGAGAGGTCTGGGGGATCTGGTGCTGGTTGGAGAGGGAATGGGATCTAGGAACCCTTGAGGACTGAGCAGAACAGCATGGAAGGACCCCCTCCTCCATTTCTTTCCCCATTCCTCCTGCCCTCTTTACTGCTGGAAAGCTCTGCGGGCCAGGCAAGATCGAGGGGGGGAAGCAGGGGGCGTCCCCTTCCCACTTTCCGAGCTGTGGCTGGAAGGAGGGGTGTCAGAGGGAGCAGAGCTGGGGCAGGACCTCGGGAACTCCACTGTGCCGGGGTTCCAGACTGAGAATGGCAGGCTTAGGCAGCGGGCTGCGCGTAGGTGAGGGGTCTAATATGCACTGATCGCTGGGACTCTATTTTAGAAAAAAAACAAAACAAAACTATTATATGCACATGAGTGTGTGTGTGTGTGTGTGTGTGTGTAGCTATCCATCAAAGTATATTCAACTCTGGTTTATTATGTGGACATGGTTTAGGATTATTTAATTTCCCACCTTAATTATATGCATTAATTCAGCAAACATTTGAGTCTGGCTATGTGCTCAGCTTCTTGCTAAGTACTGCTGTAGTAAAATTCAGTGAAACATTGTTTGTACCCTCAGGGAATTACATTCTATTTTGTTTAAACAAGATTCTAATAACAGGAGAAGAATAATTTTCAGTGAAGAAGCAGCTCAAATCGCATAAGGCTGAAAATTGATATAATGTGACATATAATCTTGTACAAAATTTCTTTAATCAGAAAGTGGAAGGAGTGGCCAATTTAGTTTCAGAGTATTGGTAATTTGTGTGCTTCTAGCAAAACTTAAGAGCCTTTCAGAATTCTCAGCCACAGGATTGCAATCTTTTGAATTACGTTACAAAGCAAACCTTCTTTCCTTGAACACCTTTTTCTTATAGAATAGTTTTGGATTTTTTGAAAGTTTTATCTTCTGATTTTTTTTAAAAAATGTTGTATTTACCTCAGTACCTTAGAATGACAAGAAGAGCATATGTGTTAAACTGGAAAAATTGGTTATCAATTTTGTGACACTCCCAGAAGACTATACACAGGATTGATAATCACTGGAATACATATAGAGAAAATCATTTATAATCTTTTCTGTAGGCAAGAAGGCAAGAAAAGCTCTTTAGGGATACTTGAGGAAGTTTTTGTCATTTTATGTCGTTATGCTTAAATTATGCTCACAAGGCAGTATCTGCTTTACTTGCTGGGGCTTTCATTTTCAAATGACATGCATATAATTTATCTCAATTTTGAATAAATTAAAGTATAGCTCTACACTTTTATAAAAAAATAATAGCTTCTATAAAACATACTGCCTTTATCAACAGATGAATTGTAACTTTTTTCTTTTATCTTTAAAATAAATAAAGAGGGAAGGGGAATAAGATACTTAGGGTAAGGAGGCTCTGGCCTTTGTGTCAGCCCCTCCCTCCTCCACAAGAGGCCACACAGCACAGGGATCTTAGGTCGGAATTCCTGCTTCCAACCTCCCTTTCTCTGTTTATCCACTTTGTTTCTTGGGCAAGTTCCTAAAGTTCTCTGGGAATCAACGTGTTATCTGTATACCAGGGAAGGTTGGTACCTAAGACATCGGATGGTTGCAAGGATTTATCGAGTTAGTTCAAGTAAAGCACTTAAAAATGCCTGGCAGGTAATAAGAATTCAAATGTTAGCTGCTTTATTACTATTATTAAATTGAAATGAACAAAGGACTTCAAAACATTGGGCAGATTATGAATCGACCCTGGAAACTATGAAAGAGGGTCATTCAAATGCCAAGAAATCCAAGAATTGTCTAGTGCTGCACGGATTGAATTAAAGGAAGGCACCAAAAGGCACTTTGTATCTTCCATCCTTCTGAGAAGTTGTAGTATTCTGAGGAAGTAGAGAGATGATGATCTTGAGAAATCCTATGTATCGCTGCAGAATTGTGAAGGTCAAAGACTAATTTAAAGGCATAATGTGAAATGCATTTCTGTTAAAGTCAGCAGAATACTGGATGCCCTCTTTTACCAAAATTACTTGGTATTATTCTAGAAGTTTATTATTATTGTCAGATGGGAAGAAGAAACTAATAGTAAAATTATAAAACATGAGCAAAATTATCTTTTTAAAATATTATTTAAAATGGAGAATTGAAGATGATAAACCAAAAAAATAAATAAATAAAAGAATTAATAGTTTAGTAAATGAGCCCAAAAGAAATACATTACTAAATAAATACACTTCAAAAATAAATACATTAACAATATCCAGTAAAGTATAATGAAAACAAAATTTCATGGTTATTAGCAGGAACAAAAAGATGTTAAACTCCCAGGTAAGACTTAATAAGAAATATGAGTTAACTATGTATTACGTATTAGCTCTACTGATAGGATTTTTGTCGACGACAGTTGAAAAGAGAGTTGAATAATTGAAGTTATATATCATGTTTATGGATACTAACATATACATATATATTATAAATATGTAGATTCTTCCCATATTAATTTATGAATGAAATCAAAATTATAAGCTCTAAGGGATTACCAAAGTATAATGTGACAAGTCTTCAGTATAAGGTGGTATTTACATTCTATGATAGAAGAATGATTTATTCAGCAATATGATAGTTAGATCATTGAGAAAATAAAGCCCAGATTATATTATGGTGGTGTGAAGTCTTTAAAGGTAAAAACCAAAAAGGGAGTGGATACTAGATTTGTCAATAAGAAAAAAAAAATCAAAATTTCAAAAGGTCAAAGTACCATGTACAAATAAATGTCAAATGACAAACCTAGTTAAATATTTGTAGTTTCAATGATCTGGAAAGAGTAAATCTTTTTCTTTTGTAACTATTAGTATCTTCTAGGTAAAATGCATTTTTTAATTTTTAAAAATATAAATACTTCTTTAAAAATAAGACAATAAGATCTGAGCTGTTTGTCTTTCATTTCTAAGAGTACTTTATAGTTCATTTCCTTAGTATTTAATCAGAAGCCTGCAATACAGTGAATCTTGTGATACAAGGAAACTGAATAGTATTTTCTGGATTCATTTTAATGTGTTCTTTGTACTTGTACAGAAAGCAAACTATGAGACTGGTTTTATTACTAGCTTGTTTTCTCTTTCTTTTCTATTTTCCTTACCCCCCTCCATCTCCTTCTTCCTTCTTCTTTTGTTTTAAATTTGTTTAAAAAATAGTAAAATGTGGGCTTCCCTGGTGGCACAGTGGTTGAGAGTCCGCCTGCTGATGCAGGGGACATGGATTCATGCCCCGGTCCGGGAAGATCCCACATGCTGGGAAGATCCCACATGCCACGGAGTGGCTAGCCCCGTGAGCCATGGCCGCTGAGCCTGCGCGTCCGCAACAGGAGAGGCCACAACAGTGAGAGGCCCGCGTACCGCAAAAAATAAAAAAAAAGTAAAATGTATTATAGAAATTAAGATATTGCAGCACATATCGAAAGTGATAGTTCCCTCTTTTTGTCCATCCCCAGTCCTGTTCCCTGAGGTCACCATATTTCTTTATTCTGTTGCCTCTCACCATTGGTTCTATTCGCTTTGCAGTTCAGTTTGTGGAACTTTCCATCTGAGGGTTTCTTGTATAGTTGTTGGCAAATAATAGCTCCTCATTTATTTTGTTGAATGAGTGTATGAATGAAAATTGTAGATATATGCTTAATTCTTTTATAATTTAGTCTATTGGTATTTTAAGCAGAGCCCTGGGACTTCTTTTGAAGAGTCCCTATTCTTTGCCCAGTCCCTAAGAGTTCAAGATTTACAGTTCCCAAACTTTACCTTGCTTATCTTTGTAATGCTTTTCTGTAGGGTGAAAACATTTTTTAATGCTAAAGTAATAATTTACGTTTCTTTTTTCTTGCAGCTGCCTTTGCAGCAGTGTTGCACTGGTAAGATTGTTTTTCTCCTATGGTATATTTTATGCAGATGTTTATAGCCTACCAAACTATTTCTCATATATATATGAATAATTTCAGTTTAAGGATGAATGTATATTATTACATGCAGCACACTAGTCTGAAAATGTAGTTTAATTCACAAATCAGAGCCAGAATAATGCAATTTTTTAATAAAAAAGATCTATTATTAAAGAGGTTATATTTGAGACTCTCCTTCCCTTAACATTAATATAGTGTTCATGTTGAGAAGAAGATTCATTCTTTTAATTTTCTGGATAGAAAGAAATATGAATTTCATAAATCAGACATTTCTGAAATGGTAACCCAATGACATTTATAGTTTAATCTATAATTTTATTTTACTTGGCTTAAAACATCATTATTCTGGTTCATTCTAATTTTAAAATCTAATTTGAATTAGCTTTTAAAATTCTTAGAGAGAGAAAGTTTAGTAGAAATGTAAGATATACTGAGTGGAAAAACAAATATGCATACCATTGTGTTTGAGTTTTATCACAAAATGAGTTGCAAATATATAGATTTTTTGTTTTTTGCTTTTAGAGTTTCTTTTAGAATTATACTTAGTATAAGTTTCAACACTGTTGCTTTGTTACTCTTTTGTTTTACAGGAGCCATATCACACACCTCTTTGAAAATGATCGTCATTTTTCTCACCTCTCAACATTGGAAAGGGAGATGGCTTTTCGCACTGAAATGGTTAGTTTTCATGTAATATTTTATTATAGTAGTTTAGTAATCTAAACATTTTAAGCTTTTCATCCTGGAAGTTTTCAAAGATGTTCCAAAGTAGGAAGAGTAGACAACTCCCCCTACCCATTCTCCCAGCTTCAACAACTGAGGACACATACCCATTTTTCTGTCATCTACATCTTCACACACCCATCTCTTTTTAAAGGAAACCTCAGATATCGTTTCATCTGTAAATATTTTTCATATGTGTCTCAAAAGAAAGGACTTTTTTTTGTTAACTACAGTATCATTGTCATACTTGAAAATAATGAAGAGCAATTACTTAATGTCATCAAAGATCAACCAGTGTTTAAATTACCTGGGGGAATGGGCGTTTAATAACCATAATTCCTCTGTAGAGAAGAACTTTCCCACAATACTTATTTGGTTTGTTTCTCTGAGGTACACTTCACAGGAAAGACAGGAAAATGCTTGATTCTTTCTTTTTATTACAACTTTTCAGAAAAATGAGTTGGTTCCCTAGCATCTTCTAGTGGTGACCAATGGAGTTCTGTTGGTACTCCTTTTGGAGTACCATTATGGTCTGATAGATTTTAACATATTTTTTAAACTTACCTGTCTTTAGCTGGTGAGAGCCCTTGCAGTTCTCTCTGTCTCCTTGACATGACCTCACTAGTATTCTGTAGCTTCCTTACTTGCTGGTACTACAAGACATTTCCTCTCCAGACCTGGAATCATCCAGTTTTCCAAGGAGCCCTGATTCCTTTCAGTAGCACATGGTATTTAGAGACCACAATTTTGGTTCTAGAGGTGCTCACTGATAATACTTTATATTAGATTGGCCATTGTGTCTAGGCCTTTTTAGTAAACAGAATTAGGAAACAGTTTTTTAAAAGGAGAAAATAAATTATTGATTTATATTTCTAAATTCAAATTTAGTTTTAGGTGGTTTTTACTTTTTTGATATTAAATTTGTATCTTTTCTGTTAGCTTGAGAATCTTGGTTTCAAATTACTTATACTTGAGGAATAAAAGTATCAAAGATATTATTCAAAATGATTACTGAAAATAATTTAAAACTTTCTTGCAGCTCTTTTTGACTTTAGGATATATTCCATTAGGGGTATACAGTAAAATTACTATTGATATGTCTTAAAGTTGTTTGAAATCCTCTC
Source organism: Aethalodelphis obliquidens (assembly GCF_003676395.1). Lineage (NCBI taxonomy): Eukaryota > Metazoa > Chordata > Mammalia > Artiodactyla > Delphinidae > Aethalodelphis > Aethalodelphis obliquidens. Next base: position 42,102,086 of record NW_020837949.1, read on the forward strand.
CCAACTAGATAAATAATTAATTCTTCTTCTTCTTCTTTTTTTTTTTTTTTTTTGCTATTTAGGCATGTAAAATATTTTGTTTTTAAATTTTAATTATATAAGATATTCACATGGTTCCAAAATCAAACCTACAAGGTAGGTTGTAGTTTCCTGGGGCTCTCATAACAAAGTACAATAAACTAGGTGCCTTAAAAGAGCAGAAGTTTATTCTCTCACGGTTCTGGAGGCTAGAAGTCTGAAATCAAGGTGCTGGCTGCCCCATGTTTTCTCTGAGACTCCTTCCTAGCTTCTCATGGTTCTGGCAATCCTTGGCTTGCATTGGAGGTACAATCACTCCAATCTCTGCCTCTGTCTTCATGCAGTTTTCCGTTATACCTCTGTGTTTAAATTTCCCTGCTGTTATAAGGATATCAGTTATTTTGCATTTGGAGTCCACCTAATCCAGTATTACCTCATTTTATTTTGATTACATTTGCAAGGAGCCTATTCCACATAGGTCACATTCACAGGTTTTAGTGGACATGAAATATTGGGGGACATTATTCAACCTAGTACAGTAGGAAGTATTTAAAAAAACAGTGATATGAGAGCTAAATACCATGGTATCAAGAACCATTCTTTTCCTTTTCTGGGTAGGCAAATCACTTTGATATTTATAAACCTTAAGGTGAGTTTAGAGTTTGATAGCTAATGGTACTGGCTACCAGGGGAGCTCTAGACAAAACTGTATAGCAGATGGAATTGGTTCATCTGTTTTGCCCTATGCTGCCACTTCTGCTCCCTCATAAGGCTTCTAGTACTTGCTTGTTTTTTGTCCCATGTAGTATTCCAACCTTGATATCTTTCATAATTAGCATGTCAAAGTAAAAAATTATTTTCCTCAAAATGGGAGTACTACCACTGTCCCTCTCTTCCACCCTCAGAGCCCTGGTCCTGCAGGGTACTTACCTTATGCTGAGCTGAGAAGAAGGAAAATAGTCTGTAAAACTAGCTGGCATCTGAATGTAACTTACATGTAATACATCAGTGTGTAGCCTTCCTAATATATTTGTATTTTTACATATAACTCTGGAGGAAAGGTGGCTGATAGCACCATTTTGAGGATTCAAATAAGCATTTAGGGGGAAACGTTTTTGGCTGAGGATGATTGCGTTGGTTCATGGTAAACTTAGGTTCCATAGTAAACTCATCCTGTTCGTAAGATAGCCTTTACTAACACTTCAGTTAGTATGGGTTATAGGGGTTTCTTAAATGAAGCGTGCTGTCTGAGTTATATTACTTTTTATTCTTTTTTAAAAATTTTTTTGCGGTACGCGGGCCTCTCACTGTTGTGGCCTCTCCCATTGCGGAGCACAGGCTCCGGACGCGCAGGCTCAGCGGCCATGGCTCATGGGCCCAGCCGCTCCGCGGCATGTGGGATCTTCCCGGACCGGGGCACAAACCCGTGTCCCCTGCATCGGCAGGTGGACTCTCAACCAGTGCGCCACCAGGGAAGCCCTATATTACTTTTTAAATGTTGAAACTATTTTTGAAGCTATTTTGAGATCAATTGTTTCAATTAAGACAAGGTTATACTAAGATATGTAAGTTTTTTGCAACCTGAGCATTTATTAGTGATCAGAAACCTATGAAATTAATTGTAGCTGTTACTTTCTTGATTGCTTTATTTTTCAAAAGCAGTATATTTAAGTTTTTTTTTTTAACCTAATAAGAGGCATAGTGATTATGTCCTTTTAATCATAACATGTGCTTGTTTCAGGGACTGTATTATTCCTACTTTAAGACTATTGTGGAAGCACCCTCATTTTTGGATGGAGTATGGATGATTATGAATGATAAGCTGACTGAATATCCCCTTGTTATTAATACATTAAAAAGGTTCAATCTTTACCCTGAGGTAAGATACTTTTTCAATTGTGATTTTTTTTTTTTTACTTTTTAAAGTATTACTTATATTAAATGCTGATTCTAAATCTAAGATGTAGTTCAGTATATTAAATTTTCTTTTTTTTTTTAAAGAAAACGTGTATCTTTTCTTGGAAAGGAATATGGAAAAAAGATCATTATTAATTTTGGGGGTCTTTAACTGATTTTATGGGAATGATTAGTATGATTGCATGGTTTACAAAGTATGAAAACTGTCTAGATTTGGTATGTTTATAGGGATTATAGCAGAGGAGCGCCATTCCTTGTACATGTCATTTGCCAAATAATGTTTCTTCCTTATCTGGGATTCTTCATTTAATTGAATGCACTTTTCCCCTGTGGGAGTGGAAGAAAGGACCTGAGATAGGAAGGCAGTGATATCAGTAACCTTTGGCCTCTCCTTCACCATCCCTCCTTCATTTGATGCATCCCTAAGCATTCTCCAGGACCAACCTGAGATGTAACTTCCTCAGTGACTCCTCCTTGAGGTTCTCCTGTTAGGCGTACGTCCCCTGGGCTCCCCCTTCTTAGCGTGCTGATGCTTCTAGAAGGCATGCTGCCTGATGCCAGGGCCATGGTCTCTGTGGGATCTCAAGCCCGGGCTCAGTACCAGCACGAAGCAGGGCTTTTGGTCATTTCGCATTGAGTGAGTGGAGTCCAACTTCCAGATCAACTGAGTTAGCCTGATTGATTAGTAAGGCAATAGAGATAGAGGAGATAGAGACCAATAAATAATCACCAAAGTACTTATTGAGTACTTTCTATAACCATGTACACATTTACTTTTACAGCAATGGGATCACACAACACATAACATTTTTTATAAGTGCTTTTTGTCTTTTAAGAATATATATATATATATTTTTTGCGGTACACGGGCCTCTCACTGTTGTGGCCTCTCCCGTTGCGGAGAACAGGCTCCGGACGCGCAGGCTCAGTGGCCATGGCCCACGGGCCCAGCCGCTCCGCGGCATGTGGGATCTTCCCAGACTGGGGCACGAACCCGTGTCCCCTGCATCGGCAGGCGGACTCTCAACCACTGTGCCACCAGGGAAGCCCTGTCTTTTAAGAATATTTAAAACCATCTTCCTAAGTCATCTTTTCTTCAACAGCATCATGTTTTATGGCTGTATATACAATCTACCATTGTTTATTTAGTCCATCTTTTATGAAAACTTGGGTTGTTTTCAACTTTTAAAAGATCTAATGCTGCAATAAGCATCCTTGAAGCGAAATCTTTACATACATTCTTATGTTTTTTTAAACTATGAATATGTTGATGTGGAACTATTTAGTTCAACAGAATATATGCTTTAATGATTTTGGTACATGTTGCCAAAATGCTTTCTAGATAGGTTATATTCCCACTAGCAGTTTTTCTGAAAATGCTTGTTTCCCTGCATCCTTGCTAATTTAATAGGCTGAAAAAAGTTAAGATCACATGAAGTATTTTGTTCATTGCTGTATATATGTGTGTGTATGTATATTTTATTCAATGCTATATCTTAAAATGCATTTTCACTTTTAAAAATAATTGCTTATTCATGCCCTTTGTCTATGTTTTTATTGATATTTTATAAGCGCTCATTTATTATATGCGGGATGTTAATACTATGCTATATGATAAGATATTTTCTCCAGCTTTTTGTTGCCTTTTATTTTGTACAGTATGATGAGAATGTATTTTTTCTGTTCAGAGATATCTGTGAAGCTTTTAGATTTATGGGTTTTAGTCATTCATATGTAAAAAATCTTCATTCTTAATTGTTATAATTATGTTTTTGAGATTTACATTTTTAATTTATCTGGAATTCGTCTGGATGCTCAGCGTTGGGGTAGGGATCTAACGTTATATGTTTTCAAAGTGGTCTTCTGTGTAACCTAACACTTGGATGAGTGGTCCGTCTTCTCCCTGCTTCTTTATTATATCCAGAATTATTATACATATATGCTTGCATCTGCTTTTGGACTTCGTGTTCAGTGTTACCTTAGGTTGAGGTCCTGGAAAAGAGGAGATGTGCACACAGGAAGTGTATAGGGGAAAGCCCTTGGGGGCAACATCTGAAGGGGGATGAAGGAAGTAGGAGGAGGAGGAGGAGAAATGAGCTGTGATGCAGTCACAGCAAAGGCCTCAGCCAATCCCCTGGGAAGCTCTGGAACTGGGATGACCCCGCAGAGTTGTCCTACCTGAGGCAAGGGCCCCTGGCCTTTATACCTCCCCCTGTTGAGTAATTAGACATTGGATGCAGTTGCCCTTGGGAGGGGTATGATCTTCAGTGAATTTACTCTCTTCAGCAGAGGGTAGCTCCCAGAGAGGGACTCAGCTGGGAGCTGTCGGCCACCAACCCTCCCAGCTGCTAGGGGAATGAGTGCCTCAGCCTTGAAGGGGGATCTGGGTGGCACTCCACTGCCTCCACCATGGTTACTTTGATCTGTCTGGCTATTCTTGTGCCAGTATCACACTATTTAATTATGTAAGTAACAAATTTTGTTATCTGTTAGGACATTTTCTTCAGTTATCTCCTTTTTGTCATTTTTCCATATAATGCATCTCAGTAGACACTTGGGATTTTGCTTAGCATTGTGTTATGTTTATGAATTAATTTGAGGAAGAATTCACATCTTGAAAAATTAGATCTATTCAGGAAGACAGATTATCTTTCTGTTTGTTCAACTCTTCCTTTATGTCCCTTAGTCGAGTTTTATAGCTTTTGAAAATTACAGATTTGCATATTTCTTGTTATATTTTATTCTTACCCATGAGAGGCCATGCACTGGTGAAGACTGACCAGTGAAGAATCTACACAGGGGATTGTGAAGGTCCTTTTACTAGATTTAAAGGGACCCAAGTGGATGGTACAGGAAGGGAAAGTTTGATAATTATCAAAATATCTCAAAAATATTCTAGTAAGGAAACTATTGAGGATAATATTTTTTTCTTATGGTGTCTCTCTTTTTTTAAAAAAATTAGGTAGTCTTAGCCAGCTGGTACAGGATTTATATCAAAATAATGGACTTGATTGGTATTCAAACCAAGATATGTTGGACAGTTACCAGAGGAGAAGGACTCAGCCCTATTGAAAGCTGTGAAGGCAAGTTTCTATGATATTGTCCAGTTGTCTGTTGCAGCATAATAAATTTCCTGCAAACTTAGTGGTGTACAGCTTCTGAAAGTAGGGAATTTGGGCAGGGTATAGGATGGTTGGTTGGTTTCCACTATGTCAGAGGACTCTGCTAGACTCAAATGGCTGGGAAGACTGGAATTAACTTGGGGCTACTTCACTTAGAGCCAGAATGTAAGTACCTGCATGGTACTTGTACCTGCAAGGCTGGGCCCAACTGAGACTCAACTGTGACACCTACATGTGCCCTTTTCATGTAACTTGGGCTTTTGTGTAGCATAGTACCTCAGGATAGTTAGGCTTTTCATGTGGTAGCTCAGGGCTCTAAGTTGATACTGCATGACGTCTTCTATATGGCTTCTGCCATGATCTATTGAAGCAGTCACAAGCCCAGCCAGACTCAGAAGCAGGGGCATAGACCCCGTACCTCTACAGGAGGAGTGTCCATGAATTTTCAGCCCTGTTTTGAAACCACAGTAGTTACTACTCTGCTCTCATCTATGTTCCACACTAGTGTCATGTGTTCATATGGGAACCAAGGCAACCATTTAATATATATGGCAACCATTTTCAAAATAAGCACATTTTAATGTAAATTGCCAGACACATAATTTATAGTTAGAGCATATTTTTTCTTTATTTTTAAAGGATTGGGAGATCCTGCTTGCTTTTATGTTGCTGTAATTTTTATTTTAAATGGACTAATGATGGCATTATTCTTCATATATGGCACATATTTAAGGTAAGACTATTCATTTTTCATATGTGTTTATAATATTATATACTAGAATAGTAAGAAAAGTGGGATAATGATTGACTTATAGTTCAGTTTTATAACAATGTCATTTCCAATATATCTATTTGTAGATACAAAATTATTTCCCATTTGAATGATTTTACCATTGGCTTAGCTAGCCACATTTAAAATAATTTTAAAGGTTTAAGTAGAGCAGGATGGGGATATTTGATAAATATTAAATATTCATAGGCATTTGTGCATAAGCAGTATATACTGTTTACATAAAATATAAAGGAAAGAACCACTCATTATCAAATGGTGTTAATGACTATTTTGCTGATGTTAAATAGAAATATATTCTATACAGATATTGAATATCTGACCTCATTTACTTCATAGTTGAGCAACATTTCTAAAACTGAAAGATAGACAAACTTTCTGTGTTTTGTATTTCTGTTTCTTCTTTTTTTTGACCATTCCTTACATTACTTGCTTGAACTATTTTACCTTCAGAGTATCTTTAGAATTTTCTTTTTTACTTCTTACTGATTCTTTGCGGTACAGAAGTATAGCGTATGTATGTGATTTTCAATTTGGGTTAATGAGTGTGAATCTGCTATTATCCTGTTATCTTCTTTGCTTTGGAAGTGTGGCATTCTTAGTTTAGTGCCTCAAAGAGTCTATTGCATCCTAGCTCAGTGTTTGAGTGTATAGCAGTTGCTTGATAAATATTTGTCAAATGAGGAAACTATTAGAAGATCAACTTAAAATATATTTGCATAGAGATTTAAGATACTTAGAGCAAAGTCAGAAATATTAGCATCAAAGAAAGTTCTTTTAATTATGTAATTGGGGGAGACCGAAATGAAAACTCATGATTAAAAGATGATGTGAAAAATTTTGTTTTTGAAACAAGACACACAGAAATAACTTAACCAAAGTATCTGGTCATCAGGAGAGGAGGCTGACTTGAAGGAAAGCAAGGCCAGTGTGCCTTGTCTCATGAGAAGCCAAAGTTAGATGAGTTTGAGGGGATCTATCCATTTTGCTAAGTACTACCCAGCTGTCTTATGGATAGCTTTATTACATTTGGGAAATTAGATTTTAAGTAAGAGAAGTTAAAACATGGAACATGGCATTATTACTAAATTGCTAATCTATAGTTATGCTGTTTTTCAATTGAAAGAATTTCTAAACATTTATTAAAGTAAATATTCAGTATCATTTTCGTATAATGCTTGCTATAACAACTGTTTCAGAGGCTGAAGGCACAATATCTGCCGCAGAGAATATGAGGTTCTAGTTTTGGTTGAGGGATTCTTGGTGGTTTGGGCCCTGGCCTGAGATTTTTTAGTCCGCAGACAGCAGTATGCTCCCTACATGTTCGTTTGTTCAGTCAGCACATAAAGTGCATACCAAGTGGTCTCTTTTTGAGACTGCATGTTTGGGTTCTGAGAGCATGGTGGTGGGGTGAGGTGAGAGATGGCAGTGGTGGTAGGCGTGTGTCAGTAGAAGATAGACAGCAAGGATAAAGTGCTTACAGTTCTGGAGGCAGGAGAAATTTGTTCTGTGTGAGCAGTCGATTTAGCTCCGCCTTGGAGGGTCAGAGCATTTTGGATAGGTGGAGGAGAAAAGAATCCCAGGGGTGAGCAAAGGTGGAAAATCTGGGATATGGAGGGGTTACAAGCAGATCAGTTTTACTGGGACGCAGATGATTGAGGAGGCGTTGTGGAAGATTAAGATTGGGGAAATGAGTTGGGCTGGTTGATGAATGACCTTAATGTCAGGCTGGTTTGAAACCACTTCCAAAGCAAGTGAAGGAAATCAGAAATTTGACCAATAGAGGGACAGGATTCAAGCTGAGCTATGATCTCATGTGACCCTTGACACCCACCTGCCCCCAAAGTCAGCCAGTGACTACTTCAGCACAGAGTCTGTCAAATTGCGGGGCTTTACCTAGGGGATTTTAAAATCAATTTAGTCAGTTAGGCCCAGCAACTTTTTTACATGAAAAAGAACACAAATGTAAAAAATAAAGTATACCATTATAAAATAGGTGTTATTTAGAGAAACTTCTGTTTGTTGCTTATTGTATATATGTGTGTAGATGTACATGTGCTGAGTTGTGGTGTAAGGTCTAATCTCTTATTGTAATTTTAGGATAAAAAAAAAAAAATCCATAGAACATTCACTGCTTAGGGTAGCAGGAGGGAGTGACTTTACCGTAAGAGGATTTGGGTCTTGCCAGCTAGCTGTCTCTGGTTCTTCTCCCAGCTCTGAGGGCTGCATCCTGTTTCAGCTTCACCCACTTTACTGCTTTGTGCCCCAGCTGGCTCCTTTGATGTTGTCCGACTCTTGTACCTGGTGGTTTACCCTCTGGAGCTGTGCTTGGATATAGAGACCCCACTAGTGTCACACATTTTCTTTTCCCTAAATAATGTCTTCAGTCCTGTCCAAACACATCCGAAACTCCAGGATCGTCCACCCATCCCCAAATGACACCCAGTTCTTGTGCATTGTGGAGCCACTTGTATTCTCTTGACTGTTGCACTGCACCCTGGGGGCCCAGGTGTGTAAATTATACTCCAGTAGTGACCCTGGTTTATAACATGTTGAATCAAGTCTTCTGTCACTTTTTCTATCAGTTTTTTTCATTGCATTTTTAAGTGTTCTTGACATGAGTATTTTTAGAGGTGTCCAATGAGAGGTAGTTCTTAATGTTTTCTTCCTTGATTGTTATGTCTGTCACCCTTCTAATTTTATAAAGTGGGATAAAGCTGCAGGCTTCTTAACGTGTAGGTTAAGAATAAAGAGGAGGATATCTTCAATTGAGTTTAGAATCTTTTTTATAAATTGTGTTTCTATTGAGAAATAAAAGTTGATATTTGTTTAGCAGATTAGAAATTTATAGGCAGATTGAGTATGACATTTTAAAATCCAGAAGTATATTTGTTTTTAAACTAAATACACACACACACACACACACACACACACACACACACACACACACACACGGGTTTTCTGAAGTCAAATAAGCCAGTTTATTTCACCGGAAATGGAAGTAGAAGGGAAAATAGAAAACATAGCCAAATGGGAAATGGGGCTGGGCTGCCAACCTCTGACTTAAGGAGATGAAGTAAGATGTTTTTGCAAACACAACCTATTTCTGATGTACCTTCTTGTCTGGAATTCTCAGGATTTTGGTATTTCTTTAAAACACCTATTGTTGATTGTTTTCTAAAAGCTGTGTTGTGAAGACATAGTTACAGTTATTTATTTCATAAGATGCCCTGGTATTTCTCAGCCACAGACTGACAGTTTCTGGAGGCCAGTTTCTCAAGACCCCGCGTGTGCAAGTCTCTGTTCTGCCAGGGGGAGGGAACGTAGGAGAGTAGTTAGTAGGCTGTTACGAAAGTCCCCATTGCTGCTTTTGAGGGGAATTCAATACATTCCTGAGGAGTGGAATCTCTTATTGATAAATGCAAGCTTTTCTTGTTGGACCTGAAGGGCAGATATCATGCAAGTAATATTAATCCTTTCGTTCTTTGTCATTCAGTTTGATTTTAATATTATTCTGGAGTGTGGGATGCTTCTTCACTAGTCCACTGTGCATTGTTAAGAGTAGATTGGATGGTATGTATAGCTATTAATATTTACCCTGAAGCAGTGGTGTGCTGGTAAATGTTTAATAGCCAACTCTCGGGAAAAAATATACATATACCTAAAATTTATTATAAATTTTATTGATACAAAAGATGTGTACAAATAATAACAGAGTTTCTAAACAGGATTTTTTAGTTCTTTTTGGAAATAGCTCACCAGAAATACTCTGACTAGCTCAAATAAAAGAAGGAGTGTGGTACTGGGATACAGAGGTCTTGTGGTATTAGGGACAGGAAACAAAGTATTTGGGCCTCATGAAAACTGAAAGTGGGAATTTGAAAGCCCTTTTAACCAAGGAGGCCTGTCCTCTCCATATCAACTCTCTCTCCTTCCCTCCTCCTACTCCACGTGTTTCTTGTCTCTATTACTTCTGATAGAGGTGTCTGTCAGAAGTATGTTTATTTCCCCAGTTAGTTGGTTTCGTCCTTTTGCCTTGCTTTGAAATTCAAAGGAAGTCAAAACAAACTTTGTTTTTTGAGGGTGAATATTTCTATTAGTGGAAAATTAATTTAGGACAGAATTAGTCCTGAAAAAGGGATGTCCATTTGAAGATGTGTTTTTGTTTTAAGGCTCATCCCCCTGTTGCTGTTACAGAGTTCATCCCTACTTGCTACCACGTAGTTATTCTTTTTTTTTTTTTTTTCGGTATGTGACCCTCTCACTGTTGTGGCCTCTCCCATTGCGGAGCACAGGCTCCGGACACCCAGGCTCAGCGGCCATGGCTCACGGGCCGAGCCGCTCTGCGGCATGTGGGATCTTTCCAGACCGGGGCACGAACCTGTGTCCCCTGCATCGGCAGGCGGAGTCTCAACCACTGCGCCACCAGGGAAGCCCACGTAGTTATTCTTTATTTGTTATTCTTTATTTGTCACCATCCTTCAGTCTGTCTTTCTTGGTTCCTTCCCTTCTGCCAAGGAATATGTACATCTCTTACCTTTCCCTCTCAAAGGACAAAATTGAAGCAAGATTTTTTAATTGGTCTACCCATTGGGTATCCTTGTCACCCACAATCTAATCTTTAAAACTCCTGTTCCTTTCTCTACTGCAGTCTGGTCTCACCAGTGGTGAGGGTGTGGTCCCATCCACCTGTACCACCTGCCCCTTTTACAGTGATTACCTGGCAGCCAGCCAAGCCATTCTTTTGTTTGGTTTTAATCTAAGGATGGTAAAATAATGCATAAAACCACTCAAGGTTTTCACGGAGAAGTGCTGTGAACAGCCTATAGGGACTCTGTTCCTGTCTTTTTGTGCTTAATTTTCTCTTTAGTTTCTCACTGATTATGGCCATCTTTAGAATTTCTACACCTCTCATAAAAACTGTAGCTGAAGGATGGACAAAAATTCCTTTCCCACAATTCTTTTTTAAAAATTAATTAATTAATTAATTAATGGCTGCGTTGGGTCTTCGTTGCTGCAAGCGGGCTTTCTCTAGTTGTGGTGAGTAGGGGCTACTCTTTGTTGTGGTGTGCAGGCTTCTCATTGCGGTGGCTTCTCTTGTTGTGGAGCACGGGCTCTAGGCATGTGGGCTTCAGTAGTTGTGGCACGTGGGCTCAGTAGTTGTGGCTCATGGGCTTAGTTGCTCCATGGCATGTGGGATCTTCCCGGACCAGGGCTCGAACCCATGTCCCCTGCATTGGCAGGTGGATTCTTAACCACTGTACCACCAGGAAAGTCCCTCCCACAATTCTTAAGGCGAGAAATAGAGGAGAATCATTAAAGCACCTAAGTTTGAGTATGATTTTTAGATCTTGTAATAGAATCTTTGAGCCCTTTTCCATTCACTGTTCTACTGCAGGGTGCCCAGAGAATACCCCTTTTTGATTTTTAGGCTCTTTCAGCATGTAGCTCTCTGTTCTAGATCATCTGAGCAGATCTTCTTTAGAAATCATTGAGCATTGAGTAGAGTTGATGACTCTGAGTCCACTTATACGGTCTGGTAACTCTCCAGGCCCTGCTGCCTACTTGCACACTTGTTTGTTGTCCTCCATGGAAAATACTTTTACTGAACTTTACTTTTAGGGTCTTAAAAGAAACAACTATATGAAATTCCTTACTTTATGTTTCGTGCATCTCTGTGGTTTGAGTACATTACCTACTGTAGTACCCACTATCCTCTCTTAGGAAACTTTTTTATGTGTGAAATGTGTCCTCCCTGTGGAATTGTATAAAATATTTACATATATTTTTAAACAATAGTAAAGTGAACACCTGTGTGCCCATCACTCAAATTAAGAAATATCATTATTGGAAGCTTTCATTCACTTAAAATTCCTCCTTAATGCATTTTCTTCCCTTCTCCCAGGCCTCAGAGGAAATGGCATCCTAACTTTTGGTCTAAGTTTTTCCTTGCTTTTCTTTATAACTTTACCACCTATGTATATATTCTTAAATATGGTATATTGTTTAGTTTTGAAAAATTGTGGACATTGTTTTTTTAGTTTGACACGTGTAAGTTTACTCTTTTTAATATTACTATTTTTTAGGATCCTATTTTGCTGTTTTTAGTACTCATATATGTGATTTTGTGATCCATTAATTTTTCTTAGAATAATTTTGTTGACACATTACAAATTGAAATGAAAGGTAGCAGGCTGTGTGTGGCATTTCAGTTTCCCTGAATGTGTATTTCTTTGATTGCACATCTCTCCCCAATTCATCCTCCTCCCTATAGAAGTGTGCCCCATAGTTTGGGATGGTCTGACGATTTGTGATGTTTCAGTTTGTTTTTTGAAGTTTCTGTTCTAATGGTTTTTCAAGCCAAAATTAATAAAATATACTATTTTATTTCCTTTAGTGATGAATAAGAACATCTGTTTTAATGTTGTCTGGAAGATTTTTATGATTGTTTTACTCATAGCTCTTTGTCTGACAAATATCAACAGGTCCCCAAATAAGTTTATTGAACTACTTTTTTAATTATATTCTACAGCTGGGTAAGAGACTTATTAGTGTGTTTTTAAAGTTAATTGTCATTATTTTGTGTGTACGTACATGACCTTGGCTTATTGGCTTTTTGTGATAAAATGCAGCAGCAGTTTCTTACCCCGTCTGTCTCCATAACCCATCCATTCCTTTGTCCAGAGAAACCACTTGCACATCTTTGAAATCTCAGCAATTCTACCATGGAAACCAGTAGCCCATACTTAGGTTCTTATAACCATGTAAATATTGCTCACTGCTGAGTCACGTAGGGTAATTAATTGTTTACATGGTAACAGTTTCTTTCCTGTAGTTAGTAATTGCCTATTATTTTGTTTTCCTTTGGTTTCTGTATACTGATTAATTCTGAACCACAACTAAACTGTAAAATGCTTAATTTATATGTTGCCAAATGTATAAAATTCACCGTTTCAGTTCTCCCCCCCGCTAGTCCCTGGGGCCTCCCTCTTAGAGTCCTGTCTTCTGGTTCCACACTAGGCCGATCACTCTCTAGGCTTGCATGTTGGAACTTTATATTTTACTTTTTCACTTGATTTGACTGATTTTAGTATTTTATTTTCCTCAGACTTTGTTCCACTGTCTTCTAAGAATTCAATTTGGCTTTTCAAAATTTAGTTCTGTTTTGCCATCAGTTCCTTTTGTACGTGGCTTTTTTTTCCCTCTGGCAGCTTTTGGGTTCTTCTTTTTCATGTCTTAAATAAAGGTCATGATGTGGTAGGTTTCGTTTCATCCTTTTCATTGGATACCCTGTGGGTTCTGTTCATTTGGACATGTGTATTCTTCTGTTCTGGGGAAAATTTTCTAGTATTATTCCTTGGATGACTTTCTCTTCTCCATTGTCTCTGTTTTTCTCAAAATCCTATTGTTTGGATATGGAACTCTTGGATTGAAATCTAATTTCTAGTTTTTTCCCTCCCTTATTTTATCTGTTATACTTTATTGTACTTTCTATGAGGTTTCCAACTCTCCTAAAGAGTTTGAGCTTGAAGTTTTCTTCTGCTTCTTGCATTGTCTCTTGACTGCAGGTCCCCCTTCAATTTGTATTTGTTTCTGTTTTTCACGCTGAAAGCTTCCTCACAACCTGGTGATCCTTAGCTTGACATTTATTTTTAAGAACGAGGTAGCTTGTAAAAGCCCGTTGGAAGGGTGTAAGGTGGATGGGACTTACTGACTAGTGGCTTTTATTATAGAATGAACAGGTCGGGATCATCTTGTAGCTTCTTCATTTACCAGCCTCAGAAGCCTCTATACGGAGAGTGGAGGCACATTGGATTCTTAATCACTTCAGTGCAGAAGTGACACCAGGTACCAGTGACAATTGCCCACCCCCACCTCTTGTGGACACTTATGTGTGAGGGCTCAAGTCCACTCACAAAGGCAGGAAGCAGTATTCCCCGTCTCTCTTTTCCATTCCCTTTATTGCATTAAGGGAGCTTTTTGAGGAGAACTTTTAAATGATTTTCTTTATGAAGGTCTCTGCATTCAATGTTTGCTGCTCAGTACCTATGTGACCACTCGGATCTGTCCCTGACTCTCCTTCTCCTTTGAATATTTACCTTTCTCTACGTGTTTCTGCTAAGTTCTTTACTGCTTCTCAGCTTTTGTGAGAAAAGCCTGGCCACTCTTTTGTAGACATAGCTACTCATCAGAAAATGCGTTCCACATGAGGAACCAACCACTCACAGAGTACAAAGAAAATCCAATTCTGGTTTTCTGTTTTTCTCTATTATCTTTGGCCATTGGAGGTTCATAGTGGCTTCTTTGATACCAGAATTTTTTTTAGAACTACTTTATTTATAGATAGGTTCCAGAAGCCTTGAGGGACTGGAAGATTAGTCTGTATGTCAAAACCTCCTTTTAATTTTGCTTAATAACCCCCTTTCTAACCTGAAGTGAATAGTCATAATTAATATAACCAGTTTTCCAACACTGTCTTCTCATGATCCAACCCAAGTCACCTATGAAGTGACTCAGTGTTTTTTTTTAGGCTCTGTGGCAGAATAGACTAACTTTTTACATCAATTTCTTACTCCTTCCCCGCCCTCCACCTGTTTTAAGGAGAAGTTGAATTTCTTATTCTGTATGCTAATTTCACTTGCATTGTTTTATTTGACATTTTTTTGTTCTTCATTAATAAATCAAGCATTTACTGTTTATGCAGGCTGGATTTTTGGTTAAAAACGTGTCTTAAGTAGGCTGTGAATTGAACCAGCTCAAACTTTTCCAGCTCCATGGTTTTTTTTGGTTTTTTGAATGTTCTATTAACTTGGCCTGCTAGCACATCTTTAATCATTTGGTCTAACAGTTGTATATGAATATTTAAAAGATGTGTATTTCTCTTCAGCATGCTTAAATTGATGAAAGTTATTGGTTAAAAATATTGGTGTCTTTTCTACAAAATCTGCCCCCTTTTATGTCATTATCTCAGCAAATGACATTTTTTTTTTAATTTAAAATTTTTGGCTGCGTCGGGTCTTTGTTGCTGTGCGCTGGCTTTCTCTAGTTGCGCAGGCTGGGGCTACTCTTGGTTGCAGTGCGTGGGCTTCTCATTGCGGTGGCTTCTCTTGTGGTGGAGCATGGGCTCTAGGCACACAGGCTTCAGTAGTTGTGGCGTGTGGGCTCAGTAGTTGTGGCTTGGGGGCTCTAGAGCACAGACTCAGTATTTGTGACACACGGGCTTAGTTGCTCCGCGGCAGGTGGGATCTTCCCGGACCATGGATTGAATTCGTGTCCCCTGCACTGGCAGGCGGATTCTTAACCACTGCACCACCAGGGAAGTCCCTCAGCAAATGACACTTGACCACACTGTTTGTTGTCCAGGTCTAACCCTGGGAAGATATCCATGACTATCCCCTTTAGTTACCTCTGAAATCCAAGTAGTCACAAAATCCCATTGGTTTCTTCCTTCAGAATATCTCTGGCGTCCTTGCACTTCTTTATTTGTACCCTATCATTTTGCCTCCCTGGGACACCCTGGCATTCTCTGTCTCTCTGGTACATCCCAGCATCTCTCTTACTAGGATACCATGGTATTCTCTCTCCCTAGGACTGCCTCAGCTCTGCCATCAGTCCAGTCCCCCACAGGGCTATTTGTACACTGTGGGACTGTGACAAGGACAGTGCAACAGGAGCACAAGTTTTGGGGAAGAAGGAAGAATAGTGAAAGGGGTCTGGAAGCGTATGCAGGACCAGATCCCACATGGCATTTTAGACGTGTTTAGGGGTTTGAATTTCCTCCTGAGAACAATGGGATGCCAACGAAGGACTGAGTGGATAGTGTTAGTGTGATCGTATTAATTTATTTTTAATGATGGCATGATGTAGAGAATACACTGTAGGAGGAGTGAGCCTGGATATAGTGAAGGTGTACAGGAAGGTGCTGCCATTGTCCATGTGGAAGGGGATGGTGGCCTGAGCTAGTATAGTGGGGGTTGGATGGAGAGAAGCGGACAGACTCCATGATATTTGGGAGGCAGAGTTCATGAGGCTTTGTGATTGAGTTGTTCTTTTTAAAATAATTTTAGGACAGCACAGGTTTGCACGTTGGTGTAATTTTCTCCAGTGGTGCTCAACAGAGGGTTAAGAAGCTAGGAGTGCCTGTGAGGAAGGAGAAAGCTGTGAATAGTGGGGAATGAGCTGGAGTGTTGGGAGATAACAGCCCTGAGGAGGGCAAGTGAAGAAATGAGCTGAGATGAGCAGGGTTTAATGAAGGGCTCAGGAGCAGTGTCTGGAAGTGACAATAGAGGTGGCTGCTGGCCTCACCTCCAGGTCAAAAGCCAATACAGGAGCATGACAGGGTGACTCTCACAGCAAGGTGAGGTTTCAAGGCAGGAGAAGGAAGCATCTGGGTAGAGGCTGAGGCTGATGAGGAAAGAAGTTTTTCACCATGGAATGGAGGTCCCAGTAGCAATGACGTGAGATGTTGTATGTTTGACCACAAGATTCCCCCAAAATGAATGCCAACAGTCTTCTGATTGAATAGTTTTTATGTTTTCACTTACTCTTCAGATACCTTTTGAATCTCTGCCCTAGGAGAGGCTCAGTATTAGGCACTCCAACAGCTGCAGTGATGTATCGAAAGTTCACAATCTAGTAAATAAAATATTATTTTTCTTGGCCCTGGCAGACAAAGAGTTAATTTAAAGGCATTAATGATTTGCTTATAACAGACTGGCAGGACCAAGCTGAGAACTTTTCTCAGCCTTCCTGATTCTCATTCTTTCTCTCACCTTTACTTTCTCTTTCCTTAATGCTCCAAAGTATCCCTGCCTCTAAGTTTAAGGGAAGATGCTCAGCTCTCAACCAGGCCTGGTGGGCTAGCAGGTGCTGAGGATTACATCTCAAACTTGAGACTGGAAATCCTCTTAATTGATTTCTTTCCAAAATATTCTCTCATATGCTGTTTCTTAAGCATTTATACAACAAGAAAACTCACTCCAAGGGTAATTTAATATCATTTTGAATTACTACTTTCATTTTCTCTTTGAACTTTGCGTGTTTCATCATTCTTTGGTAAATAGAGGTAGAAACCTCTGAGATTAACACAGCCTACCAAAATGTGATGATTGGTTTGAATCTGCTTCACTGAAAAGTTTGGGAAAGAAGAGAATTATAAAATTATTAAACGTTAGAACTGAAAAGTGTTTTTAAGATCTTTTACATTCTCACCCCCTTATTTTATATCTAAGGAAATCAAGGCTCAAAAGATTAATGGGATGTATGAGTAAATGTGGCAATTGTTTGCCAAGCTCAGAATCCTTTCAAATTTGCACAGTAGGAACTTTCATATTTTCTCACAGGTGGTAGTTGGTAATATTGCAGAAGAAACTTTTTTTTTAACCACTAGGGAATGCTGAAATATCAACTGTAATGGAAAAAAAAAATCAATTTTAAGTATTCTGATTACTACATCTTTTCTGTTTAGCAAAATAAAATGACCTGTGTGATAGTCATTAAGGATCGGAGGGTAGGAAGGTAAATGCTGGGAACACTACTTTGGATTTATTGCAAGTCATATCATTTCCTAGTGATTGTAACTTAGAACATTCCTCGTATATAAGCAAAGTTTATTCTCTCCTCCTGGCTATGCAGGGCCTGAATATACCAGAAAGTCTGCCTCCCTGCTTTATTAGTTAAGCAAAGGTGTCTACATAATCATGGAAGATGCTGCGCCATAACCTATAGTATATTAGAACACTATATAATTTTGAGGTAAGGAAGACCTTCACAGACAAGACAGGAAATGCAGAAGAAATAAATTAAAATATTGACATTTTACTATGAAATTAACTACATAAAATTAAAATTTTTTTCTGACAATACACTGTAAATTATATCAGAAGATACTGTCACACATGACAGTAAAAAAATTTGTATCCCTAATCTTTAAATAGGGAAACAGAGAATCCAATAGGAAAACAGACAAGAATGTGAATATACAATTCACAGAAGAGTAAATGAAGAAAACAGAACAAAACAGCCCACTAAAATGATGCTTTGTTGTAAAGCAACTGTACTCCAATAAAAATTAATAAAAAAATTTTTAAAAAAGTAAAATGATGCCTTGTACAAATAGGCAGGAAGAACAAATCAAAATAACAGTGAGAAAAACATTTTCACCCTTCCTATGGGCAAAATGTAAAAGGATCTGGGCATATTGGGTGCTGTGTTATAGAGATACGGACCCCGCATACATTGGTGAGGGTGTGGACTGGAATGGCTTCTCTGGAAAGTTCACGTTCTTTGACTTGGCAGTCTCACACGTCTATTCAATAGAAATAAAGGCACCATTTTTTTTTTACATGTACAGCGATGTTATTTTAACATTTTAAAAACTATAGTAAGGAATTGAAAAACATTCGTATGACCAATAACAGGAAAAGGGCTGAAAAAATTGCAGTGTGTTTGTACTGTGCAATATTTGACATCTATTAAAATAAAAAGAATGCCTTGGGGCTTCCCTGGTGGCGCAGTGGTTGAGAGTCCGCCTGCCGATGCAGGGGACACGGGTTCGTGCCCCGGTCCGGGAAGATCCCACATGCCGGGGAGTGGCTGGGCCCGTGAGCCATGGCCGCTGAGCCTGCACGTCCAGAGCCTGTGCTCCACAACAGGAGAGACCACAACAGTGAGAGGCCCGCATACCGCAAAAAAAAAAAAAAAAAAAAAAGATGGCTCTACAGTCCTTCTGTTTTCCCTCCTTACCTCTCTCCTTAAATGCAAGTGGTATTTCAGACATCCCCTTCCCCCCTTTCCTCAAGCCTTTAGCCCTGCTACCTGTTCTCTTGAGCAGCAAGTGACTCTGTGCCCTGACTCTAGGGAAAATGGCAACTCTGTAAACTCCTTGCCACTAAACATGCAAACTTCACCTTCCTCTTGGCTGACTGGCCCCATGTGCTGGGGATCCCAGCCCTTCCTTTCTCCTTCTGGGGGTGATGCAGAAGGTGTATGTTCTTGCTACATGGATTATCCCTGCCATCTCATGTATCTCTTCTGTGTTTCCTCATTCATACATCCTGAAGAATAAATATAATGGCCTAGAATACCTATGTCTGATTCTTTGTTACTTCTCTGTGTTATATACGTATTTGCTGGATGGATAGAAAGAAAGAAAGAAGGATATTTGGGTAAAATAACAAGAAAGCAGCATGAGCTAAAGAGAGTAAAAAGACCTCAATAGTAGAGATGAAAGAAACGATGGAACAAACCTAAAAACAGCCTTACTTTCACCTGCCCAAATGCTTCTGGCCAGGGGCTGAGGAGAATGGGGATGTTTTCACTCTTACGTGATCAAATGAAGGTTTAACTGTTAGGACTGCCAAACTATACCACTGTGGTTTCTTAGCTAGAGTTATATGCCAGATTTTCATATTTTGATATTTGTGTTGTATTTCCCAATTTTTGGAAAACAAATGAACGATAAAACTTTATCTGTAAACTAGGTTTCCCAAGCATGTATAAAAGTAGCTTGCGTTTGGGAAATACTGAATTAATTAAATCTTTAATGTGCTAACATGCTTTGTGAATTTCCAAGAGCAGGAGACAGTGTGGTGATTTCCAGCTTTATGACCATTAAGCACTTTTCTGTACTTGCTCCCATCCCCTCTTCTGAATATATATTATATGCCAAGAAAAATACTTTGAGAAATGCTGAGGGACACAAATTAATATGTGTACTAAAGGATAAAAAAAAAAAGAAGAGAAAGACAGGTCAGGTTGCATGACGCACAGTAACATGACTATTAAGAATTTTTTATTTCTTGTCAGTTTGTGTTTTTCTGTACATTTTGAAGATGGAAAATGATTTTTTTTAAAATAAAACTTGTTTTGGCTAATGATACCTTAGAGGAAATAAGCTGTTTTGTAAATAAGTATAGTTGAGTTCTAGTGTGGCTAAAACTTCTTGTAGTACTGGCAGATTATCATGCTCTGTTATTTCAAGGTTTTATTAAGATTGACCTGCTTTCTGTTATTCAAGTTACATTTTCTTATTCTCTTTTCCAGCGGCAGTCGATTAGGAGGCCTGGTTACAGTGTTGTGCTTCTTTTTCAATCATGGAGAGGTAGGTAGTCAACAAATATTTTCAAAATCTTTAGGGAATTTTACTTCTAGAAATATGAGTTTCTTCTTTAGGTAGTCAGTCAAGTATTTTTTAAAATTTTAGGAGATTTTACTAATAGAAATATAAATTTCTTCCTTAATTTCTTTAAATGTAATCTATAGTAGCATTCTTTAAATGTTTGATCTTATTTTGATTCATTTTTTTAAACACTAGCACTTATCTTTAGCTAACTTTTCATGACCATTATCTTTTATGTGATACATCTCTTAGTGGCCTGAAGAAATAGTGGGTCTGTGTTAATTCTATATATAATTTAACACTGTGTTCTAACTATGACGCAAATAGGCTAGCCATGTATCCATTAACTTCCTGTGTCGGGGTAACTTTTCGATGTAGGAGCTATAGTGTATGTTTCTAGTTTAATGCATTTCAATTCAACTTTGATATATTTTTGAGTATCCTTTGCAGAATATTTTATTGTATCTATAAATTTTCACGTATCCAAGGGCTTTCCAAAGAGAACAGCATTGTAAAAAGCATAGACTCTGGATCCAGGTTACCTGTGTTCAAATCCTGGCTCTGCCATTTAGTGACTGAGTGACCTAGGCAAGCCATTTAATCTCACCTTAGTTTCCTCTTTGTAAACGGGCATAATGATGTTATCCATTTCATGGGATTATTGGGGAGATTAAATGAATTCATATGCGTAATGTGCCTAGAACAATGTTTGACACACAGTTAACTGCTAAATAATTTAGTTTGTGTAATTGTTTATATTATCATTAGTAACTTATTTTAGATTAAATTTTAATATAAATTCAAGATGCCAGTGAAATCCTTCCAGGAAATTAATTATAGTTGTAAATGAATTTCTAGTAATATATCTCTGTCCAGTTTTCTTTCATGGTAAGTTTTGTATGAAGGGAAAGAAAAGAAAGGTCAGGTTGCTTTGTGTGAAGTAACTCATTCCTTTTATGTGTTTCTACACTAAGTGTCTACAGCATTTGAATATGCACATGTTACAAAGCTCTAAGAGTAGTCATGCAAAAACTTAACTGTAGACTTAAGGTTGAATTTTATATTATTCAGTGGATTACTGATGGAAATTGAACTAACACATGCTTAGTATTTAGAATCACAGAAACTTAAAGCTTTATGGATTAGAGCATTTGACAAATGATTGCAATATGACATCAATTACTTGATTTGATCTGAATTTTGAGCAAAGAAAAAAAGAATTATTTGGCTCTTTTTGACTGTGGATGCTGCTCAGTGCTGTCGTTGGACCATAAACCTTTTGGAAGCACAGATCTGTGAGAATGACCTAAGAAATAGGTAATAACTGCTTAGCAATGGAAGAAAGGAACATTGAGGGTTCACAATGAGATGTTGAGAGGAAAGGGACTGTTGTAAATTTTGAAGCCAAGGCACAGTTTTAAATACTACTGTCTTTAAGCAGAAATATTCTCAGTGTAAATTAGAGGTTATTAATTCCTGATCTTACATTTTTCTAATAATTTTGATACTCATGTAGCATGAACATCATTCTTGACAAAGTCTTTTCAGTTTTTAACAATGAAATTCAGACAATTCAGTTCATTTTTCAGGTTGAGAGGTTTTTTTTTGATACTTTTTAGCTACTTGGTACACTGAAACATGCTTAGGGAACACATTCCACTTAGGAAAAGGTAAACTAAATGAGATTAGAATTAGAATTGTGGTTTTACTGAATTAGTCAAGTAGATAATTGTATTTTTATCAGTAACTATAGCTTTAGAGTAGAAAAGTAACCATTTTGAGTAATGACATTAAAATTTAGAACATAAACTGCAGTTTTGGGTAAAATAATCTTGAGAACTCAAGTAACTAAAATCTATTTTATTATAATTTTATATTTATTTTGGTTTTCAGATTGTACAATTTTCAGACCCTTGTTTTCTTCTGATTTTTAAAAATGTTGCCTAAAGTACATAGTTTTTATAAGGGGGGAAGCATCTACTCTGATAGTACCTATTAATGCATTTAGTGAACTTTTCCGGAGAGTCAGTGTTTGCTTCACGGGAATTTCTAGCCAGTTTCTAATTGGTACCCTTCTTTCTTAGAAGAGTTATTTAAATCATGTGAGTGAGTGGTTTATGTGCCAAAAAACAGTTGTGAATTGTTACCTGCTTTTTTCTATTTCCATTATTTAGTTTGCTCTGTACTTGAGTCTAAGATAGTGTAAGATGTACTTTTTAAAATATTTTTTTCTCAGATGATTTTACAAGGGAAAATATTTGCTTTAATAAAAGAACTGCAAATTATGTAGTGTAAATGATTAATCAAATTATTTAAAACAAATTTAAAACCTTCAAATCTAAAAAGTGTGAAAACACAGTAAAGGAGCTATTAATTGCTCATAGTAATTATCAATAATATTGAGGTTATATATTTCATAATAAAAATTATGCAGATGTTTTCACTTACCAAGCTTTTTAATTAAATGTTGATTCTGTCCCTATTGAGAATTATTGCTAAGATGAAAGCTAACAATTTTGCTTAGCTTTTAAAGCATTTAGATGGGTACATTAAAAAAAAAACTAGATGCAATATTTTTCTGCAATTTTTTTTTTTTTTTTGTGGTACGTGGGCCTCTCACTGTTGTGGCCTCTCCCGTTGTGGAGCACAGGCTCCGGACGCACGGGCTCAGTGGCCATGGCTCACGGGCCTAGCCGCTCTGCGGCATGTGGGATCTTCCCGGACCGGGGCACGAACCTGTGTCCCCTACATCGGCAGGCGGATTCTCAACCACTGCACCACCAGGGAAGCCCTTTTTCTGCAATTTTTGACTGTTAATTTCTTTTCCTTCCTCCCTCCCTCCCTTGCTTTCCTTTCTAATGATCGTAAGGTTTTGGCCAGGATATTTATTCTGAGTCTTCTGTTTATTCAACTCAATTAAAACAACATATACTGAGGTCCTACTGTATGTCAGGACTTGTAGATGCTGGGGATGTGTCAGTTAGTAAAACAAAGACCCCTGTCCTTGTGGATAATCATGTGAAGGTGGAACAATCCTCTGCT
This sequence comes from Aethalodelphis obliquidens, assembly GCF_003676395.1. Classification (NCBI taxonomy): domain Eukaryota; kingdom Metazoa; phylum Chordata; class Mammalia; order Artiodactyla; family Delphinidae; genus Aethalodelphis; species Aethalodelphis obliquidens. The sequence continues at coordinate 42,125,094 of NW_020837949.1, forward strand.
TAAGGTGGGGGGAATACTGGTTTATTTGGGGAGAAGCAAGGAGGCCATTGTGGAAGAGCAGAGAGTGGAAGGGATAAGGCCAACAGTGAAAGACGGGAGGTGATGTGTGGAAGGAGCCAATTCTGTAGTCTTGTCAGTCATTGTAAAGTTCATTTGGAGCACGTGGAAAGGCCATGGAGGGTTACCTGCAGAAGAGGGACATGATTTAAATATTTTTTACATTAATTTGGACTATAGTGTAAGTGCAAGATGTGTTGTTCAGACTATTGAGTGGTGTGCCTATTTGTGAAACTTACAGTAACTCCAAAAGTCCAAAAACAGAGAGTGTGCTAGTCTTAGCTGGAAATGAATCTGTTGATGTAGATTTGAAAACTAGCTTCTAATGTAGTAGAAAACTAGCCTGCAGTATCTTTCGTGACCTGGCCCTTTCTGCGTCTCACTACTCCAGGGCATTTTCTTTTTGCCTCAGTCCTGCTGTCCTTCCTTCCTCTAGTTCCCAGAAAGGACTGTTCCTTTTCCTTCCTCAGGGCCTTTGCACATGCTGTTTCCTAGCCCTGTATACTTCCCTCCCCCTGTATCTCTTAATCTGTGCCTAGTTAACTCTTAGTCATCTTTAATAACTGGATGTTTTAGTTTGGGTTTCAGTGGTGTTCTTCATTTCTTCCTGCAGATCTGGGTTTTCATCTGGTATCATTTCTCTTTAGTCTAAGAACTTTATTTAGCATTGTGGTGAAGATCTGCTGCCCATAAGTTCTCTTAGCTTTTGCCTTTCTAAAAACATCCTTATTTTGCCTTCATTTTTTTAAAGTATATTTTTGCTGGATAAGAATTCTGGATTGAAAGCTTTATCTTTAAGCACTTTAAGTGTCATTGTTTTGTGTTCTGGCTTCCATTGTTTCATAAGTCATCTGTCACTCTTATTATTGTTGTCCTGAATGTAATGTGTATCTTCTGTGGTGGTTTGAAGCTTTGTTTTTTTTCTTTTTTTTTGGTCATTGTTTTAAAATTTAATTAATTATATTTTTGGCTGTGTTGGGTCTTCGTTGCTGCATGCAGGCTTTCTTTCTCTAGTTGCCGTGAGCAGGGGGCTACTCTTCGTTGTGGTGCACGGGCTTCTTATTGCGGTGGCTTCTCTTGTTGTGGAGCATGGGCTCCAGGTGCACAGGCTTCAGTAGTTGTGGCTCACGGGCTGTACAGTGCAGGCTCAGCAGTTGTGGCTCACAGGCTGAGTTGCTTCACGGCATGTGGGATTTTCCCTGACTAGGGATCGAACCCATGTCCCCTGCATTGGCAGGCATATTCTTAAACAATGCGCCACCAGGGAAGTCCTTAAAGCTTTGTTTTTATATTTGATTTTTATTGGTTTGATGGTGATGAACTTAAATTTGGTCTTTTTTGTATGTATCCTGCTTAAGTTTCACTGAACATCTTTGTTCCGTGGGTTTTTTTTTTTAATTTAAATCAGTTTTTGGAAACCTTTTAGCAAATACCTTTTCTTCAAATATTTTGTCTTCCCCATTCTCTCTCTTATTGTCTTTGAGGATTCTCATTCTATGTATGTTCAACTTTTGATGTTATCCCATAGGTTTTTGATACTCTCTTCATTTTTTTTTAATTTTAATTTTTTCTCTCTTTGTCTCTATTTGGATATATTATTTTGCCATATCCCTGAGTTCATTGGTATTTTATTCTGATATTCAGTCTGCTTTAATGCCCATCCAGTGACTTGTTTATTTTAGATATTATAAATTTCAATTTTAGAATTTCATTGTTTTCCTGAGCTTCCATTTCTCTGTTGAAAATTTTTGTCTGTTTACCCATTCTGTCCATCTTTTCCTGCAAATTTTTAAACCTAATTATTAAGTTTAAATTTAAAGTCCTTGTCTGCTAATTCCAACATTCACATTATCTGTGGATTTAACTAGAATTTACCTTTTGATTGTGGGTTATATTTTTGTATTTTGCATGTCTCATAGATTTGCAAGACATTTTGTATAAAAGAATGATAAAGCCTGAAGTAGATAATTGTTTTTGCTTGTTTTTTTCCCAGAGAGGGATTATCTTTTCCTGTGTCAGGTATGTAGGGTAAGGGCCTGAGCAATTTGATCCCACCATGAGTCTTGCTAAGCTGGGCAGGGCTGTGGTTTTAATTTGTTTTAGTTTACCTCCAGTTTCAAATGAATTAAGGAGATTTCTGCTCTGTGGCTCAATCTCCAGTTTCCCAGATGCTCAGCCCAGGGCATGATCTCTTTGATCTTACCAGCAATTGAATCTGGAGGGGGTGAAGTTTTAGCTTTTTAGTTTCAGTCCATCACTGGATTCGACTTCAGCAAGTTCCTGGAAGCTAAGCACTGTGTGAGACTGTGACTTCTCTCTGCTTCCTCCCTGTTCTTCACTGCTTCTTCACCCCAATCTGAATATCCAATTAACTTAGTACTGTTTGTTGAAAAGACCATTCTTTTTCCACTGAATTGTGGTGGTGCTTTTGTCATTAATCAAGTAACTGTATATTTGTAGATTTGTTTTTAGACTCTCAAATCTGTTCTATTTTTCTATTTATCTTTAAGCCAGTATCACACTATCTTAAATATTGTAACTTTAAAAGTTTGATATCTGGTAGTAAAAAGTCTCCAACTCTGTTCTCCGGTGTTGCTTTAGCTAGTCCAGGTTTTTGTATTTCCGTATAAATTTTAGAATCAGCTTTCCATGATTCCTCCTTCCCCCAGTAGATTTACAACCTGCTAGGACTTTAGTTATGATTGCCTTGATCTCTAGATCAATTTAGGGAGAAGTGACATTCTAAATATATCAGATCTTCCCATCTATAAACATAGGTAATCTTTCATTTATATCAATCTTCTTCAATTTCTTTCAGCAATGTTTTGTGTCTTGCAAATTTTTTATTAGATTAATTCCTAACAAATGTGTGTGTGTGTGTGTGTGTGTGTGTGTGTGTGTGTGTGTGTTTGGGAGGGAGGGGTACTATTCTCTGCCCTTTTGATATGTCCTCAGTGTTCTTTCAACACTTACTTTCTTGCACAAAAAGGTGTTTCAAGATCACCTCGTACTGTCTTGCCCCCAGATGTGGAATCAGCTATTTTCCAAGGAATCTTGGATCCTGTTAGTGGAAAATGGTAACTAGAGACCACAAGTGGGGTGCTTGATGTGCTTATTACTGCTTGGATGTAATGACTTTTAGGTCCTTTTAGCAAAAATCATTAATTCATACTGATTCTTCCAATAATTCTAATCTAGTAATCTAGTAGTATAAACCCTGCCTTCTCCCACTCCATATTTGTATCCCCTCCCTCCCCACAATCTAAATGTATTTACTTACTTGCTTTATTCTGTAATATACACAAAATAGTTTCAGAATTAATACATTACGATTACCAATAACAAACCTACTAAGTAAGGTTTAAGATTTCTTTGCTGTTGTTTTTTTTCCTAAGATTATATTCTACTAAGGGGGTACAGAGTTCAAAAGTAAAACAGCTCAAAATATACATAGATTATTTTTGCTTCTCTGTTATGTTACCATTTAATACAGTTAGAATCATTTGTTTCAGTTTATACTGCCTTTGTATCTTGACAAATACCTTCATACTGTATACAGAATTCTGATTATGTTGATAACCTTGAGAAGTTTAGTTTACAACCACATGGTAAGATGGTAGAGTTGATATTGATAACATCTTGTCAGCTTTTTATATTTTAAATAAGTAAGGAATGGTCAGGTTGCATCATTGCTATAAAGGATAGAGTCATGAAGATGTAATTTATTGCTTATCCAACAAAGCTGACTGATTTCACAGAAGTTCTGTGCAAACTTTATGGTAGGATATGGTGATATCCTAGAAGTTCAGAGATAAAAAAGGTTTTCATAGAACCAGTAGAAATTCTTTATTAAGATGGTAAAGCTTACTAATAACAATTATACATCACTGAAACATTAATTTTTGTGTGAGCCAAAATTGTATTACAGATTCAAATTGTAACTGACTGGTTATTTGGGCAGCATGTCAGTACATGGTATAGAAAGAGACAAACTCCAAGAAAGCTACCTGACTTATTATCAAGGTGCAGTCCCATCAGCCTCACAAAGCCCATGCCAAGCTAAGGGTCTACCTAAACAATGGGACTGCCCTAAGTAACATCAGATGGAAGATGTTCAAACGATAGGTGTTGCACCTAGCGTTATTATGGTTGACATCTGGATAGCTGAATCCTTAAACCTACACCATTCTCAGAAAAAGAGTAGCCAAACCCATGGTGGTCAGAAATCTTTTTTGGAATCGCTTGTAAGTATAGTGTTTACAGCAATATTATAGCTAACATAGCAGTGCAGCAGTCAGAGGTGGGATAATTTGTTTTAAACCCAAACATTATACGAACAAGTTACAATTTATCCTACAAAGGTTAACTGTAGTTAAAACTCTTGAACAAGCCTTAAACATGATCTGTTTGATACTAACTATAACTTACAATTGACTAGTCAGTTCTATTCCTATTTTTAAATTGTGAAGAGAAATCAATTAGATTATGCTAGATCTCTAAGAGTATAAGTAAACTATTTGAAAGTAGAGGTTGAAAAATGAAGCTGTTTATTGCTAAAATTCTTCATTTTTGATTCTTGAGTAGATGATTAAAAAATTCAGCCTTCACCAAGCAGAAAATAGATTAAAAGCCTGTTGTCATCAATATCTAGGCAGTGTTATGTTGCAGTATTATTCAATGCTATGAAGTGTGTGCTGAAAATTATTTAGTGGATGATGACAATTAAAACAGTGTAAGATTTTTTATTGAGTTTACTTTCACAATTAAAGAATTTCTTATTCTTTGTCAGAGTATAGAATACATTTGTGTAACCCTTTTTGAAGCAGTTCACGTGTGTATATTTCCTCCTTTCATTCTTAACATTTGAACCTATAAAGAGAACGATAGATTTTTATTTTCTATTTAAAATTATAGTTAAATAAAAAATATTTATTTGTTGAAATTTAAGGTATGATTAAGACAAATCTGTTTACTATTTTCATATTATATGGTGTCATCTGGAACAGCAATTATGTTAGTACCAGATCTAGTAAAGCACCCTGTGTTATTGGAGAAACAATAAGAAGCACTTTCACATACATATGAATTCATTCACTCTTAACTTTTTAGAAGGAGAAAACCTTGCTTTTTGTTACTAATTTATAATTGAGCCTTCTTATCCTTACTTTACAGAGGATGTAATCGAGTTTTAGCAAACTGAGTTACTCCTGCTATTAAGAGAAATGAATTTCTAAGAGATGACAACATAGTTGTATTTGGTAACAAAATAAATATGGGTGAACAGTCTGTATGAAGAAAGTTTTCAAATTGTGTATTACATAGTTTAAATATTTTCTTATTCATTTTTGCATAGAGATTGGTAGCCTTATAAATTTTATATATCTCTACTGTCAATCATACTGAAATCTCTAGTTAATCTAATAAACTAACAGATTTTTTACTTTGCATTTCAGTAAAAACAAATATACATTTTTAAAGACTTTTTCAATCTTTTCATATTCTCTTGTATGTACAGTTCATTTATAAATAGATATTTATGTTAATTTCATAGAGAATGGTGAGTTTTGGTAAAAAAAGAGGAATAAATTGGCTCAGACTTTCTGTAGCAGCAGAAGAAATATCTAATAGTCTGAGGTAGAGCTAAAATAAAGGAAAGACTTATTGCCACTGTGGTCTTTGTAATACTACATAGTCTCTGAAGTAGCCCTGCTTGACGTGAAAGATATAATTATTTCTTCTAGTGTGACGAGCTTAGTAGTAGTAATATCAAATTGTTTACATTTAATCCGGTGCAGTTTTCTTTAAATTGAAAGATGGACTTATTAATATATTTAGTATATATGCAGAAACATGATGGAGTCTCATACTGGGATACTACATTATTTAATTAAGTCTAAAGTAAGCTTTTCAGAAAGGTTGATACTTAACTATTTTAGGACTTCTGTGATTTTATTTGATCCCCTGTGCCGCTTTTAAATATTTTGCAGCCCAGGGTGGCTTGGGCAAAGAAGATGTAAAAACAAAGATGGAGTGCTCCTTTTAAGCAGCATTGTCAGTAAAAATACTAACAGTGATGACCACAGGGAGTTTTGAAATATTGCTTATGGAGAGTTTTGCTGAAATTCACGTGAAAGAAGACAAACTATAGTTCATTTTCAAAACCAGTTCAAATGTAGTGTTTTTACTTTTGGCAGAACATTTTCTTGCTGGTGCTTTCCCTACTTTCCTTTTAGGCTACAGTTGAAGTTTTTTAGGACTTCGTTGTTGACAGTTCATGATGTTACTGTTGCTCAAGAGCTTATGCCATGTGTATCTTCCAGTTTTGCTGTTGGTAGAAAAGTTAGTAGCTTGTTTTCCAGCACACCATTAAGTTGTAGAAAAAACTTCATAGCAGCTTTCGCTTGGTGTTTCTTACTCAACAATTTTAGCAAAGATACCATGCACTATGAATTTTTTTTCAGTGTACCCGTGTGATGTGGACACCTCCTCTCCGCGAAAGCTTCTCGTATCCATTCCTTGTACTTCAGATGCTGCTTGTGACTCATATTCTCAGGTAACTTTGTCTTATCTTTAGTAGTTGTTTGTTTGTTTTGCATTGAATAACTTAAGCTAGAATTTTTTAAACTTCCAGTATAAAAAGTGTAATAAAATAATTAAGTTGATGCAGTTGCTAGGTTGAATTCATAAAGGGGTTTTAAGAGTTTAACTTTAGGGGCTTCCCAGGTGGCACAGTGGTTGAGGGTCCGCCTGCTGATGCAGGGGATACGGGTTCGTGCCCCGGTCCGGGAAGATCCCACATGCTGCGGAGTGGCTGAGCCCGTGAGCCATGGCCGCTGAGCCTGTGCGTCCGGAGCCTGTGCTCCGCAATGGGAGAGGCCACAACATGAGAGGCCCTCGTACCGCAAAAGAAAAAAGTATAACTTCAAAATATTTACTACCCAAAACATTTTCTTGATCTGCCTTTTAGTCTTCTTTCCTTTAATTAGTGGTCCACAGGTACTGCTCGAGGAGCAGCAAAGCTGCTTCCACTTCTTCTGCAATCTCTACTTTCCCAAGCCATTTTCTGCCACCACAGCAGCCTCCCAAAAATAGAAGAGGGAAAGCTGGTGGCAGTAGGGTGTATCCCATTAGCTATAGCCCTTCAAAGCAAAGAACGGTTCATAGAATAGGTGTGGTCAGGTACATTAATACACGTAGTTCTTCTTTCTGTGTTTGTTTAGCATCCCTGAGAACTGGATAGTAGGGGTAGAAAGAAACCACATGAGTAGACAAAGGTATGCTAGGATAATTCCTGCTAGAAACTCAGGATTGGATTGAGCCCTCCCATGTTTCTCACTACAAGAGTGGAGAGAGTTGGACCGAGAATATTTCCCTCCCCTCGTTATTGACAGATATTGAATTTAGATTGATGCTGCCTTGTTTCAGAGGGTGAAGATAAAACAAAACGGGGTCTATGAAAGAACAGAACAGAGCATGATGAAAATCTGAAGATGACCCAGACTAAGAACTCCTTTCAGTGATCAGCAGAATTCAGGAGAACTGGTTGAAGTCTGTTACATCAAGCCCTTTGAATGATCTATTTACCGTGATGATCTCAACAGGAACAGAGCCATTACATGGCTTTGTCTCTTATGTAGGGTTTTTAGACCAGCCTTTCACAGAATGTGGGATGGGTGGCAGCTTTTGTATTAACTTTTAAAGTCTCTGCAACTCCAGCCTGATTGCTGTCCCTTAAATTCCTCTTTTATTATGAAAATTAGAACTTTTTTAGCATCTTCACATAAGATGAACTCTGAATTCATAACCTTTAGTTCTGGGGCACTTTGATAGAGGTTTCCTTCTCAAACACTTCAGGAGGAAGTGTTGTGCCGTATGAGTGTCTGATTCATCACTGCACATGCTGTGTTTCCACATCCGCGTTCTTGATCTTGGCTTTTTTCTCCAATACAATACAATACTGTATTCTCCAATACAGTATTTTCTCCAATACAGTGGACTGCCCATCAATCTCTACTTTCTGCTTTTGTTCTGCCTCTGCTTCTGTCTTCAATCCAGTGATGGCAAACTTTTGATTCTTCCCATATTCCCTTGCTGATGTGCTGTGATCTGAGCAGCTGTGTACGGTGCTGCTCCACCTGCGAAGGGTTGCTTCCTTTAATCCATACCGAGGGGTGTACTGTAGAAGGTTCTGCTACTTTGCTATTGCTGCTGTAACAAATCACCACAAACAGATTTATCATGTTACATCTTACAGTTCTGTAACTCAGAAATCCTAAGATAGGGGTGTCGGCAGGGCTGCACTTCTTCTGCAGAGTCTAAGGAAGAACCAGTTTTCTTGCCTTTTTTCGCTTCTAGAGGACTGCTTGCATTCCTTGACCTGTGGCCCCCTCTATCTTCAAAGCTAGCAATGGTGGATTGAGTTCTTAGCAGTCATTTTACTCCAACCTTCTTTGACTTTAAGGACCCTTGTGATTACATTGGGCCCCCCTGGATAATCCAGGATAATCTCCCTATTTGAAGATCAGCTGATTGGTAACCTTAATTCCCCTTTGCCATGTAGTGGGCCTCTTTGGAGGCTATTATTCTACTGACCAAAGTGGAGCTACTCCAACTCCTGTTTCTTGGCTTCAGGGACTGAGTTCTGTTAGGTTCTTTTGTCTTGTTTGTCACGTGCTTTTGTGGTAAGCTCTTTATGTTTTCTTTAGCCTCCTAATCATTGTCATTTCAGCCTCATCCACCTCCTCATTCTTGTCTTTACTTTTGGTTTTTATAAAAAAGTGTTAGGTAAGGGAATTTCCTTCCTTCAAGGGCTTTTATCATTCTCCTTGTTTTTCTCTAGTTGACATCTTCCTTCTGCTTTCTTGGCAACTGCAGTCCTTTTTGCTGGGGAAAAGCACATCCTCCTTTCCTAGAGTTGTGGTAAACTTCTTACCTTTCTTCTGAAGGATGACAGCCTAATTTCTAGTGGTCTTTTAAGTCTTCTGATATTTCATCTTTATTACTGAATTCTCTCTCTTTGGTAGAGCAGCCATTTCCTCTAGTTCTCGGTTTCCACCTAGAGTTGACATCTCTTGATGTGAGGTGGTAGAGAGGTGAATGCCTTGAGTGAGCCAGGAAGAAGCTGAGCAATGTTCATGTGGGCTGCAGGTACTAAGGATACTGTTATAAAGCTAGAATAGACTTTTCCTAATGCTAAAAATCATTTACAAATAAGGTTAAAAAGATATTTTATCCTAACAAATTGGTTTTGTCCAATTTTGAATTTTAAGTATTTTTAGAAATTCAGTTTTGTATAAATCACCTAATAACAGCCACAGTGAAGATGTTAGGCATGTTGGGGGCTTCACAGTGGTTCACTGATTTAGGAGAAAAGTACTTCTTAAAACTAGCATGAGAGAATCACCTCACCCTCCTAAAAATCCCTTGCATACAAGTCAGGACCAAAGCAAAGCCTCTGAATGTGACTCCAGAAGGGCTCCTGCCATTGCCTCTTTTCTGTGTCCTACCTGTGCAGGACCCAACTTTTATCCCATATCCGCCACAAAACCTCCCTCAGCTGCTCAGCCTGTATCCTGAATACTTGCTTGCTTGTCTGCAGAATACTTAGCTCTTAGAATCTGCTACTTCTGTGATTTTTTCATAGACATCGTTTGTCTCTCCAAATGAATCTATTGAATGCAGCTTTAAATACGTTTGGTTATGAATTCACCAAAATATAGTTTGAAAAATCTCAATGGATACACTGACCTAGGTGCTCTCTCTCTCCTTGGAAAGCTTTGTTTTTTACAGTTATATTGGGGATTTACTTTTCACAGGAAATTGTTGTAATTGAGTGTCAGGAGGTATAATTTCTAATCCACTGGTTCGTTATATATCTGGTTTATGTTATAACCAGATCATGTTTAGAGATTCTAATTTGCAGTGGTTTGGAGCCATGCTAGAATATTTTCTGGTTAAACTTACTTATTTTATCTTTTTAAGGGCTACAAAACTTTACAGAGGAAGCTTGATTGCACTCTGCATTTCCAATGTGTTTTTTATGCTTCCATGGCAGTTTGCTCAGTTTGTACTTCTTACTCAGGTAAGGTGCTTACATTTTTAAAACGAATTAAGCTTAGTGAGCTTGATTATGAGAACTCATTTGTCTAAAATTACAGAACTGAGATGTTATATGATTCTAAGTCCTAAAAAGCTTTTTTAGTCCATATTTTGAAAGAAATTTTGGGGTAGGGAAATATATGATTTACTTATTAATGGGTGTTAATTATTTACTTACTAGTAGAATGCATTTATTGAACTCAAGTTTATAAGAATGCTTATCTTTTTTCAAAATGCAAAATGTTAGTTTGCTTAAAAGAGAACTAGTGTTATAACATTAAGTATTTCTCTTAAGGAGACTGTAGTATTTATCTTAAGTAAAATGTTTTTGTGAATAACTGGACTTTCTTACACATAGGATAAATACACATAGGATAACATAGGAAAAATAGCTAAACAATTTATGTTTTATATAACTCCCTTACCAGCCTGTAATATATTTATCATCTTTCCACGTACTCTGTCTGTCTCTTGCCCTTCAGATAGAGGTCTATAAAGCAAGGTAAAGGTCGCTTATTGAGAGAGGGAGTAAAATGTGTGCTCATTTCTCCCTGCCACCACTGTTTCTACTTCTTTCTTATACTGGCCATGTTCATATTCGTATAAAGCAGTATAAGAGTCGCTTTTTAATGTTCTTTGAGATGTCTTGCTTGAGAAATGAAGTCAGACCTGGATTTGTGTCCTAACTCTATTCACTGGCTGCTTGAGTTGGACAAACTGCATAACTTTTCTTAGTTTCAGTTGTCTCATTTATGAAGTAGAGAAAATGAAAGACCCTACTGTATTGGGTTGCATTTAGGATCAGATGAGGTCATGTATGTAAGAGTCTTAACACATTACCTGCTACTTAAGACATCAAGTTTGCTGCTTCTATCATTTTTTTTTTTAAAGAGGCTCTATTTGTACTTCATTCTTTCTTTGATCTTATCTTTTAGACTCCTTTGTCTTCCTTAGTTTGAGGACATTTTAAATGTTTCTGGTTTAAAATGTCCCTGAGGGTCACTCCATAAGATTCTACCCTGTAGGCCTGCTGTGTATTGCTTAGCCCCTGGAGTGGAAAGGGAGAGTTCCTATCCTTTCACTTATTGGAGATGGCCTGCTTTTTGTTTTAGTTTTTGTTTTTTTGGTGCGGGAGGGGGAGGAACTGGGGGGAGGTGCATGGAGTGAGGGTAGACAGTACTGTGCTCCTCTGTCGGGCTTACATTGAATAACAACACACTTCTCCACAGTTACTGTGTCATATCTGTCACTCAGCAGTGCCACGTTCCCCATGGGGAAATCTGGGTCAAGGGAGACCTTCTTTTTCTTGCTACTGGGAAAATTTGTTGTAGATTATTTGGAGACAAAAAACTTGATGAATGGAACTTAAGTTACATGTTTAAGTTTCAGCTGTTTTGCCATTTGTTTAAACCATATTTGTGTAGTAGGAGAAGCGTGGAATTTAATTTGAATTGCTTTTTCCATGAAGAAAGGTGGAGAGGCATTGTTTAACATAATACCTCTCTATACTTTACTGAGGTAAATTATTTAATCAATTAATTCATATAATGAATTAATGCATATAAATAACTCCAGTACTCTTAGAATTTTTGGTAAATACATACACAGTTTTCTTCAAAACTGTTAAAAAAATTAAAAATACCTTTGTAGTGAAAGTACTTCTAGTTTGAAATTTGATAAATTTGATTATGCCCAACACTTGAATATTTGTATAAATGAAAGAAAGCACTAATGGAGATACTCGTAAAGACTGACTAACAAAGCAGAACTCAGTGTATTTTTACACACACACACGCATTATATAATTATTTTTTAGTTTAATGTACTTTCCCCAATTATGTATTGTCACGTTATAATTAAATTTTTATATTTTTTGATTGAGCAAGGCACTTTGTAATTGTACATGTTGCCAGTAGAGTCACTCTGACATTAAAAGGAGTATTGTTTGGATAATCCGTAAAGTAGATAATTTACATGGTTAATTGAGAGAGATGTGAATGGAAGAGAAAAATCAACTGATATGTGCTATATTAATATATTGACCATAATAAATAATAAATTAGCAGGTAAGAGGGTAACTAAAGAACTTACTTTCAATATAAATATAAATTTGAGGCAAAATAAAGATAATCTTTTCTTAATTTTTTAATCTATTCATTATATATATAATTTTAATATAACTTCTTTTTAAATTTCAGATTGCATCATTATTTGCAGTATATGTTGTGGGATACATTGATATATGCAAATTACGGAAGATCATTTACATGCACATGGTAATGGTTTTTAATTTTTTTTTCCCATTTACCTTGACCTTAAAACAAACCCCTGATTAGTATTTTATTTATTCATGGTTGCAACTAGTTTTGACACAATTCCATAAATAAAACAAGTGTTATTCAAAAACTGTGATATAATTAACAGACCTTGTTTTAAATAGGCCACCCAGAAAATTTAATTATCTGATTTGAATTTGTGCCCAACTTATACATTATCAGCAAAAGAGGTAATTCGTGAAAGAGAAACATGGAATGGTATATTATCCAGGAGCCTTCTGTTAAAATGAAGTGGAATATTCATTTATTGAGCACAACCTATCCAGGCATGTGGGACATATCAGTGAATAAAACTGCAAAGATCCCAGCGTATATGTGGATTACATCCTAAAAGAGTGGAGGGAGAAGAAATGGATACATAATAAACATAGTAAATGGGTAAATTATATAGTATGTTAGAAGGTGGTAAGGGCTATGGAAAAGGACAAGTCATGGTACCCCAAGGAGGTCAGGTTGGCCAAGTGTCAAGGGATGGGAGATTGAGGTGTCACATGAGGAGGTCGGAGGAGGGCTTATTGAGAAGGGGGTAGTGGAGCAAAGATTGGAAGGAGGAGAGGGAGTCAGCTAAGTAGATGTCATGGAGAAGAATATTCTAGCTTGATGAAATAGCCAGGGCAAAGGTCTTAAGGCTGGATGGTTGATTTTGATGAATATTGATTTTTAAAAACATTTGTCTTCTCTGTCATTAGTTCTTACAATTTTGATATTTTCTTTTTCCTATAATTTTAATGTAATTACAGCATGCTGTTGTTTTGTGCTGGTCTCAGCCTATCAATAACAATGTTGTGGTTGGACAGGCACTTGTGGTTCTTATGATTGCAAGATGCCCTTCAGCAATAATTTTCAGGAAACTTTGAAAAAAACCAAGGTTTATTACTTACAGGACCTGGAAATTACACAGCACACCTGGGACCACACAGTTAGGTCGTGGGGTGTGGGGGGAGGCATGGGAGAGTTAGGGAACAAGCATGCCCTGGAGTTCTGCCTTTACTGGGGTCCAGGATGGGGGCCTAGGATTTTGAGGGCTCTTTTTTTTTTTTTTTTTTTTGGTTGAATTTAAAACATAGGAGTGGGAATTTACATCACAGGAAGAGAAAAAAACTGGCCCAAAGGTCAGTTGTTGAAGTTAATCAAGATCTCTAAAACAAAGGAGCCTCAGTGGGGGCAGGTGGCCTGACCCTTTATCTAGTCATGTGGCTGGCAATATGTTTATTCAAGAGATAGCCATGTTTGGAGTGGATTGCAATAAAAGCTTTAAGTCAGACACTTGTATTACGAAGAAGAAAAAATCCCCAACTGTCAGGGTTTATACTACAGCCATATTTTTTTTTTTTTTTGCGGTACGCGGGCCTCTCACTGTTGTGGCCTCTCCCATTGCGGAGCACAGGCTCCTGATGCGCAGGCTCAGCGGCCATGGCTCATGGGCCCAGGCGCTCCGCGGCATGTGGGATCTTCCCAGACCAGGGCATGAACCCATGTCCCCTGCATCGGCAGACGGACTCTCAACCACTGTGCCACCAGGGAAGCCCCATATACTTTTTTATTCTCTAATAATTGATACATATAAATAGGACATTTATAACATATAGAGAAGTTATGGACAGAGTTCTAAAATGAACAACCATGAGCCTACCCTACAATTGAAAAATGGAACCATCATTACTTTGAAGCCCTGTGTGTCCCGAACACATCTCCTCACTTCTCTTGGACATAACCACTATCCTGACTTTTAAAATTATAATTAACTTGCTTTTCTTTATGACTTTACCATCTACTTATTCCTAAATAATATATTTTTATTATTAAATATTAGTATTGTTTTTAAGGTTTATAAAATGGTATCCTTTTTGTGAGACATAAGTTTTCACTCAGATTTTTGAAATTTGTATGTTGCTGGAGTTCAGACATTTTCTTTGCTTCATGTTTTGCATTGTATAAATACAGCATGATATATTTATCCATATTCTTGTTGAAAGACATTTAGGTGTTTTCCTTTTATGTATAATGGTGTACACGTACCTCCTGGGGAATATATATTGAGTTTCTCTAGGGTATTTACATAGTAGTAGAATTTTTAGGTGGTAAATTAAATACATGTTCAACCTCACAATTTAATGTTGCATTGCTTTTCAAAAATGATTAGACTACTTTGAACAGTAACGTATAACAGTTCTTCTTATCCTATATCTTTTTTTTATTTTGTCAATTTGGAGAGTATAAAATGGTATCTTATGGCCTTAATTTACATTTTCTCTGGTTTTCAATAAAGTTGAACATCTTTTCTTATGTTTATGGGCCCTTTGTGTTTCCTTTTTTGTGTCACTCCTATTCAGACTTTTCATCAGTTTTTCTCTTATGTCCAAGGAAAAAATGGCATCTGTTTTATTCACTGCAATGTAATCCCCTATTTTCATTATTTGCTTTGATGCTTGAATTGTTCCTGATTTGGCCAGCTACTTCCTGCTGGCTTCTTTGTTCTTTTAACATGTCCTCATTACGCTTTGAACACTTTTTCAAAGAAATTAATAAAGGCTCAGCTTCATCAAACGCTTTTCTGCATCTGTCTAGATGATCCTCTGTATTTTTCCCTCTTTAATATGTTACTGTGGTGAATTACATTAATTGATTTTTTACATTAAGAAACCATGCTTTTCTGGACTAAACAATTTTTATACTAATTATATTGCTGGATTCATTTGCTATTTTGTTAGGGTTTTAAATCTCATGAATGGTATTGGACAGTACTTATCCTTTTTTAGACTTGAGTTTTTTCCCCAAACTGTTTAATATGTTTTTTTTTTACATAGCAATAAAAATTCAAGTAATTGTTAAGCATTTAGAGTCTGTCAATCACACAGTCACATAGGCAACTATCAATGAGGACTTTGACTCAAAGTTATAGTTATAAAAGTACTAACATTACACAGGTTTAGTTTGTAGTAGAACCTATCCTGGGTAAATTATACACACTTTATTATGTCACTTACTGACTATGGAACTAGTCACTTATTATCCATAGTTGCTTTATAAACTCCTAAATCCCTATAGTTAAAAAGGAAAAAAATATAGAATTGTTTCCAAAAATTTTTTCCATTTTTTTATTGTGATAAAATACACATAAAATTTACTGTCTTAAGCATTTTAAGTTTATATATCAGTGATATTAAGTACATTCTTATTGCTGTGCAAACATCACCACCGTCTATCTCCACAAGTCTTCATCTTGCAAAAATGAAACTCTATACCCTATAGAGTTATAACTCCCTATTCTCCTTCCTCCCCCCAAGCCCTGGAAACCCTCATTCTGCGTCCTCTGTCTATGCTTTTAACTACTCTAAGTACCTTGTATAAGTGGAATCATGCATTATTTGTCTTTTCCAGAATAGGTTACTTTGCCTGGCATAATGTTCTCAAGATCCATCTATGTTGATGCAAATGGCAGGGGCTTCCTTCTTTTTTATAGCTGAATACTGTTTTATTGTGTATATATACCACATTTTCAATATCCATTTGTCCATGGATAGAAACTTACCCTGTTTCCATGTCTTGGCTGTTGTGACTAATGCTGCAATGAACATGGGAGTGCAGATATATCTTTGATATCCTGTTTTTGTTTCTTTTGGGTATATACCCAGAGGTGGATTTGCTGGATCATATGGTAGTTCTATTTTTAATTTCTTTTTTTTTTTGAATTTTATTTATTTTTTTATACAGCAGGTTCTTATTAGTCATCCATTTTATACACATCAGTGTATACATGTCAATCCCAATCTCCCAATTCATCCACCCAGCCCCCCACGGCTTCCCCCCGCTTGGTGTCCATACGTTTGTTCTCTACATCTGTGTCTCTATTTCTGCTCTGCAGATTTCTCAAGGAACTTCCATACTCTTTTAGTAGTGTACCAATTTACATTCCCACCAACAGTGGAGAAAAGGCTTCCCTTTTCTCCATGTCCTCACTAATACTTATCTCTTGGCTTTTTGATAAAAAGTCTTTCTAACCGGTGTGAGGTGATGTCTCATTGTGGTTTTGATTTGCATTTACTAATGATTAGTGATGTCGAGCACCTTTTCATGTACCTGTTGGTCATTTGTATGTCTTTCTTGGAAAAACCATCAATTCAGGTCTTCTGCCCTTTTTTTTTTTTTTTTTTTTTTGCGGTACGCGGGCCTCTCACCGCTGCGGCCTCTCCCATTGCGGAGCACAGGCTCCGGACGCGCAGGCTCAGCGGCCATGGCTCCCGGGCCCAGTGGCTCCGCGGCATGTGGGATCTTCCCAGACCGGGGCATGAACCTGTGTCCCCTGCATCGGCAGGCGGACTCTCAACCACTGCGCCACCAGGGAAGCCCTGCCCATTTTTTAATCAGATTATTTTGGGGTTTTTTGCTACTGAGTTGTAAGAGTTCCTTGTATATTTTGGATATTAACTGTAGCTGGTATATAGTTTGCAAATATTTTCTCCCATTCTGTAGGTTGCTTCTTCTTATCATTGATTGTTTCTTTAGCTGTGCAGAAGCTTTTTAGGTTGGCTCCACTTGCTGTGATTTTGCTTTCGTTGTCTGTTTTTAAACTCATGCATGACTGTTTGCATTAGGGCTGATTTATGAGGGATGGATAGCTGTTGGTGAGCTAAGAGCTAAAGTTTACTGAAATTGACTACAATTTGCCATCTAGGGGTTCTCCTGGAAGTTGTGTGTTTTGATAGATGCCCGAGTTCCAAAATAGTTCCATCAGATAGTTTGTCAAGTTGCATTTGTTGTCTGGGTGGGGAGACAGATTCTTCGTAGTGCTCCCTATGCTGCCATTTCTCCAGAATCCTCCAGCTACACTTGCCTGATTTTGATACCAGATTTATTCTAGCCCCATAGAATTAAATTGTTTCTACTTTCTCTGTCTGGGGTAGATTTTTTGTAAGATTGGGAGGAATATTCCCTGAAAGTTTGGCAGAGCTTGCCTGTTAAACTATATGGACCTGTTATTTTTTTTGGGGGGGACAGATTTTAAATTTGTGATCTAAGTTGTTTAATGATAATAGGACAATTTAGATTTTTTCTTGAGTCATTTTTTAGCACTTTTATGTTGTTAGGAATTTTCCCATTCATCTCAGTTTTAAAATTCATTGACATGAAGTTCACATGTCACATGAAGTTCACATGTCACATGACATGAAGTTCACAGTGTTTTCTTTTTTTTAATCTGCTAAAATATAGATACTCAAAAAAGATATAGATACTAAAATAACTTGTAATATCTCTCTTTCATTATGTACCTTCTAAGTTCTCAATTTTCTCAGTATAATACTCCTCAAATTTTATTCTTCACATTTAAATTAACCGATGTTTTTGAGCACCAGTTGTTTGTCAAACATTTCCTAGGCCCTTAGCATACAACAGTGATAAAAACAATTTAAAAAATCTCTTCCCTCGTGGAGCTTATATTCTAGTGTACATAGACAGAAATAAATCAAATATATAAGATAAACAGTATGTTAAATGGGAATAAACACTATTGTGGAAAACAAAGCAGACAAGGAGAGTGGGATTTACTGAGTAGGTAGGGGAGGTGGTAATTTAAAAGAGTGAGAAAAGAAGGCCTCACTGAGAAGGTTACATGGGGTTAGATGAGGGAGCATCCATTAGGTTAAAAGAAGCCGCAAGCATAAGTGCTCTGAGGTGGGAATATACTGGTGTGTTCTAGAATCTGCAGAGTGTGGCTGGATTGAGTGAGAAGGGAAGGGGTCATTAGAAATGAGGTCCCAGAGGTTAGTGGGCAGACTCTATAGGGTCGTGTAAGTCTTTGAAAGGTCTTTGGTTTTTCCTTGAAGTGAGAATCAAAGCCCTTAGAGAGTTTGAGCAGAGAAGTTACCAGAGTTGGGAATGGAGGTTGTGCATATTGTCCTTTATATCTGATCTGTGACTAAAGCAGTAATGTTAAGACAGCCTAGGAAGAACATCAATTTCCTAACGTTAGCAATAGGAATGGTTCATAAAACCCTGCAGCTGTGTCCTGATGCTGCACGGCACTATCTTGTGTGGTCCTAAATTGGTTCGTGTAAAATAGTTCTACTTCCTCAAGAGGTACCACTGGCAATGTTGCAGATGCTGCAGTTGCCCTTCAAACCAGATGTGTATTTAACTCTGTGTTATATAACTGCTGGTTCCTTTAGCCAAGATGCCAAGTCCAACTTTTTTTTCTCCAATTAATCACATCCTGGGATTGATTATAAATCCAGTATTGTATGTCTTGTGCATAACTGTTCTAAAGAATCTTATTTTATGTACCATATGAATCAGAATAGTGTACATTGCCATGTAATGTAAAAAAGAAAAATCGACATAAATAATGCAGCCAACTATCTAAGTGTTATACCAACTAAAACAATAAATAAACCTTGAACAGTGGGAAAAAAATTGGGAAAATGGACCCCAAATATCTCTCCAGACCCTTGACACATCCTTTCTTAATACTACCTTATATTTCTCTTGAATACCCTTAGCAGTGCTTTGCCTGATTCTTGGTTATGAATCTGTTTATTCAAAGTGATGATATTTTGCTAGTTTCTGCCAAAATTGATTGGGAAAATTTTAAAGTTGGTTTTAAATTGTGGCACTTAAGGAAAAAGGCTATTGTTATAAAATTTTGAGAATTTGGTTCCTTATCCATTTGAGATAGGCTGGGACCTGGAATCTTCTACTGGAGTGCTTGCACGTGGACAAAAGTCTCCGTTGAGCAATAAGATACAAAGAAACTATAAGTGACTAAAATAACTACACCATGCACAGTTGGAGCAATTATGAGCAACAGGATACAAAAAGGCCAGAAATAAACTACAAGTTTTTGAGGTGCTGGGAGCAAAAAGCAGGGTACTGCACATGATTCCTGCACATAGCACCTCCAAGGGCATGGACAGACCACCTAAGTTAGGCCTCCTGCCCAGCCCATGGGTCCACCCCCATTGTTACCCCATGTAAGGATCCAAGCAGCTCTTCTCTGGGAGTGGGCAGGGGTACCTTTTTCTCTCTTTCACTCCCTTGTGCTGCAGCATGAGCCCTGATTAAGCATTGCCTGAAATTCTCATCTGGCCTCTTATCAACTTCTATTGGTTAAAGAGTCCAAGGACCTGGGCAGTTAACATTTAGTAAGCATATAAGAAAAAAGTAACGTGACGGTAAATTTATTCCAAGAATGCAAGATTGGCTTATTATTAGAAATTATGTTAACATAATATATCTCATTAATAGATTTTAAAAAGATCAACAATGTGATCATTTCCTTTGATATTGTAATGGCATTTGATAAAGGTCAACATCTGTTTCTGATTTTTAAGATCTTAATTAAATGAAAATAGGTGGATATTTCACTGAACTTTTAATACATACATATACCTTAAACCAAAAGCTAGTATCACACAAAATGATGAATCAGTAGAACTATTCCCATTAATGCCAGAAACTTGACAAATATGCCTACTGCCACTCTTAACATTGTTGCATAAATATTAACTAATAAAATTGACTAAAAAATAAGAGGAAATAAGATGTAAAAGTATCATTGTAAGTATGCTTTTGAATACTTAAAAAACCCAAATTAATGAACTAATTACTACTAGAAACAATGAAAGTTTATATTCATTTATGCATACTTAATGTAACTTTTTTAAATATAAAAAATCAGAAAATATGAAAAGATTTCTGATATAATAGCAAAACAAGTAATATACTTTGAAATAAACTTAATATGCAGGATCTATATAAAGAAAACTTTATACTTCTACTGATGTAGGTAAAAGAAGACTTAAAGAAATGGAAACAGGAAATTCCCTGGTGGTTCAGTTGTTAGGACTCTGTGCTTCCACTGCAGGGGGCACGGGTTCAATCCCTGGTCTGGGAAATAAGAAGCTGCAAGCCGCATGGTGTGGCCAAAAAAAAAAAAAAAAAGGAAATGGAAACTACATGTATTATTTTCAGATGTAAAGATTCAATATTGGACAGATGTAACTAAAATATAATGCAATGTACATTTGTAGAATACGACAATTCTAATAAAAATGTCAATTTTTGAAACTTAGGCTGATTATAAAATTCATATGGAAATTTATATATGTGGATCAAAAATAAAACTTCCAGAAGAAAACATGGATTCTTTTATTTTTAAAGGCTTTCTAATAATGGAGTTAAATCCTGAAGACTTAGAGGAAATGAATGAAAAACTGACTAACATAAAAATGTAGAAAGCAACTACAATAGAGAAATACTACAAAGAAAGATAAAAGTGAACTGGGAAAATATTTATAATATGTTTGCTTGGTAAGGAGTTATGCTCTATCATATATGAAGAGAGTGCTTAAGGAAAATACCAAAGCCCAATAGAAAAATGGGCACTAGGAATAGACAATTCATGTACACACAAAACAATATAAACAGTAAATAGAAGAAAAGATGCTGTGTCTCACCCACTAATAAAAGAATGGAACAATGAAACAATGAGGCAACATCTTTTTTTGGATTAGATTGGCAAATATTTGAAAGAATAATACACGGTGTTGGCAGGAGTGCGTATCAGCAGGAACTCTCATGCCCTATTGGTGGAGAGTACAATATTTTGTATTGCAATTTGTCAGTATTTTCTCAAATTTTAAAATATGTGTATTGTTGATTCATTAATTCCATGATAGTAATTTATCCCATAAATGTGTTGACATGTACATAAGATACATAAATAAGGGTGTTTTTCATAGCAGTGTTTGTAATAGGAAAAACAAAACTAACAACAAAACAAAACAAAACTGGAAAGCACTTAAGTTTTCAGAAGTAGTCAGAGGACTGTAGTACATCTCTAGAGTGGAGTACTTTTTTCAGTTATTCAACAGAATGAGTTGGATTGGTTTGAATTGATAGGTAAAGCTCTTTGAAACAAACTGAGAGTAAAAGCAAGCAATAGCATAGCTTCTGGGCCAAGTTTCCATTTGTGGTTTTAAAAAATTATAAACTGGGGACTTCCCTGGTGGCACAGTGGTTAAGAATCCGCCTGCTGATGCAGGGGACACGGGTTCGAGCCCTGGTCCAGGAAGATTCCCACATGCCACAGAGCAACTAAGCCCATGTGCCACGACTACTGAGCCTGTGCTCTAGAACCCGGGAGCCACAACTACTGAGCCTATGTGCCACAACTTCTGAAGCCTGTGCACCTGGAGCCCATGCTCCACAACAAGAGAAGCTACCACAATGAGAAGCCCGCGCACCGCAACTAAGAGTAGCCCCCGCTCGACACAACTAGAGAAAGCCCACGCACAGCAACGAAGACCCAACACAACCAAAAATAAATAAAATCGATTCTTTAAAAAAAAAAATTATAAACTGGAATTTGTACATGTGAATGTCTATAAGGATGCACAGAAAATTGGTGGTGGTGGTGATCTCTGGGGTTTTGAAGTGTGGCATAGAATTCGGGCTGTTTTCCTTGTATATTCTCTTTTGAACAGTTTGAATTTTGTTTATCATGGGCATGTGCAATTTTCAGAATAAAATCATTTTTTTTGTTTTCTGTGTATTAATTACATTTTTCTTGGATTTTTCCAGATTTCTCTTGCACTTTGTTTTGTTTTGATGTTTGGAAACTCAATGTTATTAACTTCTTATTATGCTTCCTCTTTGGTAATTATTTGGGTAAGTGTTCCTTAAGTAAATGTCTGTTTTTGAAACTAATGGTTTACCAGTTTCTTTATCACTGGCTTGAGATTCGTGAGGGATTTTCTACAAGAACTGTTTCAAGTGTCTTACTGAATACATCTATATGTGATAATGTATTTAAGTTCTCGTTTCCAAAGAAACACAACAAAAGTTAATACTGGAAAACATAGTGCTTTGTTTCACAGTCCTAATCTGTCCTTTCCTCATCTTTTCTGTCACCTGACTTTTGGTCTTGGAGTTCATTTTAGAATGGTTTCTATGCTTTCGTCTTTTTCTTGTTTCCTCCCCTCTTTTCAGTGTTTATCCTACTCCTGCTCTACTTTCTGACCCCCCTTTCCTCCCTCTGGCATCTCAAGCAGTCTCTCCTTGTTCCACTGTGATCAGAGGCTCAAGGCCTTATATTTTTAGTTTTTTCCCCTCGTGTCTATTTGAATTATTCAGATAGTTTAAATCAGGTGATGATTCAGTTATATTTTACTAGATCACTACCAAGAACAGATTTAGACTATGGGGAGACTGTCTTATAGAATTAGAGCAAAAGGTAAAAGGTTATCTAACTCCTTCTGCCACTTTTGGCAGGATGACTTTCTAAATATAAGTCTCTCTAAATTTAAGGACTTCCAGAGGTGGTTACTCTTTTTTTTTTTGCCGGTGGGTTTCTCCATTACAATGTTTTGCAAACCTAAGAGGAAAAAAATTATTCCTTATATTTAACATGCATGTGCTTTAGGATTAGGCTGGTTTTTTGAAGATGAAAGCACACTGCACTGTCTTAACTGAAATGGTTTCTACTTCTTGAATAATCATTTAAGTAACTCAGATCATTTTGTCTTTCTTGATTTCTAGAACCCATTAACAGATTTGGAATCTGCTATTTCTTTGTCTGATTTTACAAGTAATATTTATTTAAGATCCCATTTCCCAGGAGTATGCCTCTTCCCAATCTGGGCCACCACCCTTTTCAGGTTGTGTGACTTGAGTATACTTAGGCACAGAAATTAGCAGTTAGCATGTGGTGATGCTGTGTTTTCAACAATGACAAAACAAAAACAAAAACCCAGTAACTGAGTTGCTGTGCTGTGAGATTAGTGATAGTTCTTACAGTCATGAATTTTGTTTGTAATTAGGAAATGTGTCAATGGACTCAATTCTATATTTAAATATGTACATGGGGAAGTCCTGCTATTACTCCGAGTAAAGTACATGACTCTTGTTACTTGTGTACAGTACACAAGTACATTGAATGGAAGATTTCCTGTCAGTAAATCTAATCTTAAGTACATTTTGCAGGAAATTTCTCTTCAGTTCTATTGAGCACCTACAGTGTGTCAGGTTTCCTACTAGGTGCTTGACACTGAGGTGTGTCTTAGGTATGAATTAAGCATTATGCATATTTCACGTATTTTGGTGTATAAAAACAAATGATGGCAACAGGTACAGAATATAGCATGTTTTTGCATATTTAACTATAAACACACACTTGCCTGTTTTTATTTCTAGTTATCACTTTGAAACAATCGTAACACATTTTGTGTTCTCAGATATTCAGAAACTTCTGAAAAGATTTAATTTGGGTTCATGTATTTATGTTTTGATTCTAAGCGTATTTTTGCCAGGTTTGAAGTAGATTTAGATCTGTATAGGTACTATACTTTGGGAGTCTATTATGTACCTGGAAAGAAATAAGATTTGATAGAGGAGAAGTATTTAGTTGATCTGTTAAAAACTCATTTGTAGTTTATTCAAGGAGTTAGTAATATTTAACTTAAGGAAAATCTTATAACTATTAGACACCTGTCTAAAATTCTGAAATTATTATATACTTCTTGGTTCTTCGGTAAATCAGAACCAGTCATAGAAATCAATCATAGAAATTTACGTATGGAGATTCTGTTTTCAACTTTACAAAGTGACTAACTGACCTAAAATACTCTGGATAAAACAGGGCTTCTTGAAATCAAATGAGCTTGTGGTGATTCTATGTGAAACACTGAAAGTGTGCTGAAGTTTAGATTCTTGAGAGTCTATTGTTTACAAGTATTTCTTTGGCACCTGAATTTGTGTCTATAAGTATTAACTGTATGCTATGTTATTTTCTGCATGCAGGGTTTACTGGCAATGAAACCATGTTTCCTGAAAGTAAATGTATCTGAACTTAGTTTATGGGTAAGAATCAATCTATTTGAATGTATATGTTTTTCCTTCTCCAAAATATATCATTGGTTTTATGTTTTACTTTCAAGGAACTATCCTATATAATGCAGAGGATCTAACAGTTTTATAACATATTAAGGCTCTGTGCCAAATTGCTCTTTTTGTGAAGCAAGTTAAGATTAATATTGGATAGGTAGTTAAAGAATTTCAGTTTTATGTATGACCCATGTTTTTTCTGAGGAGCAGTGCATGTGTAAGAAACTGTTAGTAGAAGGGGAATTTAACTGCAATTGCTGTATAAATCTCCTATAAAATATATTAATTTTGACAACAAGATTGTGTATATTTTTATTTTTGATGATAGCCCCTTGATTTTGGAGTAACATTCTTTATTTTAATTTAAGGTGCATTTTTTTTGACATTTTCTCTTGGATATAGAGATAATTACTTCACGTGTGATTAAAGCATTTATTTTTTTCTTCCTAGGCTATGTCTGTGCAATGGCTATATGATGCATCAGTTTAGTTTTGTTTTGCTATATTTCTCTTTTGTAGGTTATCCAAGGATGTTTTTGGTTATTTGGAACTGTCATACTCAAGTATTTGACATCTAAAATCTTTGGCATTGCAGATGATGTAAGTGTATTTTTGCTTAAACTTGGAAGACTTGAAATAAATCAAACAGACTAAGAATGAATTACTAGAGTTGTGAAAGTACTACTATTTAAGCCAAATTCTAAGGTGAAGTCTATTCACCTGTTATTTTATCTATTTACTATAATAGAGAGTAAATATGACTATGTCTGTAGTCCATTCTCCAAAATTAATTTCTTGAGGTAACTCTCATATTTTATTGGTCTTTCTATATTACAAAGATTTTAAAATTTTAAAGTAAGAAAGCTCTAGAGACTTAAGCTCAAATTTTAAGGCCTCTACAGTCATTTTTCTCTGGTTTCTTTATAATCCCCTTTTGTAACAGATAAAGATGCCATCTTCAGAGACTCTTAAAGAATAGATCATATAACTTATTCTCTTTTTCTTCCAGTTTTCTAGTCAATGCTTGTGAAAGGTTTGTAGGTAATTTAATCCAAGTTAGTCTTATTAAGAGATATTATTGTTATTGGTTTTGCTTTTTTTTGGTATTTGGGTAGGAGAGAAAATAAAATGAGAAGAATTCTGCTTTATAACTGTAGAGATTCACTCTATCTATAATTTTGTATTGCCTATTTTATTTTGATGTTTTGGTAAGCACATTAATTAAATTAAAAGAGAGAGCAAGACACCAACCAACATGGAAAGAGTAAAGTAAGCCACATATTTTTTTCTGTAATTTATTTTAATTGATGGTCTTTCTTCCTTCTGTATTAGATTAAAGTTGTGGTTTTGAAACTGAGTTCTGTGAAGTTCTGGGACTTCAAGGACTCTTTGGTGGGGTCCATCTACTTCTCAGTCCCCCTGCCAGCCCCTCTTCACCCAGGATAGTCTTGCTTTAATCTCTTACATAGTGGACATTTATACATGTTTTCATATGAACAAAGGAATTGTTTGCTTTAAAAAGATGGAAAACAATGGGCTATTAAAGGGGTGGTCTACAACCTGTGAAAGACATTTTAAAAGTTTAAAAGCATAGTCTAAAATGCATTTATTTATTCATTCATTCAATGTACCTGCTATGTGCCTGATAGTAGAATGCATCCTAGAGATACAGAACTGAATAAGACATGGTCTAGTGGGAGACAGGGACAATTTCTAGCAACTATAATACAGTGTAATGAAAGCTCTGATAAAAATAAGTACAGAGTGGGACTCCCCTGGTGGTCCAGTGGTTAAGACTCTGTGCTTCCACTGCAGGGGGCACAGGTTCTACCCTTGGTCAGGCAACTAAAGATCCTGCATGCCACATGGCATGGCCAAAAATAAAATAAAATAAAAATATAAAATAAAATTTTAAAAATTCAAAATGTATTTTTAAAAAATTCATTAAAAAAATAAGTATAGAGTGCCACAGGAATACCCAGGGAGATTCAGGGAAGGCTCCTAGAAGTCAACTGTGAAGATGAGCACTAAGTGGTGATTGAGTCAGCCAGGAGGCAGAGAATGAGCAGGAAGAAAAGGGAAAGAGCCCAAGTCCTGGGTTTATGGAATCTGTCTACTCATTGGGGGAAGACAAGCTGGTTAGAGTTTTAATTCAGGTTAAACTGACTATTGTCATTTCTATCACAGCCCGATGTTGCACCAGGGCCAAAAAAAAAAAAAAAAAATGCTGTAAAAAGTTATTTCCAAATCAGAAATAAGTTAGTTGCAGCTTTAGTATTTCTAGAAATCTGTAACATTGATCAAGGACATCAGTGTTATAAATAAATTCTTAATTTTAACATTGGTCAAAGGAAGATAATGGAGAATGGCAAGGCCACACAGCTCTTGAGAAGCATTTCCACCCACCCTTCTCTGTTAATTAGACACACACTTCCTGTCCTTTAGGAACCCAGCGAGGCATTTCTCGGTCTATCCTGGATTTCCCATCCTTGCTCCTATCAACATTTTTCGTGGTAAAATTCTGATGTTGTATACCAGGGAAGCTCAGTACTAAGTGCCCCAAGGTTTTTATTGGGGGCTGGTAACATAAGCATCCTCTGCCTAGCACGTTATCAAAATTCCAAACTCCCAGAAAGAATGTAGGTGTTCAGTATAAGCCACTATTATCATTTAGGGTGATGGGAGCCTTCCGGAATTCAAGTTCCCTGATGCCAGCTAAGGGTCAACCTTGCAAGCAGGTTTTTCAAAGGATCCCCTTCAGACCTACTATGTTAACTCTCATCTGAACAGCAAGTTTGTCTCATCTTTTCCTTTCTGCCATGCCCACCTTGGATCTCCCATGAAATATGCATACCACTTCCCAGTCAGTCATAGATTTGTAGAGAGCTTGGGCTCTCTTGGATCCACCAGCATCTGTGGACAACTTTCCAGTGCACCAGGGATGTGAGAACTTGTCTCCTGTCATTGGTTGTCTCCTTTTCAGAATCTCTGTAAAATGTCTAGCTAGTCTGCCAGTCTACTGTTCACCAAACGAGTACTGTAACCCTAAGCTGGCAGAACTGTGAATGTCCGCCTTTCATTTCCTCCTGAGTTTGATGCTTTTACTGATGGTGCATAAATTTTTTGCTCTCTGCCCCCAAACAAGTCAGCTCCTTGCAGTAGCAAAGGTTCTGCTTTTCATGGCCAACCCCACCCGGGTAGGACCGTTGGGCTGACCAAGCTGGGGGAAGCAGAGGTGATGTAATGGTGGGAGGGAGCGGCCAAAGCAACAATGCCACAGACTCCGACTATTTCCACCCAGAGCTCATCAGTTTTTTTTTTGGTTTTTTTGGCTGCATAGGGTCTTCGTTGCTGTGCGTGGGCTTTCTCTAGTTACGGCAAGCAGGGACTATTCGTTGCGGTGTGCGGGCTTCTCATTGCAGTGGCTTTTCTTGTTGTGGAGCACGGGCTCTAGGCATGTGGACTTCAGTAGTTGCAGCATGAGGGCTCAGTAGTTGTGGCACATGGGCCCTAGAGCATGCGGGCTTCAGTACTTGTGGCACATAGGCTCAGTGGTTGTGGTTTGCAGGCTCTAGAGGGCAGGCTCAGTAGTTGTGTCGTTGCTCCACAGCATGTGGGATCTTCCCGGACCAGGGCTCGAACCCGTGTCCCCTGCATTGGCAGGCGAATTCTTAACCACTACGCCACCTGGGAAGTCCCTCATCAGTTTTTTTGTGAATGCATGTTTCTCCATTTGTTTTCCTTTTGATCAATTACTTGATCCTAATATGGTTTTTGACAGTTTTGTCCAATTTCATAGTTGTTATTGAAAGAGGGGATTTACTAACTTCTTCCTCTGCCATATCTGGAAGTCCCCATATTCACTGATTTTTGCGTGTTGATCCAGCCTTATATTTCTCAGATAACCTCACTTGTTTACAATGTGTTAGTTTTTCTAAATATTGCTGGATTTGGTTGGCTAATATTTTTAAGGACTTTTGCTGATATTTATGAGGATATTAGTCTGTAGTTTTATTTTCTTGTAATGTTTTTGCCTGGTTTTAGTTTCAAGGTAATGCAGCCTTCCAGAATTATTGGGAAATGTTCAATCTTCTATTTTTAATGAGAATTTATATAGAATTGATATTATGTCTTCCTTAAAGGTTTGTTAGAATTTGACAGTGAAGCCCTCAGGATATGGAGTTTTGTTCATGGGAGACTTTTCTACTACAAATCCACTTTCTGTAGGAGTCTTGGCATTTTATGTCTTTAGAGGAAACTCACCCATTTCATATATATCATCAAATTAAAAAAAAATTATTGTAGAATTCAGTTAGCGAAAAATTCTTATTGAAATTTTTTGCATATATGTGAATTGTCTTTTATGCTCTTTAATTTTCCTTATTTGGATTTGATATTATATTAATCTGTAAAGACCTGCTTTTTATTTTTTTGCTATTTTTTCTACTTTCTATTTATTACATTAATATTTTCAAAGTACCACTTCTTTAAAGTCTTCCTTGGTGTTCTTGTATTGCTCTTTGTAATTGAATTCTGTCACCCTCATTTCTTGTCTTCTCATTTCTTTGGGATTGTTCTGTAGCATTTTCTGATGCTTGACGGAAAGTGCTTGGCTCTTGTTTTCACCTCTCTTATTTTCTGATAAATGCATTTTAAATCTATAAATTTCCCTCTAAGTAGTACTTTTTTGTGTGTCTTACAAATTAACTATTTTGCGACTTTCTTTTTAACCTAAAAAGCTTTATGTTATTTAGTTTCTAGCTGAAAGGACTTTTAAAGCCATTCCTAGTTACCATTTTCCAATTTTGCTGCATTTATGATTAGAAAAAAATAATTTGCATTATATAAATTCATTGAGATTTATTGTGGCATAGGATGTGAACATTAAAAAAATCTTTACTTGTGTTTGAGGGTAACATATAGTCTCTCTTTGTGAAGTTTGTATTCTCTGTTTGTGAGCTTATTAATATTGTTCAGATTTTATGTTAACATTTATCTGCTTTTTCTACTTTAGAGGGAAATATTTAACATTTCCAATGAACACTGTCAACTTTTTCTTCCTACAGAGTTTTTCAGTTGTTCTTCTATACACTTTGAATCGATACTGTTAATTGCAAATTGCAAATATTATATGTTCGTGATATGTATAACCTTGCTTTGCTGTTTGTTTTATCAGCATATAATGTCATTTTGTCGTCTTTTTTCATATATTTTTGTTTGAATTTAGTTTTGTGAGACATCACAGTAGCTAACCCAGATTTCTTTGGTTCATTTTATCTGGTATATCTTGTTCTCTTCGTCTGTTTTCAACCTTTCTGCAACCTTTCTGCATACTTTTAAGTTTGTCTTTTGTAGATAATATGATATCGAATTTTTCCCCTTAAATCCAACTTGAGCATCTGTCCTTTAGTTAGTGAATTTAACCTCTTTACATTTATGGCAGTTATCATTATATTAGGACTTACTTCTTTCATTTTATTTGAGATTTTTCCAAACATTTTACTTTCTTTTTAGATTCTTTTCCTTTTCAGTGGTTAGGTACTTTGTGTATTTTAGACCTATGTACTCTCCCTCCTATTGATTTCTTAAACTTATCAGAATACATTTCTTCCCCAGGAGACAGAGCATTTGAGATTCTTCAGCATATCCCATCACCCTTTATAGTTCCTACTCACTCCCTGACCCCCTACTTCATTTAGGTATCGTTTAGGGTTTTAGTCATGATGTGTTTCAGTTATAATTTATCCCCTTTTCTATGGTTCTTGCTCTTCTTGCTCTTTTAGACAATAATGAATTGAAAGTTTGGCAAATGTTTTCTCATTTGTTAAATGAAAACAATTCCAGCTTCCTCACATGGCTTCTTGTGGGAAGTAAGTTAGGTGATATAACTGTGAGCACTTGGTGACATATGAAGAATTACACAGTTGCTGATTGTGAGGCAAAAGTGTGTTTTATTCCAAGGCCTGCCCATTTTCTACTTCTTTCAAAAAGTCTTTTCCAACCGCTTTTCAGAAATCTGAATTAACGTTTGCTTTGCTTTGCTCTATCACACGTTGTCCCTTTGTGATTGACAGATGCCTGTGTGTGTTACCAAGCCTACCCGATACTGTGTAGTGTATTTCACCAGGTTTAACACCTTGAGCAGGGAAAACCCAAGGGTAAAAACCTTTGGAATGTTGATGATGGAGCGTGGACGGCAGGGTGTTGTTGGAGCTATCACTTGTCAGCAGTTGAAGGGAGACTGTGAAGTTGGAGGGTCCAGAAGTAGCCAGGTGTGGGAACAGCGAGCTCTGTCATGCAGTGGAAACTATTTTTAGGTACTATTAAGATTAAAATGCATTATTACAATATACGGCATAATCTAATGGTACCTCCCTTTATTCCTTACTAGGCTCATATTGGCAACTTATTAACATCAAAATTCTTCAGTTACAAGGATTTTGACACTTTACTGTATACCTGTGCAGCGGAGTTTGATTTTATGGAGAAGGAGGTAAGATGTGATTTCTCCTTTCTTTCCTTAGTTTTTGGTCCATTCATTTTTCATAAAGGGTGCTCCTGTTATTCAGACTCTTACCTCTGTGCTCTTATCTCAGTTTGAAGGAAAAGGAAAACCTGGCAGCTTAAAGGAAGATATTCCTATTTACATTAGTACAGCTTCCTGAAATATATAGTCTTTTCTTATTTTGATAATTTAGAAACATGCATTCAGTCTAGCAATAGTTTTTAGGATTGAGTAAAAACAGAGGCATTTCAAGTCGCCTCTTTTTAGGGATAGCATTAGTTCAGTGAAGCTCTCAAGCTTTTAAGTTTCCACTCACTTTGTGATTGTTTGTTTGAATGATCTCATTGCTTTGAAATATCATTGAGTATAAGTTTTTCATTCCAACAACATTTTGTTCCTAAAACTGTATTCAGGTGTTTAGAAGGAAACCAGAGAGTAGTTTAGTGGATCGTGAGACAGAAGTCTGTGATATTACTTGATGTTCTTGAACAAGTGACTCTCATTCTTGGAGTTGTAGCTTACTAGTTTCTGGTAGTATGCTACAGGTAGATATTGTGAGGACGAAAGGAGATACACAGGAAAGTACTTTGATATTTTAAGATATTTTATATTAAATACCATTTTGCAATACTTTATGAGCTAGTTTGGTTCAACAGATGTGTATATATATGCCTTTTTTTCACACCACCCATGTGGCCCCGATTTATGATGATATTTTATTATCTGTCAGACATTTTTCTTCAAAGCTGTGTGTGTGTATATATATGGAAGTGGCCAACAGTCCTCTGTTGACACATTCATTTTCCCCGATCCCCACTGGGTCAGCCCATGTCCTAAATTACAGACCAGTGGAGGAGAGTGCAGCACACAGCAGACTTTTACCAACCAGACATTCTGAGTTGAGCATGTCCTGCAGATGTACTGTTTCCTCCAGTGACCTATCAGTCTTCATTTCCTGTGTTCTGGCAAATGGTTTTGATAAAAAGTGTACAAATGATAGTGTTGAACCTGCTGAAAGAAACTAAGGAAAAGTATCTTGCAAGGCTTTAAAATGCACACTTAATAGCAGATCAAGCCTCTTTCAAGGAGGTGGTAAAGGAAGTAGAGTATAGACATCAACAGAGAAATTAGGACTCAGTGGAAATCCTTTAACATTATTGAGGATATACACACCTTTACAGCCTGAGAGTATGAACCATCAGTTATGTGATAGAAGAAATTGTTTATTGAGGCATAAGATGCCTTCAGTCAATTTGAAGAAAATGGCAAAGCTGTGTCCAGCCTGCCATTCCTCATCTCCATAGGTACCTTCACAGGGACGATGCTGTAGAGACAGGGCACGGTGCCAGTTCAGAGAGGGCATCTCTTGTATGGTACGTCCATATAGTGGGGAAGAGGGAAAAATTTAACATGATATCATACCAATATGGAAAGACACTTAAGATGTATAATGGGATGAGCAAAATGGTCCGATCTTATTGACCTATAATTAGCACACATAGAATAAAGTGTAAGAGACCAAAATTTTAACAGTTGTTTTTTTTTGGTGGAGAGATAATCAGTGATTAACTTTTTTTGTAATTTGCGTCTTCTAAATTTTCTATAATAATCATATTCTAATTGTATTGTGCTACTAAAAAAAAAGTTAAAACAGTGAGGGGGATCTTTGCTTTTTAGATATGAAAATGGAAAGCAATAGTATTTAAAGTACAGGGATACCAAAACAGGAACATTATGACCAAAAACAGACAATGCTGGATAGACCCATGTGTAGGTACTTAACTATGTTTATGTGTATGTACTTAGTATGAAGTGAAGAGAGCACCACATAATATATCAATAAATGGTTAAAAGATGCATTGTTTCATGAATATTATTTGAAAAATTGAATTGGGGTGGGGAGTCAGCTTAAGGCCTTGTATCATATTATACACCAAACTTCATTTCAGTTAATGTGTTAAATATAAATGAAGCCTGAAAAATTAATCTGAGAAAAATTTGAATGAATATTAACTTCATTATTAATGAGCATAATACAAGTGCAAAACATATATGAGAATGATTAATAGATTTGTCTGCATGTAACTTAAAACATCTGTACATTAAATATTATAAAAATTAAAAAGGAAATGACTAACTGGGATGATTCTTGCAATAAATATAATAAATGAAACTAGAGATTAATATAATTAGTATAGGAGCTTGTTCAAATCAATAAAAAAAGTTACCAAGGGCTCTCACCCTTTCCCAGCACCAAAAACACATCCCCCCTCCCCCCCCTCCCCCCACATATGCAGAAATGAGCAAATGTGAACATACAATCCATCCGGGAGGAAATGCTGATAACTGATTAAAATGTGAAATTCATTTTCTCCTTTATTTTTTCTCCATTTTCTAGTTTTCACAATGAGCATATGTAACTTTTATGCTTAGAATAAAATCAACAATTACAAGAAATATTAAAAGAACTTACAGTTCTAATAGAACACACACACACGTGCATACATCTCTCTCTGTGTGGTTTGCATTTGTTCTGTGCATACCCTCTCTCTGGTGTATCTTTTGGCATTGAGGAAGTTTTATAATTTTGTTTCCTTTATATTAATACTTGTATATATTAACCTTAGTCCCTTCTATTGGTTTCCTCCTGGGAGTTATACTGAACTTAGCTAGTCGTTTCTTGCCCGATGCCTATTCCCACCCATTTCTAATTTATTGTAATACTATAATCAGGGAGATTATTTTGCTTCTTATATACTCTCCCCCTTTTACCCCATTTTTAAGAGTCCCATTGTATCTTCATTGTCAGCACGTATAACCTCTCATACTCTTCTGTCACCTTTATATCCCCGTCATTGTCGTAGTTCTGTAGATCATTGTTTTTATTGTACACTATGAGTTGTAGGATCGAAGAACACATTTCTTGGCTGTGTGAAGATTACTCTCCAGTGGATTCCTCAGGAAGGGCTCATGGGAGCAGTAATCCCTGAATTTTTACATGCTCAAAATATTTTATCAGTGGCTTTTATGTGTGAAGGTCAGTTTGGCTAGATACAAAATCTTTGGCTCACCTATCTTTCCTTGAGAATCCTAAATAAATTACTCTACTATCTTCTGGTCTAAAGTGTTGCTTTGAAAATCTGATGCTAATATGATTTTCTTTTTAAAAGAAATATTTAAAAAACACCTTTTAAATAAACTTTTGGAATATAATGTTAAAATTGTTTGAACTCCTTATTAAATTTTGTTAAATACTTTTAACACAATTTTGACATACTTCCTTTTTAAACTAAACATCTGTATCTTACTACTTATATTTATTGTTAACTGTTATTAGCAAATGTCTAACTTTTAAAATAATAAAATAATTTTAGGGGACTTCCTTGGTGGTCCAGTGGTTAAGACTGTGCTTCCACTGCAGGGGGCATGGGTTTGATCCCTGGTTGGGGAACTAAAATCCCGCATGCCATTCAGTGCGGCCAAAAAAGTAAATAAAATTTGAAAGTTTAGATCTATAAAAAAATAGTTTTAGTTATGACTTTTGTGTAGGTTAAAACATAACTTAAAAATTACAAAATAGAAATATATTTATTATTTTAAAATAATAGCATGCAAATGTTTATAAAGGTAAATAGTAAAATGAAAACATAAAAATTCTCTTTTTAATGGAATTTCTAACTCATGAAGAAGCATTTTGTATAATGAATTATGAAAATTACTTGTCTAATACAGAATAGTGAGAAAATTGGACTAAGGAGAGGGAAATCAGAAAATGCTACTTACTGTATACTTTGTAGAATTAAAAATGTACCAGCATTTTTAATATGGTTGAAGCTAGATTTCTCTTTATAAACATATTGGGGAAAGCATACATCATTTTACTTAATGATGTAAGATTATTTGTCTGAGGGAAAGTGTTGGTAATAAGCAAATCAATTGCAATTTAGAAATTTCAAGCCCAGGATTGTTTAAGACCGTGATCTCAAATTATCGAGAAGTGTATAGAATTACAATGTGTGGGGCTTTTCTAATAAAAAAAATTTTTCTATAGTTTTTTATCTGTTACCAAAGAAAACGTAAAAATGTTTTTATTCCTCTTATAAACATTAGTCATTATTGTGTGTGTGTGTGTGTGTGTGTGTGTGTGTGTATCTGGAGATCATGGTTATGATTTTTATCCCAGATAAAATGCACAGTAAAGCTCATGCCATTTAAAGGATTTCTGCTGACCCTAGGTGAATAATAAGTTATGCTCTCTAGTTAGAAAAGTAGTGTGCAAAAGTGAACAGTAGTCTTTCTAGTCATGTTTTACAAGTGTTTGGGAACTGTGTTTGTTAGTGTTTTCATCTCAACATTTTGGGCAAGTTCGTTTCTATGGAAATGCATCTTCATTTTTACAATGGGAGTCAGTGAGTAGATTGGACCCTAGATGGGTGAATGCTTATGTTTCTATACTAACATGTTTTAAAATTCACTTGGATCATCATCTGAAATTTCATTTGAAATCATCTTTTCTTCTAACAAAACATCTCTTTGAATTTCAGACTCCACTGAGGTATACAAAGACATTATTGCTTCCAGTTGTTCTTGTCGTGTTTATTGCAATCATTAGAAAGGTAGGTCTATCACTTAAGAGCACTTTCTCATAATAGAACATTTTCTTATTTCTTCATTTCTTGTGTAGTTACATATACTAGGCTACATGTTAATCTAATACAATATTTTATATAGATTTATTGAAACACATTCTGTATTTTCTTACTAATAGCCTTTGATGAACATTTATAAGCCTTAAAAACATTGTGCTAGTTGCCAGCATAAAGTAGATCTAGGGAAAGGATGCTCAAGTTTTGATAGTCATGTATTTTGAAAGATAGGATCAGAGGAACCCTCTTGACGCAGATACAGTTGTTTTTGCTTATGTGAATTATTACTGATTCACTTTTAACTTTTATGTAATATTTCTTTAAAATATTTAATATATGCCTTTCTAAGTCATTTGTGCAGTATTCATTACCTTCTGGATAGAGTTTATTATTAATCAAAAGGAAAAAATAGAATATTAACAGTGTATTACTAAACTTGATAAAATAGACTCCCAACTTGACTTTGATAATGAAATTTTAAGTCCACATATAAATCAGGCCAGGGAAGTTCCAATCTTCAGTAAAGAGTGATGTAATAGTCCCTCTTTTCTTCTTTTAAGAGTTGGTGAACTCTGTAAGTACAGGTGTTTTAAGAGAATGAATTGGGGTTAGTCTGTAATCAAAATGATAGACCCTAAAAGTTTTCTGATTTGTAGCTATTATTTTTGTGTTAATACAGTGTCATATATTTGTAGAATATTCTGTACTATAATTATTATTTACATCATATATTTGTAATCTCCCCAAACATTTCATCTACCTTATTTCAATTGGTTCTTCAACAGCATTATGGGGTACACAGATATTATTATTTCCATTTTGACAAGTGCAAAATTATAAGGTCAGTGTGGTTATTACCAGCCTCACATCATGTCCATTAAAAAAGCAAGGGAAGAGTGAGAATCAGACTGTACCTTTACCCCCCCCTCATTGAGTGTTGTATAGTATTCAGCTTTGTAGTCTCACAGCACTTTTTAAGTCTTGTCAGTTGATGGTTAGTCAATTTCTGCTGTATGCCAGGCTCTGTGCTCTTTGCTTCCTTTGTTTTCTTTATGTGGGTGGGCACCCAGTAGGTAATAAAAAAATACTAGATGTTGGCAATCCAGAATGTATTAAAAAGATAGCAACCTGGCTGGCTAGAGATGATGAAAATGACTAGATTGGGGTCAAAGAAAGTGGGATGTTTGATGTAAAGAAGAAAGTCTTAAATGGAAAGAGGATAATTCTTTTCAAAGACTTAAAAGGCTACCACTTGGAAATAAGATTATACTCATTTTGGCTCCTTAATATTATGGCCAATTCTAAGAGTTAGGGCTTTTGACCAGCATTGATCTGGACTGATTAGGAAAGTGTTATAGGTTTAATCAGCAGCTAGGTGGTTCTTCCAAGGGCTGAATTAAAACCTATCAGGCAGTGTCACAGAGGACATCCACATTGGGGACAGGATTTCAGATTAGATGACCTCCCAGTGACTGCTAAATATGAAAACACAGTGTTTAGTTAGTTGTGCTTATCAGTCTCTGAGCCAGTTCTCCAGTTATGTGTGTGTATAATTAAGAAGAGGCACTGCCAACAACCTGGGCATGGTGGAATCCTCTTAAAGGTGAATCGGAAGCCAAAAGGTGAAGTTTCAAGACCCTTCTTAGTTGTTGTCCACCTTTAGGGAGATCATTTAATCCTTCTGAGCCTGTTGCTCATTTTTAAAATGAGGATAATAAAACTTATCTGAACAGGGTTGGATATAGATATGATGAAGTACTGTACAAACGTAAGATTTTGTTGTTGTAATTACTATTTTCTGAATTACTTCTTATCTCCATACTTCTGTATTTTTAAGTAAATAAAAGTTTGAAAGTTTAGAAGATACATTATTTGAAATTTTCTTTTTCCCAATACGGCTGTTATAAAATGTTTAAAAATCTATTTGCAGATTGTTAGTGACATGTGGGGTGTCTTAACTAAACAACAAACACATATAAGGTAAATATGCCATTAATGATTTTGTTACCTCCTCTGTTTATTAAGTAGTTATTTACAGTATATTAATTTTATAGTGACATGTTGTACACTCAACATTTGTTAATTGATGTTTCGATTGTTGCCATCCCCCTTCTCCGCTTTTCTCATTATTCCCTATTTATGTAGAGCTCAGCACATCACTTGTTCATTCCCCAAATCGCATCCAGTATGATCTGACTGTAGCCCTATACTAATCTATGCTTGAAGGATACAGCTTTGTGCTTCAGTTTGGCAGGGAAAACAAATTACTCTGTTGATGGTTTTAGGACCAATGGACAGCTTTTTGAGAGAAGAGCAGGAAAATGTAAAAGTGGACCCACACCTCATTTTTACATAAAATAAATTCCAGATGGAGCAAAGATTTAAATATAGAAAAAAAAATGAAACTCCCAAATAAACCAAGAGATTATTTTTATAATTTTAGGGTTAGAGATGCCTTGTTAAGTATGACATAAAGCCTATAAGCTAGAAAGAAAGATTGACAAGGTTGACCAGATAAATTCTTTGGTTTGGTAAGATACTGTAAGCACTGTTCAAAGAAAAATACAACTTGGAGAAAATAGTTGGAAATTATAACAAGCGCCTAATGACCATCATACATAAAGAACTGCTATAAATTAATAAGAAAAATACTAAAAACCCATTTGAAAAATGAGTGAAAGACTCAAATGGGCAATTGAGAAAAAAAAAAAATTCCCATTTTCCCTTTTCCGCTACACTAATGTCCCACAGATCTCCTTTCTGCTCTTTGACCATGACAAGTAGTTTCCTGCCTCTGCAATTTTGCAGTGGTTGTACCCTAAGTCCGTAGTTGTGCCTCCTGCTTTCCGCAGCCTGGCTTGGCATGACTCACTCCTTTAATCCTTGCTTAAATGCCACCTCCTTCAAGAAGGCTTTCCTGACCATCATTTCTGAGTAGATCCCTTGTCTCCTTCCTTGTTATTGTCCACCATCACACCCTTTTTCTTTCTCTCGGCATTTGTCACCGTGTGTGCTTACATACTGATGTGTTGCCTGTGTCTCCTGAAGGGGGATGGGGTCATTTCTGTTCAGTTCAGTGGTTTATATGCAGTGCCTGGCACATAGGAAAGAATAGTAGTTGAGTGAGCAAAGACTTACACATGACTTACAGATACATGAAAAAGTGCTCCGTCCCATGGTAAAGATAAAAGTGAAAGCCTTTTTACTTATCAAGTTTGTGAAAATTAATAATACCCAGTGCTTGCAAGCGTGGGAGGAAGTGGGTGGTAGGGCAGTTAGGCAATACAAGCAAAACATACGGTGGGCCTGTCCTTTAACTCTGCAGTTTCACCAGTGCAAATGTGTCCCCTAGAAATGCTCACGGAAATGCAGAGGTGATGGTACAGAGATGCCCACTGTGGTGGTGTATGTAATGTGGAAAATGTGAACAACCAAAATATCCACTAGTGCGGGATTGATTTACTTATGACCCAGTCATAAAGTGGAATTTCTTTATGGAAATATTTCATCATACATCCTTGAATTAAAAAATTATAAGACATATACATGATGATTACACTTTTGTTTAAAATATAAAGATTTTGTATGTGTCTTTGTACATCGGAGGGATATGGAAGGATAAAACTTGTAACTGTTAGGAGCATGGGATTAGAGGATGGAGCAAAGGAAGTTTTAATTCTAATTTCATTCTTTTGTGGGATTTTTTTGGGGAGTAGAGATTATTGAATTTGTGTATCTATATATTTTCTTTTATAACACACAGCCTTATCTATTGTTCTTTCACCTCACCAGTGATAAATTATTGCATGCACTCTTGAGACAATCCTTGTTCTCGTTTAGAAACAATTTACTGTAACTGTGCCCTTACTTCTACCTGATGCCTTTGAGGGCCAGGGAAAAGAAAAAAGCTTCTGGTATGTAATGCCAAAATTTCTCTTCAATTGAGATGAAGTTTTTTTAAGAGTTCAGAAGGGGACTACCGTTATAACTATACTATGCACCTCTGGAAGAGAAAGGTGGAACTTTTCACAGAAACAAAACAGTCTTTTCAATAATAACTCAACTATAGAAGTAACTATAGAAAAGCACTGAGCTTCACGGGGCTCTCAATTCAGGTAGGATCAGAGCTTTTTGGAAAGGAGAATGGCACATCGACATTTCATTTTGCATAAGTACCAAAGTCATAAGCCAATGTAAAAAGGGGAGAGGTAGGACATACATTTTAATTCTCAAGGTGTGAGTATCAGTATCTCCTTTATTCAGGGAACTAGGGGATAAAGTAGGATAGAGACAGCATGATGAAGTAGAAAATATATTGACTCTGAAACCAGTCAATATATAGACCTGGCTTCGCCTCTTACTACCTCTGTAACCTGTTTTCCTTAGCTGCCAGTTAGGATAATAAACAGTTGTAAGTAGGATAATAAATAGTTGTAAGATCAGAGTTAATGGAATGTAATGATCATATTAACATTTTAGGTGCTCGGTAAATGGTAACTGATAATTTTTACTTGGCATGAAAGAAGAATAAAGGAGGATCCATTTCACTTCCTTCATTTGCCCAGTAATTTTACTGTTTGCTAACACATCAATATATTTGAAAGCAAGTCCTCAAATCAGATTGTGTGCTACCTATTCAATTAACCTACCTAATTGAATCATTTGCTCATTCATTCAAAAAAAAAAAGATTGAACTCTATGTGCTAGGCATTGTTTTCTAGGTCTTGGAAATATATCAGTGTTTAGGATAGAGAAGGTATGTGTTATCAAGTCGCACATTTGTGTCTCTGATCCAGACTTCTCCCTTGAACTCCAGATTTATACATACGATTCCCTGTTTGTCATTTCTACTTGGGTGTCTAATGAGAATCTCAAATTTTGTGAACACAATACTGAGCCTCAGAATGTGCTTCCCTGTCAGTACCGTTCTCCTGGATCTCCCTCATCTCATTCTGCTCCTTGCTCTCTCTTCTCCCTAATCATGCCGTCTTTGTTGTTAGCCTATCAGGGAGCCTGCCACCATGAGGCTTTGCCATGTCTGTTCTCCTTGCCTCAAGTGCTCTTCTTCCCTGAGGGATCCTCAGGCTCAAACTCTCAGCTCCTTCAGGCTATGCTCAGATGTCACTCAGTTGCTGACCACACTGATAATATATGCCATCCCAGTCACCCAGCACTCCCTGCATCTTTTACCCTGTTTCCTTTTTTCCCCACAGTATTTATCGCCATGTGATGTATGTTTATTTGCTTTTTGTTTGTCTCCTTCAACTTATATGTAAACTCTGTGAGGGCATGGATTTTTTTCCATCTTGTTTACTGCTCAAGGCTCAATGAAATTGAGTGGATGGATGGATTTGTACCTGGTCCTCCTGAAGGGTTCATTTTAGTTAGGAGAGACATATGATAATCAAATAAACCAATAAGTGAAAACTGTGTTTTCTGTGAGAAGATAAAACAGGGGAATGGAGTGGGAGTGATCAAGGTAAGGGGCACTGAATATGGGAGTCAAAGGCGGCTCTCTGATGTTTTAAGGTATAAAATTAGTCTAGTGTGACTGGAGCACAGTGATCAAGAGGGAACCTGGTAGGAGATGAGTTTCCAGGATGGGAGGTGGGGAACCAGATTAGGAGGACTATGTGTAGCATGGTAAGGATTTGAGAGTTTACTTTAATTACAAAAAACCCCATAGCCGATCAGAAAGTTTTAAGTGAGGGAGTGAGTGGCATGTCTGGATTCCCATTTTCAAACGGTTGCTCTCACTGCTGTGATGAGACTCAACACGGGGTCGGGGTGCGGGAAGGGGACCGGAGTGAGATGTGGGGAGGATATATGGGCCTATAAAGATGCAGCCTTTCTTAGGAAATTAAAACTGTCAAGCAAAGGTAAAGCTGGCATTATGTGGCTATTTTTATATTCCAGAGCTGCTGCTGAAAAAAAATCTTGTGTGTGGCTTCCTAAATTGTCCCTAAAGCAGCTAGAATTTACGGCAGAGCTGAGGGGCTGCTGAGGACAGGAAGTAGGGGTATGGGACTGTGAGGGCTGCAGAGTTTCTTTTCACTCCCTGCTTTGCCAGGTTATATTACCAGTGAGGTACCTGATACACAGCCAGCGAGCCTTGTTGGCCTAATAAATACCCGTGTAGTCAGATATGGGATATGCAAAATAAACTGTTTTAAAAGACTGTAGCACCAGTTTTGGTTTATAACTTTCAGTTATTTTGATTTCATGTATGTGTCCTGAGGGCATATTACAGAAGTTGTAAAACTCATATTTGTAAGATAAAAATGCGTATGATTGAAGTAAGTGCTTCAGTAGTGATTCAATGATAGTATTTCTTTTTCCATTTCAGAAAACACCAACTTGATCATGGAGAGGTAAAGACTTAATATTACCAAAATTTGGCTTGTTTTAATGTTTGTATATGTTTGGATTTTTCTTTCTAGTTCCATTTTCTAACTTTATTGGTAAGTCAGTAATCATCTTCAAAATAGGCCTCTATGTGTTTTTACGAGAATACTACAAACATGACCATTCATTTGTTAGAGCAGTTAGGTAGGAAACTCATTTGGTCGGCTCTGATCATCCTCAAGGTAATAGCAGTTCATTGCTGGAGACCATTTAGACGCGTATGCAGAGTGTCTTTCGCATGATTAGGGATCACTCTTCTCTCTGCTCACCTTGCCCTGAGGCCTCAGAGATGTGACTGATTGCTGTTCTCATCTCCTGGTGATTCAGCCTGGTTTTTTTTTTTAATTGAGGTATAATTGACATATTATGTTAGTTTCAGATGTACAACATAATGACTAGAATTTGTATATATTGTGGAATGATCACCATGATAAGTCTAGTTAACATCCATTACCATACATAGTTACTCAAATTTTTTTTCTTTTTTTTCTTGTGAAGAGGACTTTTAAGATCTATTCTCTCAGCAACAGCATGGTGACTATAGTTCATGATACTGTATCTCATATTTCCATCTGGTTCAGAAATGTGGGCTTTATTAACCCTAGGCTTCATTCTGAGCAGAATTATAGGACCACTTCCCTTAGGGACTTTATAATTTTAGCCCTCTAATAAAAGGGACAAGTTTGAAAGTGAATTTTAAGACTTTCAGAAATCAAAATATTGATTATTATATTAAATATTATTAAATATTATTTCAGAAATCAAAATATTGTTACTAAGAAAAAGTACCCTTTTCCATATATTCACCAATTTAACAATATATTCTTAAACTTCACAAATAGTAGGAGTAAAAATATTTTCTCTTTCTTTCAGCTGGTTTATCATGCATTGCAGCTGTTAGCATATACAGTTCTTGGTGTTTTAATTATGAGACTAAAACTCTTTTTGACGCCACACATGTGCGTTATGGCTTCCTTGATCTGCTCAAGACAGGTGAGATGATTGTTATGTTGGCATTATAGCTGCTATGATAATTTTACCCCAGCCTTTGTTATTGAGTGGCCCTGAAATAATATTAAATGACCCAAAGTTCTTTAAATTGTTTATAATTAAAGTTCTTCATGGTTTTGTACTAACCTTTCCTAAGGGGTAAGGGCCAAAGCAGATCCCTTATCCTTTTAACTTCTAAAATAGTCCTTGGTGTACAACAAACACTCATTCAGTGCAGGCTGAATTCATGAATGATAACTACAGATATTGATAGAAAGCAGTGATCGCACAGGGGCCCACACTCAGAAGGACTCTGCACCTAGATTGATGCTCTGCTGTTGCTGTTTTGAACTTCTTAAAAAATGTCAGACAAGGAACCCACATTTTTTTTTTGTTTTTTGGCTGCACCACATGGCATGTGGGATCTTAGTTCTTGACCAGGGATTGAACCCATGCCCCCTGCAGTGGGAGCATGGAATCTCAACCACTGGACTGCCAGGAAAGTCCCAAGGAACCCACATTTTTATTTTGCACTGAGTCTGGCAAATTATGTAGGTAGGCCTGGCCTTACCCGAATCTGGGAGTAGAGCAAGTTGACAGAAG
Source organism: Aethalodelphis obliquidens (assembly GCF_003676395.1). Lineage (NCBI taxonomy): Eukaryota > Metazoa > Chordata > Mammalia > Artiodactyla > Delphinidae > Aethalodelphis > Aethalodelphis obliquidens. The sequence continues at coordinate 42,168,613 of NW_020837949.1, forward strand.
AGTTTCTTAAATTATGTCCCACCTATATTAGGCTAATGGTAGAATTGTTTTGATCCCTCAGGTTATTGTTTCTGGAACTTTTCCTTAGAATTATTAGTCTTGTATCAGGGATTCTAGCAGAGACTGTATTCTTCTCTGGGAAGTTGGATGCAGGCTGGTTTGTACTAACAGTTGTCAATGTATTCTTAATTTGGTTTCAGCTGTTTGGATGGCTCTTTTGCAAAGTACATCCTGGTGCTGTTGTTTTTGCTGTGTTAGCAGCCATGTCAATACAAGGTTCAGCAAATCTGCAAACCCAGTGGAATATTGTAGGGGAGTTCAGCAATTTGCCGCAAGAAGAACTTATAGAGTGGATTAAATATAGCACTAAACCAGGTAAAAAAAGGTCATATTATTTAGCTGTGGTTTTCCCTACAGTTTTATGTACAACTGCACAATCCTCAACCCAAGTTACTTCCAATGGTTTTACTTCCAGGAAAACTGTGGTTTTCCCTACAGTTCTATGTACAACTGCACAATCCTGAACCCAAGTTACTTTCAATCTTTCTAAGCAGTCCTGCTTCTAGATTATCCAGAAAGAGAGAGATGTCCGTCTTGCTTATGTAGTTTGCAAAGGAAATGTTACATCTATTTTCTTAGTAATTTATTTCTCTATTTTACATAAATTCTAATTTTTTTCAAAGTATATACAAAGTTTTGCATGGCACAATTTAAAATAATTTATGTTATCCTTATTTTCCTAATTAATTTTTAATCTTAGCCCTTCACATTCCTTTTTGAAATGAACTCATGGAATGTGATATTTTATTCATGTATAGAAAAAGAGGTTTTTGTTGTCATCTGAGTATCAAGTGACTGAATATTAAATCATCTTCCAGAATTCCTAGGTGCTATAAAACTTGCCTAGTCAATTTGTTACTTCTTTCCTAGAAGCAAGAAAAGACATTAAAAACAAACAAAAGAAACAGAAATCCTCAATGATGAGACATATGATGAGGCTTTATCTTCCAAGGAAAATAGTTTATCCAGGCTTGGTTGCTGACCACCATTTTATTAGCTACCTGACTTCATTCTGGTTCTGTCATTGACTCTGTATCATGATTCGGGCCTCAGCTTTTTCACCTGGGAAGTAACTGATTTGACCAGAAGGAGACCCCTTGTCATGCTCACCAGGTGTCTTCCTAAGACCTTCCTTCCTGCTTTGCAGATGCAGTGTTTGCAGGTGCCATGCCTACAATGGCAAGTGTTAAACTCTCCGCACTTCGGCCCATTGTGAATCATCCACATTATGAAGATGCAGGTTTGAGGTTAGTACACAAATATCACATTGTTGAAAACAAATTTTTCTTACAAATAGTGAATGAGGGAACCAGCAAAATAATGAGAAGTGTTTCAAAAGGATATGGTGAACTGGGGTTTATAGAGTTTGGGGACAAAGAATGCTGAAATAAGATGGCTACGTTCAATACAAACTGTTAAGGCCCCATAGGACAATAAAACTACAGTCTTTGGGGTTATCTTCTCTCCTAGGCAGTAAAAAGAAATCACCCCATGTCTGTTTTATACAGGTTACAGGGCTCCAAACACCCAGGTCCTTATTAGTTATCATCACCTTTTAAGCTCCCCAGAAGATTCACTAGCCTATAGTTTTTATTAAGATTTTCTTATAGGCTATTTTTCTTGAATTCTGAGGAGTCAGTTGAGATGGAATCCCATTCAAAGAGGATTTTTTTCTCATTTTCACCAATATAACCTACTAGAATGATCTTGTTTTTTTGTGTTTTTTTTTACTAATTTTTTATAAGTTAGAGTGTTGTGTTCTCTTTGTAAAGGAAATAGATTTAATTTTCATGCAATTTCTAGGTTGATCAGCTAGTCATTTCCTAAGTAATTGGTGAATCCTTATTAATATTTTGTATAACAGCAAGTCATACCTTTTATAAATAAAAAGCTTTTTCATTAAAAAAATCAATGTTAGCAAACTAGTTTCCAGAGCAATTGTATTGAATAAGTTTCATTTTTTGTATTTTGTTTTTTTTTTTAAATTAGGAATAAAATGGAGAGCCATTTAATGCTAATCGTTTGTTCTCAAAGTTAGGACTGTTGTACCTTTAAAGTAGTCCTGTAGTTGTGTCTGTGTAGCTCATACTCTTACTTGTGATAGAGTGATGGAGAATTTAAAACAAAAACAAGCACTCAAACAAACCAAAAGACTAAGTTTGGAAATGAAGAGATTCATTGAACTGAACTTTTTCTCTCAGGACTCTTGTGCTACCTGTGCTTTTCTCCATTGACCTCCCCAGTGCCCCTCAGCAGGAACTCCTGTGCAGAATGTTCCCTTGACCTGATTCTTCTGTACAGTCTTTCTTCTAGTTCCATTCAGTGCTTTTGTCCAAATAGGTTGATTGCATTTTTTTGATCTTGAAAATCTTCTGCCTAATTATTTTTCTTTAGAGCCAGAACAAAAATAGTATATTCAATGTATAGTCGAAAAGCAGCTGAAGAAGTGAAGCGAGAATTGATAAAGTTACAAGTGAATTACTACGTTCTGGAAGAGTCCTGGTGTATAAGAAGATCCAAGTGAGTACTCAATACAGTATTTTATATTCAGAAGACATTAAAGTTAATTCAGTCTCATGGCAAGTGCTTTACTAGTTGTATGTGTGAGATGTATATAATAGCAAGGTATAAGCAGAAAAAACTTTTTTGATAATTATTTGGAGTCTTTTCTTTTCTAGTCATTTTAAACATCTATTTATTTTATAATGATTTACATGTGCACATTACCTTAAAGGTATTGGCACTTATTGATAATTTCCCAAATTGTTCATATTTGCCTTTGCTGTTTTTTTGAGAAACTTTTATTTAAAGTTGGATGTATTTTCTTTCAAAAGACTTGTGGAGTCTGAAACCAGATAATGGAGAGTCTCATTATAATGAAGTCAGGCAGCTTCGTCCATACCACATCTCTGCACCATACCATATCCTGTGATAGATGGGACCCCCTCCCCCCAGCATCAACTCAGAGTGAACTTCTTTCTTTCTGTTTTGCATCTTATTTGAGTGGGAAAATAATTAACCTTACGGTGACCCGTATTCTCTTGGGTTTATAGTTTTAAAAAGTATCTATTTCCACAGAGAAGTTCACTAAGCAGAGTAGAGCAATAAGAGTAAGATTTTAAAAGCAAATGTGAATTCTAAAGTTGACTATTTAGAAATGTTACACTTGGGTGACTAGACAGCAGATGATAGCTTGCTATTAAAATATCAGAGCATTCACCCCATGAGGAATACAAAAAGGAATAGTTTTATCAGAAATCAAGGATATTTTATGGAATACTATTATTTTTAAAATTCTCACTACTCTTTAAGTAAGCAGAAGTCTCCAGGAGATTGCTGTATCTGTGGCTTAATCATACTCATTTACCATGTATTTCAACAATACACAAGGGTGTTAAGATGAAATGATTCAATATTGACTTAGGAGTAAAGATAGTTCTGTGACACAGTACCTATCAAGCATTGCCCACAAGGAAACTCAAATAAATTTTTATTGTTGAATGATTTTCCATTGAATATGTCACAGGTGATTTGAATTTAATCAGGATCTACAGAAAATGTTATTGAGTCATAATTTAGAAAACGCTTTAAGTCTTTATGAACGTAAGAATATATGTGAAACTTATATACATAAACTTTAACTTTGTTATATAAATTTAGGACAAAAAGTCATAAGCATCTCTCATAACAATTTGATGAAGACACTGTAATAAATGAATGGTGGGCTGACATTTGCAGTCAGAAGGACTGTTTTTTGGCAGAGATTTCCACCAGCATTGGGATCTTCTTTACTGACTTAGGGTTTACTCTCCAACTCTCCAGTTCAGTGATGCCAGCCTGAAACACCTGTAGGTTACTGGAACATAAAAATTATTTCATGACCTTTTTTCTCCAAGCTAATGATGAACCTTGATTCAAGATTCTTCATTTTTTCCTAGCCTCCTGCATAGTGTTTTGAATATGTGGAAATTGCAGAGGCTAAGGTGCTTCATTCTGAAAAGAAAAAAGGGACTTTCCTGGTGGTGCAGTGGTTAAAAATCCGCCTGCCAGTGCAGGGGACATGGGTTCAATCCCTGGTCCGGGAAGATCCACATGCTGTGGAACAACTAAGCCCGTTGATGTTGATGGAGCTAAGATGTTGATGGAGCTCCTTGGATTTGCATAGTTGTAGTAGTCTCATGTTCTGATGGGCAGAGCACTGGTTTTTGTACACAAGAAAGGATCAAAAGACAAATTTAGGAAGTATGGCAATAAATCTTGCACACTAAACAAAGTCAGCAGTAAAGTAACTGGCTTCTGATCATCTCCATTTAGAGCTCACTTACAGGCATTAAGACTGAGAGTTGAGAGGGGTTAGAGGTGTGTGCCAGCTTCCCCGCCTCTGGACCTTGACTTGCCCTTGTTGTATTTGTTGCAGCAGGAGTGGGGAGGGAGGAAGCTGAAGAAGTGGCTTCCACTCATCTGGTTTCCCTGCTCAGTTACTGAAAGAACACTATCTACTACAGGATTATAAGTCTCAGGAAATCTTAGATAGGTGCACTCTGCTTAAAGCTGGAGACAAAACACAGCTGTGCTTTCTGTCCTGACAGGGAAGCAGGTGGAGGGCTCAGACAGAAGAGGAAAGGGAAGAAGGACTAATACTTAGCACATACCTTTGCAGAAGGAAGAACTGAGTTTCTGGCCAGAGAGCTCTCTACCAGAATCGGGATCTTCTTTATTCCCTTGGCCCTCACTCTCCAATTCTTTCTGTTATGCCAGCCTGAGACAGCTGTATGTTACTGGAAAAGAAAGCTATGGCAGAACAGGGGGAGCAAGTGGGGAATTCAAATAGGAGAAGAAAGGGAAGAGGGACTAATATCTATTTGGAGCTTAAACTGTGCTTGGCACCTTGGTGGGCACTGTATTTATGTGCTCTCATTAACAGAGTGGGTTAATTGTGTGCTTGATTATTCCTTAAATACTTGATACCCTGTGTTCAAATACAAGTAGAAAAATATACTCAAATGCAAGTTGTAGATGAGTTTTTAATTAACTCCTTTTTTATTCTCAGTTCTCTGCTCTCTTTCTCATTAATTCCCATAATAGAGTTGACATAAAATTAAAATACGTGAATTCAGAAGAAAATTATTCAGATTTTCACTAATGCCATTTTAAAGATGTAGCTGGCTGGCCTGGGGAAACTTCAGAAAACTCGGAAAAGGACTAAAGGATGTTAGACAGAGCTCACAAAGGCAGCTCTTTGCCCTCTTCTTTTCCTGAAAGCAATTGAACTCAGTAGCTGGTACTTCATATATGTTTTACTCTCTACTGTCATTGGCCTGCAGTGTAATAATGGTTTGGCCTTAGTATGTGTGAGAAAATTAAAACATAGAAAATCCAAGTTCAGTCATATTTTCGTACATCGATAGAATCTAGTGTCGACAAGGGTGTGCAAAAAAGTGTGCACTGAACACTCTGCAGGAACACTCACTGGTAATACCTTTTTGGGAGATACTTTGATAGAAGCAAAGTGAAAATTGTATAGCCTTTTGACATAGTGATAGTGCTGCTTCTAGAAGTTTAGCTTACAGAAAAATATGGGCATAACATTGTTTATATCAGCATTGTTTTATAATGACAAAATGAGAAACAAAATATCCATCCATAAAAGAATGGTTAAATAATACATAGAATTACTAGCGTCTATGAAAAAGAATAAAGTAGGTCTTTATGAAATGCAACAATGACCACTTTTCATTCCTAAGTGAGGAGTCCCAGATTAATCTTGTTTTCGTAAAAGCAACCCAGGAGCATCTGTGAATACGAATATGTCTGTGCCTATGTTTTTGTGTGCTTGTATGTCTGAACGTGAAAAGGTCTAGCAGAATGTATGCTGGATTGTTTATAGAAGCCACCTCTGAGAAACGGTGTTGGAGGTGACAGTGACTCACTTATTTATTTTGATAGGTTTATATTTTGACACTTTTTGGGTGAAGGTTACCTTTAAATTAAAAATGTTATTGAAAAGGAGGAAGCATGTGCATTTCTGTCTAGTGCTTGCCTCGTGGTGGAGGGCAGGGGAGTGGGACTGCCATTGGGAATAAAAGGGACTTGTTGGAAATGGTTTTTTCTCTTATAAAGAAAAGTGAAACAACTATGACAAAACATAAGCTGTTGCAAATCTCTATAATTTTTCCTTGATTTTTCTGTTTTTAATATTTAAAAAAAAACATAAACATTGTGAAATTCCTTTCACCTTTTTTGTTTCTATTGATATTTGGAAGAGTCCAGCCCAGTTGTCTTGTAAGAATGTCCCACATTTGGATTTGTCTAATTTATTCCACATGATTAGATTCAGTTTGACAAAATTTGGCAAGAATAGTACATAGAAGATGTGTACTTTCCATTATGTCACTTTGGTAGGTACCTGTCACTTTGTTCTGTTATTGGTGATGCTAAGTTTGATCACTTGATTAAAGAATATTCCCCAATTCTCTCCATTTTAAGTAGACAAATCTCCTTTATAATCAATAGCCTTTCACCAGGTAGTTCTTGCATCCACTTCTTATAATTCCCTGAATCAGTTATTACATTGATGATTATAAAATAGTTAGGTAATATAGATTTGAAAGTAATATATCAGTTACTGATTAGGTGATCTTTGACGTTACTATTGTAATTGTTTGGGGACACCATGTACCGTACCCATATAAGATGGCAAACTTGATGGGTGTGTGTGTCCTGACTGTTCTACCAACCAGCCATTCCCCCCATCTCTCTCCCTCTCCTTGGGCCTCCCTACTCCCTGAGACACAGGCCAATTAATAACCTTTCAGTGGCCTCTAAGTGTTCAAGTGAAAGAGCTGCATGTCTCTCACTTTAAATCAAAAGTTAGAAATGTTTAAGTTTAGTAAGGAAAGCATGTCAAAAGCCAAGATTGGCCAAAAGCTAGGTCTCTTGTGCCAAACAGTTAGCCACATTGTGAATACAAAGGAAAAGTTCTTGAAAGAAATTAAAAGTGCTATTCCAATGAATACATGAACGATAAGAAAGTGAAACAGCCTTATTGCTGATATGGAGAAAGTTTTAGTGGTCTGGATGGAAGATCAGACCAGTCACAACATTTCCTTAACCCAAAGCCTAATTCAGAGCAAGGCCCTAACTCTCTTCAGTTCTATGAAGGCTGAGAAGGTAAGGAAGCTGCAGAAGAAAAGTTTGAAGCTATAGAGTTTGGTTCATGAGATTTAAGGAAAGAAGCCGTCTCCATAACATCAAAGCGTAAGGTGAAGTGGCAAGTGCTGATGTAGAAGCTGCGGCAAGTTATCCAGAAGATCTAGCTAAGATCATTAATGAAGGTGGCTACCCTAAACAACAGATTTTCAATGATGAAATCGCCTTCTATTGGAAGAAGATGCCATCTAGGACTTTCATAGCTAGAGAGGATAAGTCCATGCCTGGCTTCAAAGCTTCAAAGAACAGGCTGACTCTCTTATTAGAGGCTAAAGCAGCTGATGACTTGAAGTTGAAGCCAGTGCTCCATTTATCATTCTGAAAATCCTAGGGCCCTTATGAATTATGCTAAACCTGTTTTGCCTGCGCTCTGTAAATGGAACAACAGAGCCCCTGGGTGACAGCACAACTGTTTATTTACAACATGGTTTACTGATTTTGTTAAGCCCGCTGTTGAGACCTACTGCTCGGGAAAAAAATATTCATTTCAAAATATGACTGCTCATTGACAGTGCACCTGGTCACCCAAGAGCTCTGATGGATGTATGACAAGATTAACGTTTTCATGCCTGCTCATGCAACATCCATTCTGCAGCCCATAGATCAAGAGTAATTTCCAAGTCTTATAATTTAAGAAATATATTTTATAAGGCTATAACTGCCATAGCTAGTGATTCCTCTGATGGATCTGGGCAAAGTCAGTTGAAAACCTTTTTGGAAAGGATCCACCATTCTAGATACCATTAAGAACCTTTGTGATTCATGGGAAGAGCTCAAAGTCTCAGCATTAGCAGGAGCTTGGAAGAAGCTGATTCCAGCCCTCATGGATGACTTTGAGGGGTTCAAGACTTCAGTGGAGGCAGTAACTGCAGATGTGGTAGAAATAGCAAGACAACCAGAAGTAGAAGTGGAGCCTGAAGATGTGACTGAATTGCTGTAATCTCATGATAAAACTAATGGACGAGAAGTTACTTCTTATGCATAAGCAAAGAAAGTAATTTTTTTGAGATGGAATCTACTCCTGGTGAAGATGCTGTGAAGATTGTTAAAATGACAACAAAGGATTTAGAATATTATATAAACTCAGTTGATAAAGCAGCAGCAGGGTTTGAGAGTACTGATTCCAATTTTGAAGGAAGTTCTACTGTGGGTAAAACACTGTCAAACAGCATTGCATGCTACAGAGAAATCTTCATGAAAGGAAAAGTCCATCAAGGTGGCAAACTTCATTATTGTCTTATTTTAAGAAATTGCCACGGCCACCCCCGCTGTCTGCAACCATCACCCTGATCAGTCAGTAGCCATCAACATCAAAGCAAGGCCCCCCGCCAGCAAAAAGATTGTGAAGCCTTATCACTGAAGGCTCAGTGATGGTTAACGTTATTTTAGCAATAAAGAATTTTTAAATTAAGGTATGTAATTCTACTGCACACTTAATAGACTTCAATATAAACATAACTTTTATATGCACTTGGAAACTAAAAAATTCATGTAACTCACTTTTATTGCAATGTTTGCTTTCTTGTGGTGGTCTGGAACCAAACCCGCGATCTCCCGGAGGTACGCCTATATGATGTTCTGTGTCAGTATATTACCACTGAGTATGTGCTTGATACAGTCTCTCCCTTAATCGCTTATGTCATGGGTACTTCCCATTTTACAAATGTGGAGAGGGAGACTGAGTGAACTACCCAACACAAAATTCTTGGTAAGTAGCTGAGGCAGAATTCAACGGAGATTTCCTACCCCAACACCTGAATTCATGTATATTATATGTCTTTTCTTTCTTTATAGTTACCTTCGCTGTGTTCACCTTATTCTCAAGAGGATTTATGGTAGCTTACATAAATATAAATAACTATGATAGGATTTAAAAAAAAAAACTAAGAAAAAAATGACATGAGAGCAGGAACATAAAAAGTGTGTTCCTTTATCTGCCATTACATAATGTACATTGATTTTTAATCTGCACATTAACTTTTCTAGGCCTGGTTGCAGTATGCCTGAAATCTGGGATGTGGAAGATCCTGCTAATGCTGGGAAACCTCCCTTATGTACCCTCTTAGTAAAGGAGTCCAAGCCTCACTTCACCACTGTATTCCAGAATAGTGTTTACAAAGTCTTAGAAGTTATAGAGGAATGACCGCTGCCTACAGAGAAGTCCACCAGTAATGGTTTTCATGTTTTGCTAATAGCTCATGCCTTGTTTTTAATTCAAATCCCCAAAACTTTTATAACTGTTTTCAAATGAAAAACATCTTATTTGGTCAATTTGAATGTCATTCTGATTGTAAAAATACTTATACGTTTATCAGTTGGTTACTATTTCAATGCACCCCTTAAAATTTGCTATGCAAATGAGTATATGCTTGTACTTGACTTAAATATTTGTCCTAAAGTGAGCAAAGCTACCTGTATAAAAAATATGATGGGTCGTGACAAGGGTGATATGAAAATATAGTCACTTACGGACTGTTTAGGGGCTCATTTTACGGTTCGTGGACTATTGATGCCACTTGCTTTTTTCTCTGCGTTTTGCTGTTGTCTTTTGAACATTTCAGCGATTATTGTAAGTTCCTCAGTCAAGTCAGCCCCTGTCATCAACTTCAGTAAGAATAGATGGGGCAGACATGCGTATTTGCTATGTAGAACTCTGTTTGTTTCACTTCTTCACATTCTATTCTCTGTTGCTCTCGTTAATGAAGCATTTCCTGCCTCTTATTAATTCAAGCTCTTGGACCTAGTCCTTAAGACCAAATTCCTGTTAACTGCCAACCATGTGGCATTAGTGTGTGTACGTCTGTCTGTCTGTCTCTCTCTTTCTCAATATTCTTTGTCAAATAAGTGCTATTTACACATTTAGTTGCTTAGCAAGTACTTATTCTTGGTTTAAAAAATTTAATGACAATTGTGTATTTTTAGTATTCATTTTTAGTATTGTTCAAATGTTTATATTTTAATAACTTTAAACCACGTAAAATTTTTCATGTATAATTGTAGACTTAAGAAAACTATTTTGAACAACCAGAAATATAATGCATCTAGAAACTAATGTATATTTGAGTAGACATAATTTATAGTGGAACAGTAGACTGTAGTATGTGGTAATTTTTCTTTTACTATTAAGATACAATAAAATATGACTAATTTTTTTGTCAAATAAGTAAATGAATAATGATAAGTGAATGGAGTTTTTATATTTTACTTTTAAAATTGCCTGTCTTTAATAAGACGAAGCCTTAAACCTTATGTTATAATTTTGGTTCCAAAAAGCATCATTTCAGTATGAGGAATGAGTATATTCAGCCTTCCTCTTTGTTTTTTTTTCTTTCCTGTTTATTTTTATTTGGAAAATTTTCCAACCTGCTTTAAATTTCTAGTATGAATTTTTGTTTCTTAAAAGTTAATTTGTGTGAAATGAGATTCTTCAAAACAGTGAATCCTCATAGTTTTGAGAAATGGTTTTAAGATTTAACGTTCTAAGCAAACCATGACTCTGGTGGACTACACGTTTAATTACACAGTGTTCTCTTTATTAACCACAGGCAGATTAACCTCATTGTGGATTGTCCTTGAGACCTGAGTCCTCAGGGATGGTTTCCGGTGCCCACTCCGGGGAGCCAGTGAAGAGCTGTTCTCTTTCTGCCTTCTCACCAGAGCCCAAGGACAAGCCTGGTCTGGGGGAGGCACTAGCTTGCTTAGAGCAGACAGCTGCCGAGACAGCCTGGGCTGAGGACTGTGCAGCCCCCAGCCTTCCCCAGAGCCCGCCTCTCCCAGGGAGCCTCCTTCCAGCGGAGATTGCCAGTGTCTTCAGGTGCCTGCCCCCTCTTTCTCACTTACCGGGTGACTTATTTCTTGGTCTTTTGCCAGTCAGAAAACAAGGAAGCATCTGGGGAGTTGTGGATTAGGAGTAGAATTTGAGCAATGATGAAGCAATGCAGAAAAATGGCAAGTGGGCACTTGAGGTCGAGGAGGATGAGAGGCACCATGGGCAGGAAGAGCGGAAGTGTGTGCTCTGCTTTATTTGCCATTGTTTCTCTCGTAAATATGTTTTATACATCCAGCAGTTATAATTTTTTTAAAAAAATTTTACTTTTAAAGTTCTCTATTCTTCCCACCTTTCAGGAATTCCTTTCCCAGTAAGTTCACATGTAATTATTTGAAATTCTATATAGGAAAAACATTAAAATACTGTTATAACTCTTTCATATGCTGGGAAAAGATAAAAGTAATCAAATTAGTGGGTTTTTTTGTTTTTTTTTGCCAGAAGACTCCTTTTGTAACAGTATTTATTGATGTAACTCCACCAGCAAACTATGAGTATATTTTAGGCCAGTCAGTTTAGAACAGAGGCCTTGGGCTACACTGCACACTCAGCCTTGGTCACATCTGGTAGCAGCCGGTGCTGTAGATTATTAATATCTTTTATGGCAGCACAGAGTAGTGGTAGGTTTGATATACATGACAAAATAGTATTAAAGCTCAGTATTTTATGCATTTTTAGCATTTAAAAATATTTTGCTTTAGTGTGAGGAAGGTTAGGATGGGCAAGGAAGTGATAAAATAGCTATTGCTATGACATAAAAAAAAAACAAAGTTGGGGCATTATTTCTATAAAAAGATAAGCCTCTAAAAGTGCTTAGCAGAAACAGCGTAGTGTTAAAATAGAACGATGATATTAAGGAGAAAATGAAAGGATGTATCAGAAATAAAGTGATAATGCATAGGGGAATTGTATTTTTATGAATTTTATGCCAGTTTACATGTACTATATATGTTAAATAAAAAAGATCATGAAAAATATAGAAAGTGTTTTTTTGATTGTTATTTTCATTTCCTCCTTGGCTGTGGACATGTTCAGCCTCATTCTGTAGTCAGATAACCATGAACTGGTTTGTGACAGATTGCAGTCCTGAATAAATGGGAAGGGTTAAAGGTCCATGACACCACTTAGTCCTCTCCATCAGTGGTAGTATAGGTGTTGAGGTTCCCCATACTCTTCTTATGTTTATGGCATTTATACACTAACATTTCCTTTATCATTTCCATGAAGGGACACAATCATTCTTTAAAGCCATATTTTGAGGATAATTCCAGAATTGCTGAAATCTTTTTTTCATACATTAGTTCTAAACCACAGTTTGGTCTCATGGCATTTCCTAAATTATAGCTCCTTGTATTTGCTTGATATAAGCATAAACTTAGTTTTTGTTTGTTTTGTTTTTAATCTGCTTGGAGGACAGTTTAGCTTAATTCATGCCTGTATAATATTTTTACACAGTAACACCTTCATTCTCTGACATGTTTGAGGTCAGTTATTCTCAAATATAGTGTGCATCAGAATCACCTGGAGGGCTTGTTAAAACACAGATTGCTGCATCCCACCACAGAGGTTTCTGATTCAGTTGGCCTAAGGTGGTGCTATATGATCTGAATGATTGTGTCCCCAAAATTCATATGTTGAAATCCTAATCCCCAAGGAGATGATATTAGGAGGTGGGACACTTGGGGGTGATCAGGTCATGAGGATGGAGCTCTGATGAATAAGATTAGTGCCCTTATAAAAGAGGCCCAAGAAAACTCCCTTTCCTCCTCCACCATGTGAGATCACAGCTACAAGGTGTAATCTATAAGCTAGGAAGTGGGCTCCCACCAGATGCTGAATCAGCTGGCACCTTGATCTTAGACTTCCACCCTCCAGAACTGTAAGAAATAAATTTCTGTTCTTAATAAGGTACCCAGTTTGTGGTATTTTGTTATAGTAGCCCCAAAGTAGTAAGTCAGGTAGGGCCCCCGAATTTGCATTCTAACCAGTTCTCAGATAATGCTGATGATGTTCCTGCAGGGATTGTACTTGAGAAAAGTGGCTCTAATGGATGGGAAGAGACTATCTGGAATCCTGGCCTCTAGAGGGTGCTCCATTCCTGAGAGCACTTATCCCACCCGGACAGGCTAGAGGGTCCCTATATTGGGAACTGAATTTTACGGAGTCCTTTCTTTGTCTCTTAGGGAGCGTGCTTCAACGGAACTTGCAAGGAACAAAGAATAGATAAGGTGATTTTTAACCAAGAACAGATAAGGTAATTTTTAACCAGACACTAATACAGCTCACCTTCATTGTGTTTTCTGAATAGGTGGTATGGGTCATTTAAGTATTTTGAACTTGTACACTAGACTGGGCTTAGACCTGTTTCTTTTCAGTTCAGAGATGGAAAAAGAGTGAAATCATTTGAGATCAAATTTACTTTTGTAAAATTACTTTGCCTAAAAGAAAATAGATATATTCAGTGATGTGCGTGGATTTTAAAACTTCATTTTCCACTTTATTACTTTTGTTTGGCTCCAAAAATCCTTAGTCTTCTCCCTCTATTAGGGAGCAGTTAAGGATCAGCTCTGGTTCACAGATCACCTGTTTCTCTCTTCTGCCTTCCCTTTCTCCTTCCCCCAACTAGACCTTTCTAATTTAAATCAGTAAAATTGTTCCCTGTGCAGAAAAAGAGGAGGTGCTTTTGAACTTCATCACATTCTTTTTTTTTTCTTTTTTTTCCGGTACACGGGCCTCTCACTGTTGTGGCCTCTGCCGTTGCGGAGCACAGGCTTTGGACGCGCAGGCTCAGCGGCCATGGCTCACGGGCCCAGCCGCTCCGCGGCACGTGGGATCTTCCCGGACGGGGGCACGAACCCGTGTCCCCTGCATTGGCAGGCGGACTCTCAACCACTGCGCCACCAGGGAAGCCCTCATTACATTCTTGATTTTTATTTCACAGTACTGTATCAGTACAAATACATTTTTACATTCGAAGTTAAAAAGGACATTCAGATATAGAAAAGTCTTGAAAACTCTTTCCTCTTACCTTTCCTCCCATGAGAGAGATTTTAAAATTCTGAATGAATGTGAGAGTTGGAGACTTTTTCTCAAGATTTTGAGTCATTGTAGTGTAATTAAAAGGTAGATTTTTTTTTGCAAAGAAATTAAGATACTATTGATATTGGCTCTGCTTTCAGAGCAATGCTTTCTGTACTTTTAAATCTAACCCAAAATTCTAATTAAGTAATGAGTTGTCAAAATGACTTTCAAATAAATGGTAGCACTATCAAGTATTCTGTTTATGCAGCATGTGCATTTAAATTCAGCATAATATAATTTCATTGATTTTTTAAAAGTAGCTGGACTTTTTTTCCCCTGTATGCAGATTTAATACCTTGAAAGAAAGTTGAATGTAGCAGAATTATGCTCATTCAGTTGTTATGCTGATTGCTTTTAAAGCTTTAGTACTTACCCATTTCTAAAAAAATAGAACTGAAAATAAAAAATGACCATGTCTAAGAAGATTTGGCATCAGGCCATGAAAACTGATTTTTTTAAAATGGTGCCTGAAGGCCAGCTCTTCAGCTCAGCTTTATGGACACAGCTAACATCCCTGGTTCTGCCCCCCTTGGTGATGATGCCCCCTCTGGTCTTCACTCTTGGTATCTGCTTATTAACCAGAGTCCAGATTCAGAGGCCTCCCTCTTGCCCTAGAACATCCTCTTCCTAGGAGCTGCAATTCGGTTATTCACTCCAAATCTATGATGAATTTGGCTTTTTCTAACAAAGACTCTTTATGGCAGTCGTCCTCATACTTGTCTGTACATTGTAAATAATTTGCGAAGCTTTGAAAATACTGAAGCCTTTCCCTCACCTCCACAGATTGAGATTTAATCAGTCTGGGGTGTGTCCTAAGATTTGGAACTTCAAAAAAATGCCCAAGTGACGTTTTAGAACCAGGCCTCTCTGCCTTACATCTGTATGTCCACCCTTTGCATGTCTCTGCCCAATCGAATTAGAAACGGTAAGCAAGTTTCTCTCACACAGTCTCCTTTATTAATAATGATTGACTCTTTCTACTTTATGAATAATGAAATGTAGTGTTGAGTAGACTCTCTAAGGAAAGAATTCTGTGTTTGGTTAGAGATGAGTGCCATGGTGGCTGTGGGCAGCGGGAGAGTGGCAGCATAAGTGTGTATATGTGTGAACCCTGATTTGAGTGACAGTGAAAAATGGGGATATAGCAGCCAACAAACAAAAACCAAAAAGGAATAAAAAGAGACTAATTTAAAAATCACTTTGACAATTTAATATTAGTTGTGGAGAATCAGCTTTCTGTTCTTTGCTGATTTTTTTTTCTTTTTCGTGGAATATGCTTTCTTGATCAGTTTTAATTTCAAGATACAACTCAACTCAAATGTCACCTCCTCTGTGAAGCCTTCCCTGACTGCCTATCCTTTGGCTGAATGAACTGCCCCTACTGTCCACACTCTATAACCCCTAAATTCTGCACATTTAACATGACTTTTTCTACTGCATTGTGTCCTGTCAGACGGGACCTATGTCTTATTCCATTCCGAATCCACAGTGCCTCCTAGCACCGTACCTAGCAAGTGGTAACACTTAATGATTTTTTAAATAAACCATACTTTATTCAACAATGCAGTCAATTCCATTGTAGATGGCACTAAAATTTATTTTTTTAAACTAAAAGAAATGGAAGATTATGTATTCCAACTGTGGAGATGAAATAATAAGGAAACACAGTATCTCCAGATTAGATTAATATCATATATAGGAAAAAAATGTCCTTGATAAGCAGCTAAACAAAAATGAACCTCACAACATATCCTAGCTAGCTACCTTGATACATTCAGAAATGGCTGGTAACCAAATAACTGCTGGGAAGCAATATGGCAAAGATGGATATGTCTGTCTCCAAAGGAAGGATTCTCTTTGGCCTAGTTTGGGTTGTGTGGCCCAGGATACTATGATGGCCGGTCCTGGGCACATTCACTGCTGGTCAGGAAGCAGGGAACTCTGATTAGGAATTTAGTTCAAGTCTGGGAGGAGGGGATTCCCAAAGGATGGGGAGAGACTCACGTTATCAGTAGATGAGGATGTTAGACAAAACAGATGACAGCAGTCATACAATTAATATTACCATAATTGAGACAACTAAATTAGAATCCTGGATCCATTCTTTACAAACTTTTTAAGGTAAGACATGTTTATTTGAGACTCAGTCTTCTTTTAAAAAGGATATGCCTCCAAGGGTGGTTAAAAACGAGAAGTAGACAAATTCACAAACACAGCAGGAAATTTTAACATACCTGTCTTAGAAATTGATGTAATAAGCAGGCAAAAAGGTCAGTAAGGATATACATGATTTGAGTAATAAAATAATGTTGATGTAATGGTCATATATAGAACAACTACACTGAACAAATGAAAAATACACGTTCTATTCTAACGTGTGGGACGTTTTCAAGAACTGACAAAGCATGAACTCCAGGGAGGCATGAATTTTTTATCTATTTTTTTCACTGATGTAACCTAGAATAGTACCTGGCATATATGTGTGCTCAATATTTGTTGAATGAAAAAAATTGATCCAACGGGGGGCCAAATAATGATTCTTGAAAAAAAATTAATGATTAAAACCCCTTAATGTGAAAAATCAATACAAAATTTAAAAAAGTTTTAAATACTCCATGAATCAAAGAAGAATCTTATGATGAAAATTTGAGGAAAAAATAGAACAATGGTATACTACAAACTACTTGAGGGATATAATTAAAGCAAATCTAGAAATTTGCTTTTTTCCTATTTAGTCTAAAATGCACATATTAAACTAAAAATGAATTCAAATGTCAATGTCAGGAATATAGACAAAGAACAGCGGAATACTCCCTCCCCAAACTGAAGGAAATAAGGAGCAGAACTTGATGAAATAGAAAACAACGATATCAAAGCCAAAGTTGGTTATCTGAAATAATTCATAATTGTGAGAAAATAAGAAGGCATAAAAATTAGGAATGGCAAATTACAGAAGCTGCAGAGAGTAGGTGGAGGAGATGTTATGAAAAACTTTGTCAATAAATTTGAACACTTAGATAAATTGTTAAATTCCTAGAAAAATACAACTAGTCCAAAAAGAAATAGAAATTAGGAATAATCTTATCCCTAGCAAAGAAATTGAATTAATAATATTTTAAGATCTTCCCTCAAAGAAAACAACAAATCCAGAGAGTTTTGCAGACCTCTTCTACTAAACATTCAAGATACCGATTATATCAATTTTGTACAAACACCCAGAGAATAGGAGATAAGAGAACTCCAGTTTTTTGGCAACTGTAACATTAAGCAACAAGAGCAGAGTAGGATTAATGCAGTATAGGAAAATTACAGGTCTATTACATTCATGAACAAAGATGTAAACAAGAACCAAGAATGAATTGAACATAAGTTGTAAAAATACTAGTTTACCTCAAATTGACCTGTATTTTAATCAACATACCAATAGGCTTTTTATAGAGCTTGACAAGCTGAATGTAAAAATTTTATGGATGAATAATCAAGACAAATCTGAAGAGGGACACGAAAGGACATTTTTGCCTACCATCCAGAAAGGTTTATCACAACAGCAGTAAAAGTATCGGCACAGGGATATGGAAATTGACTAATAGAATAATCGATAGCTCAAAATAAACGTGCATATATTTAATAAATGAAGCTGACAATTGGTTATCTATATGGAAAACAATAAATTGTTTCCCTACCTCACATCATACATAAAAATAAAATTCCAGATAGATGAAGACCTAAGTATGAGAGATAATACTATAAAATCTAGAATACAATGTAGGATAATATCTTTATGTCCTCAAGGAGAATTTCCTCAAAGAAGGACTTCCTAAAATCCCGAAACAATAACTTCTTGTTTTTAGTTTTATTTATTTTTGGTTGCATTGGGTCTTCGTTGCTGTGTGCAGGCTTTCTCCAGTTGCGGCGAGCGGGTACTACTCTTGGTTGCGGTGCATAGTCTTCTCATTGCGGTGGCTTCTCTTGCTGCAGAGCATGGGCTCTAGGCGTGTGGGCTTCAGTAGTTGCAACGTGTGGGCTCTAGGGTGCGTGGGCTTCAGTATTTGTGGCACACGAGCTTAGTTGCTCCACGGCATGTGGGATCTTCCCGGACCAGGGCTTGAACCCATGTCCCCTGCATTGGCAGGCGGATTCTTAACCACTGCGCTAACAGGGAAGTCCAAAACACTGACTTTAAAGGAAAGGAGCGATCAATTCACTATGTTATGGTTAATAACTTCTATTCACTGAAAGACATGAAGAGAGTGAAGCAAACCATGATGTGTAGAAGATATATGCAACTTGTCTACCTGACAAAAGATTAGTATACAGAATCAAGAACTCCTACAAAGAGTAAAAATAATGAAAAGAAAAATTGGCCAAAAACATGGCATTTCCTGAAAAAGAAATGCAAATGGCTCATAATCTTTAAAAAAATCCAACCTATTCATAATCAGGGAAATTCAAAATGCAACCACAATGACAACATTTATAACTTGCAACATTGGTTAAAATTTTAATGTACTAGGAAAAGGGTGGGACAACACACAGTCTTTTTCCTTCCCAGTAGAGGGTAATTATTTTGGAAATAAATGGCATTTCCTGATAAATCTGAGATTATACATACTAAGACCCAACTTCTCCATGCCTTAGATTTATACCCCAGAAAAATTCCTACACGTGCATCAGGATACATGCCTAAGATATTTACTGCCAAGTGTTCATAACAGCAGAAAATAAGGAAATCACTTGCACATGTGTCTGGAGTAAATAGAATGGATAAAGACATTGAAGTATAATCATCCAGCAGTGTCCTATTGAATATGTAAAACTAAAACAGCTGTAGGCAACAACATGGATGACTCCTGGGGAAATATTAAGCCAAAAAACCCCCACTAATTTGCAGAAGAATGCATGTGATGTGAGTTCATTTAGAGAAAGTTCAATAACATGTAAAGTTAAACAACACATTTTTAAGGGATTAAAACATGGTAAAATATGAAGAAAAACAAGTAAATTATAAGTAAAATTATATTAGTGACTGTCTCTCAGAGGATGGAAGGCACAAAGGGGTCTTCAAAGTTGAAGTGTATGTGTTCTTCTTTGAAATGCGGTAGTGGGTACATAGATGTGATTTTACTATAATTATTTATACTTTATGCATATTTTATAATTATTCTTCAACAAATATTCAATATTGAGAAAACAAATAGACACTCTCAGATACTAATACACATGAAAAGAAGAGCCCATCATAGGTGTGGCAGGTTGTTGAGAGAAAATCCTCAATTTCTCTGGCAATCACAATTTGTAAATAATATTTCCCTTGGTGCCTGGCATACCATTGGCCTTCAGTTCAATATGAACGGAACAGAGGGAGAAGGGAAACAGGTGTCTCATTTAAAAGGCCAGCAGCAACAATTTAGGATGATAAAATCTGTTACTGAACTCAGGTCCAGCTGCTCACTGCTCAAAAATCAATACCCCAGATGCAGTTGGTGGTGGAAAGGAAAGTTGCTTTTAATCAGAAAGCCAGCGATCTGGGAAGAAGGCAGACATATGTCCCCCAAAACCAACTATGAAGATTCTGCTCGGCCATGAAAGTTTTAAAGGGAAAAGGGGAAGGAATCTCAGTTAATCATTGAGATATGGGGTCAGAGGAGTTGCCACCCCACCCCCCACCCATTGTGTGCAGGTTCCTCATCTTGTGATCTTCCTCTACACGTTATCTTGTTCAAACAGTTTGTTCACACAGTTCTCAAGATTACTGAAGGTGAAGCTAGGGAAGAGATCTTGTCATCTGTTAATTACTTATTCTTCATTTCTACTTCTTTGATCTACAGAAAGAACCAACAGGCTAGGCAACGTATCGTGTGATCAGAAGATTTGAAAAGTGTGCTAGGGCTGGAGATGAGCAGAGCACGGGAGTGCCTGAAACGAAGTTTAGTTATAATATAGCTTTGCTAAAGTGACAAGGCAGACAGTAACACAATCATAGTAGGGGACTTTAACACCCCACATTCACCAATAGATAGATCATCCAAAATGAAGATAAATAAGGAAACACTAGCTTTAAATGACACATTAAACAAGGTGGACGTAATTGATATTTATAGGACATTCCATCCAAAACCAACAGAATACACTTTCTTCTCAAGTGTTCATGGAACACTCTCCAGGATAGATCATATCTTTGGTCACAAATCAAGCCTTGGTAAATTTAAGAAAATTGAAATTGTTTCAAGTATCTTTTCCGACCACAATGCTATGAGATTAGATATCAAGTACAGGAAAAAACTGTAAAAAATACAAACACATGGAGGCTAAACAATACGCTACTAAATAACCAAGAGATCACTGAAGAAATCAGAGGAAATCAAAAAATTCCTATAAACAAATAACAATGAAAACACAATGACCCAAAACCTATGGGATGCAGCAAAAGCAGTTCGAAGAGGGAAGTTTATAGCAATACAATCCTACCTCAAGAAACAAGAAACATCTCAGATAAACAATCTAACCCTACACCTAAAGCAATTAGAGAAAAAAGAACAAAAAACCCCCCAAAGTTAGCAGAAGGAAAGAAATAATAAAGATCAGATCAGAAATAAATGAAATGAAGGAAACAATAGCAAAGATCAATAAAACTAAAAGCTGGTTCATTGAGAAGATAAACAAAATTGATAAACCACTAGCCAGACTCATCAAGAAAAAAAGGGAGAAGACTCAAATCAACAGGATTAGAAATGGAAAAGGAGAATTAACAACTGACCCTGCAGAAATACAAAGAATCGTGAGCGTTTACTATAAGCAAATATATGCCAAATGGACAAATTCTTAGAAAAGCACAACCTTCTGAGACTGAACCAGGAAGAAATAGAACATATAAACAGACCAATCACAAGCATTGAAATTGAAACTGTGATTAGAAATCTTCCAACAAACAAAAGCGCAGGACAGATGAATTCTATCAAACATTTAGAGGAGAGCTAACGCCAGTACTGCTCAAACTCTTCCAAAATATAGCAGAGGGAGAACACTCCCAAACTCATTCTACGAGGCCACCATCACCCTGATAGCAAAACCAGAAAAAGATGTCACCAAAAAAGAAAACTATAGACCAATATCACTGATGAACATAGATGCAAAAATTCTCAACAAAATACTAGCAAACAGAATACAACAGCACATTAAAAGGATCATACACCATGATCCAGTGGAGTTTATCCCAGGAATGCAAGGATTCTTCAATATACACAAATCAAACAATGTGATACACCACAGTAACAAATTGAAGGATAAAAACCATATGATAATCTTAATAGATGCAGAAAAAGCTTTTGACAGAATTCAACACCAATATATGATAAAAACTCTCCAGGAAGTAGGCATAGAGGGAACTTACCTCAACATTATAAAGGCCATATATGACAAACCCACAGCCAATATCATTCTCAATGTTGAAAAACTGAAACCATTTCTTCTAAAATCAGGAACAAGACAAGAATGCCCACTCTCACCACTGTTATTCAACATAGTTTTGGAAGTTTTAGCCACAGCGATCAGAGAAGCAAAAGAAATAAAGGGAATCCAAATCGGACAAGAAGAAGTGAAGCTGTCACTGTTTGCAGATGACATGATACTATACACAGAGAATCCTAAAGATGCCATCAGAAAACTACTAGAGCTAATCAATGAACTTGGTAAAGTAGCAGGATACAAAATTAATGCACAGAAATCTCCTGCATTCCTATACACTAATGATGAAAAATCTGAAAGAGAAATGAAGGAAACACCTCCATTTACCATTGCAACAAAAAGAATAAAATACCTAGGAATAAACCTACCTAAGGAGACAAAAGACCTGTATGCAGAAAATTATAAGACACTGATGAAAGAAATTAAAGATGATACAGACAGATGGAGAGATATACCATGTTCTTGGATTGGAAGAATCAATATTGTAAAAATGACTATACTACCCAAAGTTATCTACAGATTCATCGCAATCCCTATCAAACTACGAATGGCATTTTTCACAGAACTAGAACAAAAAATTTTACAATTTGTATGGAAACACAAAAGACCCTGAATAGCCAAAGCAGTTTTGAGAAAGAAAAACGGAGCTGGAGGAATCAGGCTCCCTGACTTCAGACTATACTACAAAGCTACAGTAATCAAGACAGTATGGTACTGGCACAAAAACAGAAATATAGATCAATGGAACAGGATAGAAAGCCCAGAGATAAACCCACGCACCTATGGTCACCTTATCTTTGATAAAGGAGGCAAGAATATACAATGGAGAAAAGACAGCCTCTTCAATAAGTGGTGCTGGGAAAATTGGACAGCTACATGTAAAAGAATGAAATTAGAACACAATACACAAAAATAAACACCATACACAAAAATAAACTCAAAATGGATTAAAGACTTAAATGTAAGGCCAGATACTATAAAACTCTTAGAGGTAAACATAGGAAGAACACTCTTTGACATAAATTACAGCGAGATCCTTTTTGACCCATCTCCTAGAGAAATGGAAATAAAAATAAATAAATGGAACCTAATGAAACTTAAAAGCTTTTGCACAGCAAAGGAAACAAGACAAAACAGACAACCCTCAGAATGGGAGAAAATATTTGCAAATGAAGCTAATGACAAAGGATTAATCTCCAAAATATACAAGCAGCTTATTCAGCTCAATATCGAAAATACAAACACCCCGATCCAAAAATGGGCAGAAGATTTAAGTAGACATTTCTCCAAAGAAGATATACAGATTGCCAACAAACACATGAAAGGATGCTCAACATCACTAATCATTAGAGAAATGCCAATCAAAATTACAATGTATCACCTCACACCAGTCAGAATGGCCATTAATGGCCAAAAATCTACAAACAATAAGTGCTGGAGAGGGTGTGGAGAAAAGGGAACCCTCTTGCACTGTTGGTGGGAATGTAAATTGATACAGCCACTATGGAGAACAACATGGAGGTTCCTTAAAAAACTAAAAATAGAACTACCATATGACCCAGCAATCCCACTACTGGGCATATACCCTGAGAAAACCATAATTCAAGAAGAGTCATGTACCACAATGTTCATTGCAGCACTATTTATACTAGCCAGGACATGGAAGCAACCTAAGTGTCCATTGACAGACGAATGGATAAAGAAGATGTGGCACATATATACAATGGAATATTGCTCAGCCATATAAAGAAACCAAATTGAGTTATTTGTAGTGAGGTGGATGGACCTAGAGTCTGT